>NC_083351.1:53486730-53801923 GCF_030254825.1 Meriones unguiculatus
TAGTTTCTGACACATAGGATACGCTCCATACGTAGCCCTACTGTCATTGTCCTTATCAGATACTACTCCCATCAGCCTTTCCTCTTACTGCAGCACAGCACACCACCACCTCCCCTCAGCTCACACACACACACACACACACACACACACACACACACACACACACGGCACAGGTTTCAACGAGCGTCTTACATCTGCCATCCACCAAGCACACCCCATAGACCCAGCCGTACTTCTGCCACCTAATTCTCTGGGGAGACTGTGGCCCCCAGTAATAAGACTCCAGAGTCTGCTGTTCAGTTTCCAAGGATTATGCAACTCAGAAGGGCTAAGCAGCGAGACGTCCAACATTCAAAACTTGAGTCTTTTTTTTTCTCCTTTATCATAAAGTGAAATAGGGGCGTTTCTGTCTTGGGAAGAGCCAACCGCTGCCTACTAGGAATTAAGACCGTTCAGTAGGAAGGAACTCATGCCTGACACTGTAAACCTAGCCAACCACCTGTGGCTGGAGAAGACACAAAACCTACAGAAATACCTACCACATCCACTTTCTGAAACAATATCATTTCTAGCTGATTCTAAATGCTTATCCTACACTCAAAGAGAGAAATCCATAACTGGTTAGACTGTAGAGAAAAAGTGACCGCAGCGTGTGCAGCCCACCTGGTCGGTCTTCTGCACAGTTCCTATGCCTATGGCTCAGGGACAATGGCAAAAGAGGTGACAAAAAGATTAGAAGAGCCGGGGTATCGGTATATGTGCAGTGATACTGTCTTCCAAACAGGGTGGGGAAGCCACAACTGCAAAATCTTAACCATATAGTTGCCTAAACACAACCTGTAATAGAGACAACTCCAGTTGACATTATAACATGCATGGGAAAGATTTCATAAGTCCCCCATGGCCAGCTGAAGATTTATGCTCTAACGGACTCATTTTAAGTTTAAATGCAAATACATTTAGAGATACTGGGAGGATAGGATTGCAGTACACAAATCTTAAAAATAACATTTTAAGAGGAAATAGGATGCCTTTCTTTCGTTATTTTATGTGTATGAGTGGTTTGCTTACAGGTATGTATGCGCACCACATGCATTCATGGTGCCCATGGAGATCACAAGAGGGCACTGGATTCCCTGAGACTGGAGTTGCAGGTGGCCGTGAGCCACCATGTAAGTGCTGGGAATCAAACCCAGGCCCACTGCAAAAGTAACAAGTGCTCTAAACTTCTGAGCCACTTCTCTAGACCCCAGTTCATGGGTCTTAGGAAATCCAGTATCTCCCATGATGGTGGATCCCCAGATGCAGTTCACGAGGTTCCTTGTTCTGGTGTTAATATGAAGTGCCAGCCACTGTCTCGTGTGCTGGATAGTTGATCCTCAGATGGCAGCACTGTTTTTGGAAGGTTCTGGAAGCTTTGGGAGGTCAGTCCTGACTGAAGGAAACAGGCCACTGAGGATGCTTTCAGCAGAAAGCCAGGTTCCCTGCTCTTTCTCCGTTTCCCTGTCCGCCTCTTCCACACCTCCCTCCGTGAGGTTCTGCCCACTGGAACATGGGCTGTGGACTGAAATCTCTGAAACCACGAGCTACCGCAAAGCTCCCCAACCTGCAGCTGCGCTTTGACAAGTATTTTATCACCATGATTCAACGTCTGCCTAATACACTCGTCATGGGCACCCAGCTTTATCCTTCTGCCCTGCTTTACACGCACGGGGCTGTGCTCTCATGCTCACCACTGCCTCTATGCACAAGCCTCGGGTCCCTTCTTCCTGGGGCGCTGAGACAAACACACTTCATGGGAACCACGGATGGGTCCTACTGCAGGGCCGGCCAGGTGCCTCAGGTGTGGCCTCAGGTGTGGCCCCAGCAGGGCTCTCAGCACATGCTAGCCACACTCTGCATTCCCTTTGTCTTTCAGTTGGTTAGGCAGGAGCCCTTCTCTTCCTTCAAGTTCTCTAAGAAAGCCAGGGTTCCCCTCCTGTAGTGAGCTTTGTAATCGTCCTGGAGCTGAATTACTTTCTCCATGAATTTGAAATAAGCAAATATCCTGGAAAAGTGGGTATAAAGAGAATGTCTAAAATTTGTATACAAAGGAGAGAGGAAAATCACACAGAAGTTCAGAAAGTATCTAACTCAGTACTCGTGGTAAATGCAAACAAAACAAACAAACAAAAATACCCCAAACTTAACATTCATATATCTGTTCAATCCCAGCGTTAGATTAAACCTCATTTTTTATTAATCAAAACATGTACGGCAGCCAAGCCAAAGAGAGAACTGAAGTCATACACACATGCACGCACTCTCTCACTTACACACACACACACACACACACACACACACACACACCCCAAAGAGGCCTGTAGAAATGCACATGGAGACTCACACCACAGAATTATTCAGGAATGTACATGCAAACACACACATACAAAGTCTCACACACACACAAACACAGACAAATGCAGGAATGTATATGCCCATATGTACACACAATACACCTTCACACCATCACCACATTCTGTTAGTTTATACTGTGTGGAAGAGCAGGATATGGATGTAAATTAATTCTCCGGTATTTCTCTTGGCAGTATGACCATATTTACTATAACATCCAGTAAAGAAGAAATTTTAATTAAGTTTATGGCCTGGCCATCTGTATTTGTTTAGAATTTCTTTTTCTTCAAAGCAAAAATGTGAACCTGGTTTTAGACCTAGAAATATCTCAGGATACATTGAAATGCATTATCAACAAACAGTGACTATGTGGTCTGAAATGCAAAGTCAAATGTCACAAAGTACCTGAATATGAATCACATAGTCACTAATTTTTTTCTGATACACTTTGGGAAAGACAAAAGAAAAACTTCGTATACTTTCAAGGGAAGAAAATGGCCCAACATTAATAAGCTGCTATTATTGAAATCATTTAACTATGTTTTATTTATTGCTTTAGGTTTTATCTTAGTCACTGTTCTGTTGCTGGGAAGAGACACTATGACAGAGACAACTCTTATAAAAGAAAGCATTCCATGGGGTGCTTGTTTACAGTATTAGAAGTTTGGTCCATTATCACCATGTCAGGGAGCATGGGAGTATGCATGATGCTGGAGCAGTAGCTGAGAACAGCATCCTGAGAGAAAGAGAGAGAGACAGACAGAGTCACACACACACACACACACACACACACACACACACACACACACAGACTGGGCCTGTCAGGTGCTTTTGACACCTCAAAGCTCACCCCCAGTGACACATTTCCTCCAATTAGGGGACATCTCCTAATCTTCCTAATCTTTTCAAAGAGTTCCACTCCCTGGTGACTGAACATCCAAATATATGAGCCTATGGAGGTCATTCTTACCCAAATCATCACAAGTTTCAATATCATTTTCCTTTTAAGCCCAAATTCTTTGCATTTATAGATGCATGAAATTCATGACCAATCCATATTCAGATGTCTTAGCTGTGTGGATTTATTGTCTTTAAAACAACAAAATCTCATGAATGCACAAATAGGACAGCAAATCTGAGGATAATGAGGATAAACGTGCTTGCCACACAACCTGACAATGAGTTTGATTCCAGAGTGGAAAGAGAGAACTGACTCCTGGGTGTTGTTCTCTGCCATGCATGCTTTGGCAGTCATGCATCCTCACTAACACACACACACACACACACACACACACACACACACCTTTAGTTGTTAATGCAGAGCCTATAGAACGTGGACATGCCTACACACACACATTAATAGTAAAAAATAACAATAAATTTTAATGTAACTAGCAAATGTGGCTAGTATTAATTCCTGAAAGGTATCTGTTTGTATTCCAATGCAGTGGCAAACTGCTCTCAAATCCTCCATGGTTCAGACAAAACTTAGGCCTATGATCCCTTTAGAAGATGAACTGAGCGGCCTATAATCCCTTTTACTCTGTAAAGGAGAAAGCAGATGCTCCTTTGCTACTGTTGCCCAACATCCTTCTCAAATCCCCAAGAAGGCAAAAAAATTTTCCCCAGGAAATCCACAATACAGTTATCACTGTTGAGGGTTTTGCGACACCAACTCCCAACAGAGTCAGTTTGAAGGAGGAAAGTTTTTTTTTCATTTTTTTTTTAAATTTTTCATCAATTACACTTTATTCATTCTGCATCCCCCCATAAGCCCCTCCCTCCTCCCCTCCCAATCCCACCCTCCCTCCTCCCTCTGCTTGCATGCCACTCCCCAAGTCCACTAATAGGGGAGGTTCGAAGGAGGAAAGTTTTATCTGAGCTCATGTTTTCACAGGGTTTCAGCCATCACAGCAGAGAAGACACAGGATGCAGAGACTGGGTACATGTCACAGACCGGACCCAGTGGCTTACTTTCACTTGTCAGCCCCCGAGCTAGGGAACAAGCATTCAAACCATACACCTCTGGGGACATTTCTAAGTTAAGCTACAAATCACCCCACTTTCAGAATCTGTGTAGGTCCCCCAGTTTGCCTTGAGAAGGAAACTGTTCCACAGAGACAGAGGAGAATTTATCCTTTCGCTGCCATCTTGCCCCACAAAATCAAGTTCACATAGAAATGTGAGCCACGAGCCATGTAGAAAGATAGGGACAGGGTCATAGTGCACACCTGTTGCCTTTTGAGTCAGTCCAGGCTGCAGCAGAAGATGAGCGCCACAGACTGTCCTCACGAGGTGTACTTCCAAAAAGGCTATCTGCTGGCTGTCCATCACAGAGTGACCCTGGGAGGGGAAAAGAAGTGTACCAGGGAATAGCGGAAAGGGGATTGTACCTTGCACAGGAGGTGCTCCTGCCAGAAACTGCTGGGGTAGTCCAGCTTCTTTTGCTACATCCACTCAGAGTGAGAAAGATAATGAGGTGGATATCACTACAACTCAACAAAGTACAAGTAGGAGAAGCCTGTGAGATATGCACGTATCTGCATACACATGTAAACATACACAAATATGCACACACAAAACATACACACAGATGTGTGTATATGTATATATACTAGTGTATATACATATATGAACATATACACGTACATGTATGTACATATATGCACACATACACAAGTACATATATACATATGTGCACATAGAGATATATACACATATGCACATGCCTATATATACACATATACATATATACACATATGTGTATGTGTGTGTTTATGTCTGCGTATAAAATCTGGTGTCATAATTCTTGCCATAAAGTCCATGGTTACATCATATTTTCATTATCTTCTGGAATTTACTCTTGTAGAGGTAAGTTTGACATATGCCCTATTTATGGGCTTTTATGTGAGTCTTTTGTTTATCCTTCTTGTTGAAATGTTTTTAATGCTCTGATTTTCTAGCATACGTAGAGAGTAGATGATGCGTTTCTCAATCCCTGAAAATGTTTTTCTGGGTGTCATCCAGTTTTTTCTTGTAACCAGCTCATCTACTTGTTAAGGCTGAACCATAAACCCTACTGCCCAGGGACGGGGATGTTGATAACAAAAAAGATTCCAGAGCACTGAAAGAGGAAGGTTTTTTGCAGAGAAGCTGGCAGCAGTGAGAACCAGATCTGGCGGATCTGGCGGAACTGAGAGGACCGGGAAGAGTTCCCAGGGCACAGGGCCACTAAGGAGGCAGCTGTTTACTCAGCAGATCTGGACGGCCTTTCCCGCACATCTGCACACTTACCTCCTCCCTCCCTCCAGGTCCCCTCTGCGGGAGAGCCTTTTCCTTGCCCACCTGCCCCCACTCGCACCCCACTCCTGTGCTCCCTCTTTCTTTGTTGGGCTTCTCCTTTCTCTGCAGCATGCATCCATCCTGCCTGATCTAAGGCAGAATTTCTCACTCTCAGTACCACATTGTTGCTCAAGAAGTCTCAGATTTGTGCCCAGCTCAGACAGAGATGTTCAAGTTGTATGTGAAAGCAGTTAGTACATCCTTCTAAAGTGCATGATGTCTCAGAAAGCAAACCAGCCATGAAGTCCACCGGAGGAAATCTCTAGGTACTACAATTGTTCAGCTGACGAAGATATGTGAAAATTAAGAAGTCCAAAAGAGGACCTTGAAGCTGAAAGGCTGAGGACCTGCAGGATCCCGCTGAGGATCTGCGCACTGGGGACGGACGCTAGCCACACCTCCTTCACCTCTGAGGCCTCTGAGGCTCCTCCCTCTGCTTCCCAGCACCAGGAAGTGGGCTTGGTGAGCCTTATCCTGCAACTTGGCCCTGAGGAAATCATCTGCATGTTTAATATCCTCTTAACATAGTAATAAACATTACAATCCCTTCCAGCAATTGATATTAATAACTACTCCAGTCATTCTGCTAAGAAACAAAACCCAGATTAATTTTAAAGGTATTTTCCTTGCACGGAAGAAAAATTGCATAATGACCCCTTTCTGCCCTGGAACACAGCTGATAACATGTGGCACCTTTAAGTCATAATGAGCATCTTCAGTGTTTAGAGTTTAATTAGGAGGGATTACTGACCTACCTAATCTGCCACACAATGCCTGTGACCTGTCCCTCAGCTTCTGCACAAGTTCCTGTAGAGGAGGAAAAAGAGAAAGGGGAGGAGAGGGAGGAGGGAGAGAAGAGGGAGAAGAAGGAGACAAATGATTATGAAGAAATGCACCCAAGTAAATAGAAGAAAATATGTCTGCAGAGGATGGATTTTTAAGTGATAGTTTAAGTGTGTCATATGATTGGGAGATATTTTTAACTTATTTCAGGAAACCAGAATGCGCACTTTCATATTTACCACACAATTAGAATGGTGCAATCTGTATTTAACAAACTTCTGTTTGATTTTTATTGTGTGTGCGTGCACACGCACACATTGCTTGCACGTGTGTACTGTACCACATGTGGGCAGAGTCCAAGGAGGCAAGAAGAGGGTGTTAGATGGCCTCACCCTGGAGGTGAAAACAACGGTGAGCCACCATGTGGCTGAGAACTGAATCCAGGTTCTCCGCAAGAGCAGCCAGTGCTCTTAACCACAGACACATCTTTCCAGCCTCAGTATATCTACAGTACAGAGTACTTGTAAGTGAGATCATCCATATGTTTTTCCCTTTCCTTTACCCTTATTTTCTAAACGTTTTAAGGAAATTTATGTTCTAGCTTCAATGGAAAAACGCTTTTCTTGAAGGAAGGAGGCGTGTGAAGCGAGCTGCTGTTCGACTACCGGAAAGGGTGACCGCTAACTACCAACAACTCTCACCCTGTCAAACGGGTCAGATGGCTTTCACTGAGCCTTGCATCAGAAGCCAATGGATTTTAGTTGTGAAGAGCTGCATTTCGGGGCTGAAGAAAAGGCTCAGCAGTTAAGGGCAGTGGTTGCTCTTCCAGAGGACCTGGGGTTCAATTTCTGGCTCCCATATGGCAGCTCACAGCTGTTTGTAACTTCAGTCCAGAGGAATAGACACACTCACACATACATGCAGGCAAAACACCAATGTACATGAAGTAAAAGTAAGTGATTTTAAAAAGAGTTAGGTTTTTAATAGTACTTTAAACACTTATTTTATTATTTTTGTGTATATGTGTCTGTCTGAATACACACATCTACGTTTGTGTGTATGTGTGTCTATTGTATAGACATATGGTGTGGGTTTGTGTGTATATCTGTCTGTGTGTGGACACAGGTACATGCGTTTATGTGTGTGAGTGTTGATCTGTGTTTGCATATGCATGCACATTTATGTGTATTGTGTCTATCTGTGTGGACATATGCATGTGCATTTGTGCGTATAGATGTGTATCTGTGTGGACATACACACAAGCATCCAGATGCTCAGAGAGGCCAGAGAGAGGATTATAACCCCTGGAACTGGAGCTACCGGAAGTTCTGGGTTGCTTGATCTAGAGGCCGCCTGATGCAAGCACTTTGAACCCCTGAGCCATCTCTCTAGCATCCTGGTATAATATTTTAGAGTTTAAATTATGTGTCGCTTCTCCAGGGCCTTAGAGAAATGGGCAGAGTGAAAACAAATGACATACAGCTTCTCTTGGACCACAGGACCTGAAGTCAGGAACCTCACGAAGACAAGAAGCTGTTCTTCCAAGCTCATGATCTGTCCTACAAGGAGACAGGTGCTTAACGCAGGCAAACTAAAACTCTGCACAACACAGTTTGTCTTCACTGAGGTGTTGTAAGTCACAGAAAGAGACGAGGGAAGGACCAAACAATGGTAAAGACTTTTCACTCAAGCTGGAGGTGACTCCTCCCCTTGGTCATGCGATGAACCCCTCCAGAGGAGAGTGGCCTGCTAGCTAGCTCTACAACGTGGTCACCAATTCGTAGTGACCAGTGTCTTCTCCAACAAGATCAGCCCAAACCCCATTTACTGACTGCTGAGCTCCGTACATGCCTTGCCCTAGTTTCTCTATCCTGTGTAAACACTGGGGTTCCAGACTGCACCTTACTCTGAGAGACTTCACTTACTTGCAGCTTTTCACTCAGTTTTGAAGATGGGGTGACTCTGCGCCTGGATAGAGACGTGAGCATCACTGTTAGTCTGGACTAACCACCCATGCAGCACACACTGACAAATGACTTATTTCTGGAAGCAGGAAGGGTACCGTACAATACATATATTGTGGTGAACTGGTACCATAAAAGCTCTTGGGTATATCAAAATCATGTCAGGAAAGCCAAGCCCAAGAATTCATTTCCCAGGCTAAGGAAAGGATGAGACTCTTTCACCTGAACCCCACAAAGAGGTGAACCCCCAGCACTGGAGCGGTAACTACTCACCTTGGTCTGTCATGGGACCCCCCAGTACATGCATCAAAGATACCAGCAGGCAGGGAATTCCCTGCTGTACCGAGGGCTTCAGCCTGGTCATCCCTGCGGCTGACACGGCTTACTTCACTGCCGTCTGCCCACCCTCGTCTTTGTTTGTCTGCCTGCTGTCAGCCTGCCTGCCATTTGTTCACCTGGACTCAGTCGGTCGTGACCTGACTTCCCTGCAGCTGGACCTAAGTCTGCAGCTCAGCTACGACCTGTGATCTTTTACATTTATAATAGCTTCCTTGACAGCTTGGTTTGGTTAGTTATCAACCATGAGTGCATACACAACACACACACACATACATATACATGCACACACATACACATACATGCACATGTATACACACATATACATGTACACGCATGTACCCACACATACACATACATGCATATGCGCACAACTATACATACACACAAAATCTATTTTAGTTTCTATCAGTTTTCCTACTTCCCAGTACTTCTGAAACCTTTTATCTCTGTTGTAGCTTTCTGACCTTCCTCCCTAACCATTCTGTAACCTATATATATTCATATACAGACAGAGATATAGAGACTCAATGCCTGTGTTGTGAAATATGCTCTTTGAAAGTTAATAATTAAAATAGGAATATAAAAATTTGCATTTGCTCCACGCAGGGCTATCTTAGAAACTGGGAATATTTGCCAAATTGCTGCCAATGAAGTCGCCATGCTTTGTGGGCTTATTGTTACAATACATTTGACTTTGTGGAAAGACACAAATGAGTTTTTCCAAATTTTTAACACAGCAGGTTCATGACATTGTCTCAGAGCCCAAGCCTCAGTTGATGCTCTACTGAGAATTTTGCCATCCAAGGGTTTCTCCTGCCAGATGGCTGGCATCCCAAAAGCCCCGAACTTCAGGAAGACCCAACTCCTGCCACCAACAACAAAACATATCAGAATTCAATCAGATGTCGGTGTCTTAGCCACACTTGGGCTGTCTGGTCTGAAACAATGCCAAGAGAACTACAGATGGTGAGTCTCAACCCTCCAGCCCTGCCCTGAGCCACCTGTACATCGGCTCAGCAAAACTGCGCTCCCTGCTCTCACTTTGCTGGGGTAAGCGTTCGCCAACTCTCTGAGAAGCAAATGATCTTCAGACTCATGGAACCCTGGTCTATGTGAAGAACAAAGTAGCATTTCCAAGAAGAAATCCGGCCAAGGTAGCACTTCACAGTGATTCTGGCTTCTTCTCTGCACATCAGCTCAACATCCTGTCTAACCCTTTCCACTTCCGAAAGCAGGTTTGCTTTCCCTTCACTTTATTGGTGGCTATTGATAATTTTATTCTGAAGTGGAAGTCAAGGCACACTTTTCCCAGCTATGTTTTCCAGGCTGCCTATAATTAGCCTGTCTCAAAATGATCTGGAGCCTAGTTTCTTCTTTTAAAATTTCTTTTTAATTTTTTTTTCATGTATGGGTGTTTGGCTTACACATGTGTAGGTGTTCTGCATGTGTGCCTCGTATCTGTGTGCAGAGGCCAGAAGCAGGCACCAGATCCCACAGAACTGAAGTTACAGACAGCTATAAGCCACATGGGTTCTGGGAACCAAACCCAGGCCCTCTGCTGAGCTACCGCTCAAGATCCTTAGAGCCCAGCTTCTGAAACTATGTGTTCCAACACCACACATGATCGCATAACTGGGTGTGGGAATTGTGAGAAATTTGACAATACTGCAAAATTTCTGACCATACAATGGCCAAAAACTATTCAAAATTAAGCATGTGATTAATTCAATTTATTTCCGTCAGTGCCCACGTGTGTCACATCACACTTCTTCACTGCAGGACTGATTCTGAAAGACACATGAGTTCTCACTGAGCATGCCACCTCTCCAGGCATCGCCAGCCAAGTCCTTCCGAAACCGCTCAGCTGAGGCACAGAAGCACTGAGTTCTGAATTGCAGAGTTCTTATCATCTGTACAAATTTTCTGCTCTCACAAAACAAAAGAGTTTAATTGCAGAAAACACTGCTTTCTTATTGCTCAGCATATAAATATCAGATTAATTTATGGACTGTACTGTTAGGATGTTTGATTTTTTAAACTTGAATTTCATTTAAAAAAACTTTCAATAAATCTTTGTGTTTATTCAATTTCTTTTTTCAATTCAGGGCCACATAGTAAAATTCTCTGGATAGCCTGATACTTACTATGTAGATGGGGCTAGCCTTGAGCTCACAGAGAGCTATCTCCCTCTGTCTCCCCAGTGGTGCTGCCACCACCTGGATTTTCTCATCTCTTACAGAAAACAAGATGCTGGATGCCCTGATAACTTCTTACGTATCTGAACTCAAATGCAAGATTTCAGAATTTATTCTTGTCATTGGATATAGGACTAGAATAATGAAATAAAACAGTATGCTAGATTAAAGCAATATGGAAGAACCAACCTAAGTTTTAAAAACATCACAATGTTTATTACTATTTTTCTCTTTCTCTTTGTACTGAAATGATATTACTTTGCTCCAAGAACAACAAATCATTTGTCATCTACTCTATATTTTCTTCCAAATAATATAGCTAGTGATATAGGATGGATTTATCGACAAAAGACTTTTCAGGCCTAAAAATATGTAAGATAATATATTTAAGGCTAGTGATTAATAGCAGTTACAGGAACACCTGAAGTTTTAAAGTCTACAAAAACAATCTTTGAGTTTCTACAGGTTTGTTCATATGGGTCATAAATATAGGAAAATATGCTATATCGTTGCATATGGTAACTTAAAATGTCTTTGTTTTACTTTCAAAAATATACACTGGTTATGGGTAGAGTTCCATAAGAAAATTATGCCTGGACTGCAGCCTATCTTAAAACTGTAAGAACCATCCGCATTTCTGTTTTAAAGCAACAGAATTCTAAAGCTTTAAGGTTAAAAGGTGCTTCGAAAAATACTAAGTCCTGGGCCTTTTGGATGCCTGTACACTGTTTAATTTAAAAATCTCAAGACTATGCATGCTTTCTGAACTAGTCATTCCATTTCAATGAATTTATAAGGATATGTATAAAGATCTGTGTACAAAGACACCGCAGCTCTATACAATAGCATAAAATTTGCAATAGCCTAGGATGCTGAGATTAGTGAAACACTGTGTAATATAGCTAATGTTTTATGCTCCCTAAAGTCATATGTGTTGACATGAGAAAGGTTCAGCAGTTCTTGTTAGGTAAACGAACAAAAAGGCTGAGGAGAGAATGTATGGTTGGTACTGATGCCGTTCCCCTACGGCCCAAACTGTGTGGCTTCGCGCCTGTGTATGCATTCCCGTGGAAAAGGAGCTCTCCAGGAACAACCGGTGCCCAGACGAGACACCTGCTGGCCTCCCATCTCCTCCGTCAACCAGCTGCACAGGTGTAACGTGGCAGCCCTTCGCCCCCGCCGAAGGAGGCTGCATCAGGGTTCTGCCGCTGGAAGAACACTCGTTCCTGGTGGCTGTGCAGAAGGGAAGCACTTGGGATTCTGTGGTCCTTGACTGAGGATGGATGGGAGACAAGCAGCTCTGGCTCTAGCGTTCCGCAGTTTCTGTGGTGTAAATGAGTCCTCTGTGGTCAATTCCAAGTACCAAACAGGCGCCACTGAACACAGAGGTGCTCAGGAGATGTGTCAAACTTGGTCAAGACACTTCCAACCAGCTGCTTAACCTTGGTCCTCTCTTCCACATTTGCGTCCTCTGAAGCAGGGTCCACACTGGGGCCTCATTTCCCCGAGTGCTGATAACTCCATAAAGCTCCTTGGGAGCCTTTCCCTCTCTGTCTACTGTGCCTTCCCCATGCTCTAACACTGGTTTCCTCACCGCAGACAAGCAGACAACCTGCCCAGGAGCCTTTGGCGAAGGCTCTTCTAGAAAACTAGAGGGTCTGTGTGATGTGTACTCTCTATGTTTATGTTCATTCGTGTCCCTACTTTCTTGCATTATTAACATCGGTCACTTGTGTAATGCAGTGGTAATGCCTGCTGTTTCAAATGGCGAGTGAGCTGTATGTACTCCCAGCCACCGAAGACGCCAAGCCAGCGGTGACACTGGAACCCAAGGATTAGGAGCCCACCATGGCAACAACATGAGACTCTGTGTCTTACAAAAGAAAATGACAGAAAAGTATGAGTGACTTCTAGATTTCATAGCAGGTCCCACTGTAAATGAGAAGCATTTGTACAATGTAAGAAAAGGGAGCCGACCCCAGGATACACATTTGGTGTTCTCCACAACCAGCTGATTCTATCCTCCTGTACTGGGGATGAAAACCCGAAGGAAAAAGAAAGACAGATGGGGCCAAAGGAAACTCAACTTTCCATTTTCAAATCTTTGGTTTTGTTTTGTCTCGTTACCCATTGAAGAATAATGGAAATCATACTCCCAGATGAAAAGGCAGATGTGCATAGTTTAACAAGTGAAAAGGAACGTTGGTATTCTGTTTCTACTTAGAGATCGTCATTTTGTATAATTGAGGTTTTAAACTTGTCATTTGACAAAGGGACAATAACAGAATCATCACTTGTAGGCAATGTTTCATTTTAATAAAACTTTTTCCAGAACATTTTAATTTAATTTTATTTATATATTGAATCAATAAAACTTCTATAAAGAAAAAAAGACTTGCAATTAAAATAGAATATAGTTAAACATCAAAGTGCAGAAGAAAAGAACAAAAATCTATAGAATTTAGAAACTGACCAGGATACATCAAATATTCACGTGTACAACATTAAAAAGTACATACATACAATTCGCTCTAACACTATATGGAACTCACATATTGAAAACTGCAAATTTTTACTGAGAAGTCTGTCTTAGAACAATGGAGAGACTGACGTGTGAAGGAACCTGTGTAATCCCTATCCTAATCCCCTTGCTACCGTGGATAACACCAAAGAGATCCTGTTAAAAGAGGCTCTTTCTCTCTGTGCATATGCAGATGCGAACTGTAGATGGACACAGACAACTATAGCTATAAATGTACAAATTGACATGTATCTGTGCCCTCCAAAGATTCATGTATTTGAACACTTGGTCCTAGATGGTTTGAGGAGGTCGGGAAAGCTTTAAGAGGTAGAGCCTTGTTGGAGCAGTGGGTCACTAGAGGTCAGCCTTGAGATGTTAGAGTCAAGTTCCACTTCCTGCTTTCTCCTGGTTCCTGGGTGCAAATGCAAAGTAACCAACTAGTCCCTGCTCCTGCTACCAGGATGGACTGTAGCTCCTGGAACTGTAAGCCAAAAAAAAAAAATCCTTCTTTTAAAAAACATTATATTAATTAATTTATTTATTTATTCACTTTACATCCTGATCACAGCCCCCTCCGTTTTCTCCTCCCGCTCCCATCCCCCACCCTTCCCCCGATACTTATTCTCAGAAAAGAATAAGAACCTCCCTCCTACCAGCCCACCCCAGCACATCAAGTCGCATCAGGACTGAGCACGTCATCTTATGTTATGTATATGGGTGTTTTGGCTGTATCTACATCAGTAGTGTACTGTGTCTGTGCAGTGCCCAGAGAGACCAGAAGAGGGCATTGGATCCATTAGAACTAGAGTTACAGATGTTTGTGAGCTGTTAGAGGGGTGCTGGGAATGGAACAGCAGCCAGTGCTCCCAACTGCTGAGCCATCTCTCCAACCCCAAAACCCTTTCTTCTCTAAGTTGCTCTGTCAGGTTTTGTCATAGCAATCTGTAAAGTACCTAATACGTGCTTAATAAGAAAGTAGACTCTGAGAAATACACCCTTAGACAATGATCATTGCACAAAGAGCATTGAGCGGACTTACTCAGACTAAGATGGTTATGGAATTAGCAGCTCACTTACTTTTATTCTACCAATGTTATCCTAAAACAATAATCATTGCACAAACAGTACTGAGCGTACTTACTCCAACTAAGATTGCTGTGTACCTAGTAGCTCCCTTACCTTTATTCTACCCATCTTATATATGTAATTGCTGTTGACTGAAAAAAAATTACTGTGCAGTGCCTGTGCCTGTGCATGACTATACACACAGAGACACACATATGTACAGAGATACCTGAAATATACGGTGGAAAAAATATGCTTATAAGCATAGAAAGTTCTCCAACACAGAATACATTAGGGGTGACATGTTTCTTTGAAAACATTCTCTTCTCTATGATCATGTTATGTGTTAAATTCAGACTCAGAAAAGAAGAATTTAAAATCCATTCGACATTGATACTTTATTATTAAAGTTCAAATGATGTACATGTTGGACTCTTTCTAAGTTCTGCCATCAGGACTATCACAACTCATGTGGCAGTCATCAAAATTCAGTCATCTAGTGGGTGCTCCTGGGACAAGCTTTGTAAATGCAGCCCATTTCTGTGGCGCTTGCCGCGGCAGGAGGGTTCACTGTCACAGAGCTGAAAGAAAAATTTAGCAATATCTGGAGGTTCATGTGGCTCAAGTCATGACTTAGAACATTGCTGTGCCTCTGAGCCACTAGCCTGCTTCTTATCTGATGGACAGCACACACCCCGTGTGGGGCTTTCTACCCCTCTTCCCCCTGACCTGGAAGAACTCACTATATCAAAGGACACCACATCCTTCCAGGTCCTCATGACTGCCCATGTGCACCTTGGGATAGCAATTTGCTTACTTACATTTTAACTTTGGCTTGATTATCTTTTTCACTTTGTTATGTTGTGTGTCCCTGTTTGACAGGTCTAGACAGTCTTCCCAAGGTCATTTTTGGAGGAAAAAAAAATGCAGAAATGGACAAGCTAAGTGTAGTCAGGGAGACACCGAGTTTCCTTCCTCAGGACCTTCCCAAGAAGCACATCTGTGAGCTGTGGAGGCACAATCTCCCCAGAAAGGAGAAGACCCTGCTTCCTCTCAAAGCAGAGCCTGGGTCGAGGTGCTGATTTTGTCTAGCCTGTGAGAGCTTTGCTTCCATCTCTAAAATCCTCACAACTTCTTCTTGTCCCGTTTTGCTTCTATTACAAAAGCCATAAATATTCCTCTACCACCTATAGAAAAAAAATATGGTATGAAGCCCCCTTACTTAGCCAACTTTCAATGGCGGGTCTCCTCAGAACAGGGAGGTGTCACATTACACCGCCTACATGTTACCCCAGGACCCAGAGTCTCAGAATTAATTCTAGATATCCTTTTCATGGCCCTAAAAACTGAACTTAGGGCTTGCATACAACAGTCAAGTACTCTGCCAGTGAGCACTCGTAGAAGTTTTTCTAAGACTGCCACCAAGATCCTTAAAATAGTTTTCATTATAAGTGCAAAATCTCTGATGCAACATGAATATCCAACTATTCAGGATCGAGATCAACAATTTCTCCAATAATACAACTTCAAAATTGTAAATGTTAAGATGATATAAAATGGGGAAATGAATATATTTACCAGCTCGGATATGTGCATATTTATTAAATATAAACACTATATTATATAGCAAATAGATTAAAATAATATGTTAATAATTATTTAATTTGCACAATGATGTTAAATCATAACATTAGAAAGAAATTCACAAGGGGCTAGAGAGATGGCTCACTGGTTAAGAGCTCTTTCTGCTCTTCCAGAGGGCCTAAGTTTTTTTCTTAGCACCCAGGGAAGGTGGCTCACTTCAGCTACTGGAAATCTCATATCCTTTTCTGGCATCTCCAGGCACCCACCACAGATGTAATATGCCTGTGCACACTTGTGGGGGGGGGCGCATGCACACACATACATACACACACACACGGAGACCAACGTTGGCTTCTCATGAGAGTCCTATTGTATAGAATTGTAGATAAAGTCTTTGGGCAAACTTTAATGGCGGAGGGATTATTCCTGAGTTGAGGCTGAGAAAGGGCAGAGCATTTCAAGATTGACTCAAGACTTTCCCAGAGCAGGGGCATTCCCCTTTTCTGTCCTTACACGGGGTTTGGGAATATGGCAAGGCCTCGGGTGCGCGACAGAAATAGGCACTGTAATGGAGATGAGGCATGGAGACACTATCATGGTGAAGTAGAGGGCATCTGGCAGCTGTCTGGGTTGGCAGGTGTGGGGGAGGCCTTGCTGTAACGTTCTGTATCAGCCTTCAGCCACTTTGAAGATTGCCTATTGTTTCCATATGAAAATAGTGGGCCCTATTAGTGCCTAAAAAATGTGGTCAAACTATAAATCCTTCATCTGTGGATCTAGTGATCATTTGGGAAAATTTCAAGTTAACTCACCACCTTGTGACACAAACATTAAGACAACTTTGCTTGACACTTTACAGTGTCGGCCTTATTTTAGCAGAACCAAGTTATCTTCTAAGAATTCACTTGTTTCTTCTGCTTATTCTTCCTGGTAAGTCACTATTCTGTGTGTTTGGTAAAATAATCATTTCCACAGCAACCAACTAGAATACCTCAAGAAAGAGAACTGGAAAGAATAAACCACAAAAGCAGACGGATAATGAAAATTATCATATTTCTTATTCCCAGTAAGAACAGAAATAATATTAGAATGAGAACATACGCAGGAAGCTTTTACAAAATAAACCTCATTATTTGAAAAAAAAAAAATTGCTATAGTTCAGTTTTTTGAGGAAACCAAGTTACTGCTTTTCAGTAGAGCATGTATAAGAGCACCAAGGGGGCATACACAGTGTTGGATATTCATGCTGAACTGACAGGGAAACGTTTCCCTGCCACACTCACTCTGTAAACTTTGTATACTTTGTAAACTCTGCAGACCCTCAAGGCCAGGACCTTGTCTGAGGAGCTCCAGCAGCCAGGCCCCTCCCCCAGACCTCTCTAACTGTGATAACAGTGATTCCAGCCTCTGTAACGGTCACAAAGGTCATCTCAACTGAACCCTTCCCAGATTATGCTAATTTTAGATTAAAAGTCTAAACAAAAAACCAACAATCTCTGAGCTTCCCACAGAAACCCACCAATTGCTGAGCAGGAAAACCCACCAATCCCTAAGCTCCCCCAAGCTCAGGGCTTGAATTCCCACTAATCCTCACCTAGGACAGAAATACCCGCCCTCGAAAAATCAACCTTCTAAGAAATCCTATGTAAAGGCTGGGTCAGCTCAGTTCCCTGCTGGCCTCTCCCGGGAGCAAGGGCAGCCAAACCCGGATTTGTATTCCCACACCCTGGATCTTCCCAATAAATCGCTTTAATGAGATTTGCTGCCTGGCGTGACTCTCTCATAGAAGAAGCAGCGAAGCAAGGAAGAGAAGAAGCGGGGCGGAGGCTCCTGAGCTCCTGAGCTCCTGAGCTCCTGAGCTCGGCTTGGGGATACCCTCCCCCGGGAGCTGCTGAGGAGGCTTCCTCTCAGAGCTGTGGTGTTGCTGGATTCCTATGCCTACCTATGGCTCAGGATGCCCCTCCAGTGGGACACTGTCTCACCTCAGAGCTGTGGTTCCTGGGCTCCGGAGTTTCAAGACACTCTTCCATCTGAGTAGGAAGGCAGACACACACACACAGACCACCACAACTCTGCTGTTGCACAGAAGTATACCATGATTGTGCATCAAGAATAAGTTTACAGTTATATGTAAGTTATAATGTGCAGTAAGCTACAAAGGTAGATTTGATTTTTTTAACATTCTTTTTTTTGCCAAATTTTTTTTTTCAAGATTAGAAGAAAGTCGGGCAGGGTCAGATGGAAGGGGAGGAGGACCACCCCTATCAGTGGACTATGGGAGGAGAAGAGGGAGGAAGGATGGGATTGGGAGGGGATGAGGGAGGAGGTTACAGTTGGGATACAAAATGAATAAACTGTAGTTAATAAAAAATAATTAAAAATTTTTAAAAGTTAAACATGAAAAAGGGATTCGTGTGTGTCTGTACTTCCCTGTGTAAAGCCTTTCTGGATACATAGGAAATGCAGAAGATTATGGGCAGAATATGTGTGAGGCATCTATATACTTTGAAGCAAGCATGGCATAGTCCCCAGTGGATGACAGCATGAAGCCAGCAGCTCGACTGGAACAGCTGGAGTAGACCACGTTTGCCTGAGTGCTCTTGGCAAGCTGCGCCTGTGCGGGGAGTCTCTCAGCCGACCAACAACAATTCAGAAGGCTTGTTTGGTTTTTCATAATAGTGTGACTTACAGAGGGCGAAATGCTCATATCCAGAGATTCTGCGCCCTCTGACGAATCTCAAACATGTCCGTGCAGTCAAGGCCCAAACCAAGATGGACCATGGATCATATTTTCATCACCAAAAAAAAAAAAAAAAAATTTCCTCCCTGTTCACCCTGGCCAGTGCAACTACTGTGAGACTGGTGTCATCGTAGCAAAGTTCTACCTGTGGGAATCATTAATGTGGAATTATATAATGTATATTATTTCATAGCTGTCTTGTTTTGTGACATACATTTTTGAGGCTCACCCACATTAGTAATTTCTTCCTTTCTATTCCTGAATAGCGTTCCACCATACAAACAAACCATAGTCATTGATTTCTGGTGATGATTCACTTACAGTCAGTTTATATAAGGTAGGTTGTAAATCCCCTAATTCAGACTGACAGAAAAAGCCAAAATGTGAGAATTTTTGTCCAAGTAATGAGTTTTATTGCATTTCTGTGCGTACCTGAGTCATTTCTCCACCTCTCTGCAATGCAGAGATCTTCCCTCTGGCTGCTCCAACGAATCTATGTGATTTCAGCTCAAGCAGCCAATATTCTATGACTTCCATAGGGCAAGTTTTGCAAGGCAGATAAACTTGACTTGGGCTGTTTTCCACCTTTATCTCTTTTTATGCCTTTTTCCTTTCCAGGGCCTCCTTGGGGACAGCCATCCTGATTCCAGGCTCAGGTGGCCTTGACCCCAGCTGCCTGGGGCAGGCAGAAGTGGTCCTAATAAGCTAGTTCTAGGGGTTAGGTAATGGCCATGTAAAGGTTGCTCCCTGCCAAAGGAAATTTACATCTTAAAAGGGAGACTTTAGGGCAAGCAGCACGTAGAATTTAATCAATACATGTTGTCTCCATTATGCGGAAAGTCCAAGTTAGGTGATTTAAAAGTAAAATTAGAGGGTAAGCAAAATGGTTTTGCAGAACCAGAGAGACTCAGTGGCATCCACTGAGCTCTGTGGAACTGACACTGCCAGTTTGCCTCTTGCTGTCAAATAAAGGCAAGTGGGAGGCCATGAAGCCATCCAGACCAGTACTCAGGCACCTCTTAAACTCTCGCACTGATACTTCATTGTGGCTTGCACAGTCCTTCACAGCGAGCATGAACGGGACTTTGAAACGTTAGCTTTTGTTATTCTTCTTCAGTGGGCCAAGTTACTCCTAATAACACCCCTCCCCTCAGTTACTGCAGTAGATGAGGAAGAGGAGGAAGAAGATGGGGAGGAGCATATATCCCCTGAGTAGGCTTTCTATGGCACAAAGACAAAGAAATAGACAAGAACAATGACTCCGGCTTAGCCTGTTCATTCTGTAATATCAAGATAACACAAGCCAAGCCATTTGTGTTTGTTCCAGTGCTGGAAAGTCAAAGATTAGTGTGTTAATATTGAATGTCTGGGAAGGACCTTCTTGCTGTGTCACCTGACAAGATGGACAGAGGGCAGGAAGGGACCTAAGCTAGCTTCCTTCTACATGTGTGAAGGTGCTAAGCCATTCCTGAAGTCAGAGAGTCGTCATGAGCTCCCCACATAACTCACCTGCCAAACCACTACAGGGGGATTACGTTTCACTGTATGACTTTGGGGAGACATTTGGACCACAGCAGAGTTTTGGAATAGATTTGTGTTATAACCAGCTTTCTGCCTCTGTAACAGATGCCTGAGACAATGAGCTGTACAGGCCCTGGGTTTTGCAGCAGGACGGCTGCCTTGGGACCTGTGATCAGGGAACACACCCTGGCAAGGAACATGCAGTAAGGCTAAGCTATTCACTTTGTGACCGGGAACCAGACAGGCAGGAGGAGACTGGGGTCCCCTAGTCCCCTGCAAGGGCATGCAGTGTTGGAAAATATCCCAGTAGGCCTCACTTTCTAAGGTTTTAATTATTATGCTACAAGTCGCGGACCAGACTTGAACATGTGGGCCTTTGGAGGACACTATAGATCCAAGATTATAGCAAGACCTTTGAAATAAGAGACAAGAAGTTAAGATAGAGATTTTTAGTTTTCATAATCAAAGTCTATATTATAAAAGCCAATATTCCTAAGGACTACAAGCATCAATGCGCTATGGCACACTGACTTGGAAAACAGTGTTTCCTAAGAGATCTGGAGAAAGGGAAGGAGGAGAGGAAGGGGATAGCTGTTGGTTACTGGTAAATGTCCCAGGGGAGCCACATCTTTCCCTGGCCAAGCTTAGGGAGGAAAGACTAATAAGTTTGGGAATCCACAAGCAAGTGAGAACCCACTCACTCCTTAGCTGAAAAAGAGGGACACCTAAAAGGCATTACCCACACCAGTACGACAATGACAGAGCTGTAACAGTAGTGAGTGGTGATGGCACAGCCTGTCCAGGCAGACAGCACCTCAGGCAGCCACCGCCTATCACTCAGGAGAGCATTTGAAACTCTTTGGCTACATCCAGTGTCATGACAGGAATGAGCCTGATGCCACGGTAGCCTCTATCGTATTGCCATGTTGCACACAAGCCATGCTAGAGGTGCTGGATCAAAGGGCCACAGAGATCAAATCACTCCTTTAGTTAAATGTGGGGTGCCAAGGAAGCCTGAGGTGAATGCTCAAGGAGCGGAAGGAGTCCCGAGTGAATGTGTATTACTGACAAGGACCAGTGCCTCAGACCTGGAAATTGGCAAAGCCTTCCTCTGAGTAAGGCTCAGAGGCATGACAAAGCCTTCCTCTGTCCAAGCACACGTGTTTATGAACAATTATCCAGTATGTACAGAAACTAGTAACTGTGGCTTCCTCCTTCTGGATGACTGCAACCTGAGACTGCTCACTACAGAGGCTTCCTACCTAGGCTAGCAAATCCCTCCTCCTGCTTTATCCAACAAATTCTCTGAGGTTCCAGATTGTCCCATCAACCCATGCTGAATGCGGCAATTAAGTCAGTTTAAAACACACAGAGGGAAATAAGAGGCCAGGTAATGTGATGTCCTCAGCAAAAGGTCCAGCAAGGCAGAGAGGCCAGACCACTTGAAAACTGGACTACCCGAGCAGTGCCCCGTCAGCTTCCCTTGCCAAAGTTATGGCTACCAGGATCAAAGATGAGCAAAGGGGTCCAAGATTCAGAAGATGCTTGGGATCAATGCGGCCATTTGTGCTTAAGGGAAACCACCTGACGAGAGCCATGGCTCCCCAGTTAGTTTGATGGGCAGCTGTGGGTTTTATACAGCCTTAACTGGAGGCAAAGTAAGTGTTACTAACAGGTGGACAGTTGCAGACATCAAAAAATACAGTATTTCATGTGCCTTCTGTGTCTTTAGAGAGGTCCCTTGGCTGTCCCATGAGAGTTAGCTGCATCTTAGTTCTCCCACACCTCAAAATCTGTGTGTGCATAATATGCTCTTTTTACTTTATGTATGTTCAACATGCCTGCAGGGCTGCTTAATGGGAAGAATGTTCGTTGTGAAAGAATGAAGACCCGAGTTCAAGTCCCAAGCACCCATATAAATATGTGGCTGTGTCTTACCCCAGTGCTGTGGGGGAGGGGAAACAAAGACGGAGTCGGGATGGCTGCAGAGGCTTGCCACCAGCCTAGCTCCAGTTTCAGTCAGAGATCCTGCCTCATGAAAACACTGTAGAAAGTGGCAGCAGGCATCTAATACCGTCCTCTGGCCTCAGTGATACACTGGTGCCTCTGCTTTCGTACACACATACACACACACACACACACACACACACACACACACACGGAGGCAGAGACAGAGACAGAGAGAGAAGGGGAATATGCATAGAAGTTGCTGGCTTCCTTATCTCTTACTTAATAAATCTTCTAGAAGTGTTACCATCCCACTTGTTTTCTCCACAGCAGAATTTACTATTCTCAGCTATTAGAGCCAAGACAGATTCACTCAGCAGTACATCCCTCTCCCCGTGAGACACACACTCTGAAGGCACAAATACTTCTAACAGGGTGGCCAGCAAATCAGAGGACACTGAAAGATTCAATGATTTTACTGTGTTAATCCTGCCGATCCATGAGCATGGGAGATCTTTCTCACCCATGTTCATAGCAGCTTTATTCATAATAACCAGAAACTGGAAACAACCTAGATGTCCTTCGACTGAAGAATGGATACAGAAACTGTGGTACATTTACACAATAGAATACTGTTCAGCCATTAAAAACAAGGAAATCATGAAATTTGCAGGCAAATGGATGGAACTAGAAAAGATCATCCTGAGTGAGGTAACACAGACACAGAAAGACACAAATGGTATATACTCACTTATAAGCAGATCTTAGTCATATAGTACAGGATAGGCATACTACAATTCACAGACCCCAAGGAGATAAGCCCAATGGGCATCTTAGGCTTCATGTCAGCCCACTAGTTAAGGCAGTAGGGATGTCTCTGACATAGACAATGTTGCTTGCTTTTTGATCACTTCCCCCTGATGGTATTTTCCTAAAAGGCTACAGGGGAGGAAGACAAACTCAGTCCTCATGTGAATAGATGAGCTGGAGTGTCTGGGGGGGGCCTCCCCTATTCTGAAAAATAGGGGAAAGAGGATGGAAGAGGGAGGTGGGACTGAGAGGAGAAGAGGGAGGGGCCTATGACCAAAATGTAAATTGAATTAATTTTTAAAATAATATAGAAATCAAATATTTATAAAATATAAAATAAAAATTTTTATAAAAGTAGAAATGTCAGAATCACAGAGTTAAACACCTTGATCAGCAACATCAAATGGTCATCCCTGAAAACACACATACAATATAAATAGTTTTATATGCACTCAACAGGTTGTATTTGTATATTTGGGAATGTGTGTTTGTGTGTTTGTGTGTGTGTGTGTGTGTGTGTGTGTACATATGCAACAAGAATTAATGGAAGAGACCATAAATTTGAAAGAAAGGAAGGAGGGGGACATGGAAGGTATGCAGGGAGGAATGAGAAGAAGGAAAAGATGTAATTGTATTAAAATCTCAAAAAATCAAAAGAAATAAAACCACTTGGATCAGGATTGCTACTGTTAAGAGTGCTGTGAGCTACAGCAGGCCAATGACTCATTGAATCTACAAGAGGAGGGAAACACATGAAAAGGTTCCTAAACTCATTTCATCATACGGTGACAGAGTATCCTGCAGAATCGGCATTTCATGACGGAAGTTCTGGCAAGTACTGGTATCAGTTCCTAATCTAAATGAGAAACCTAGAAACAAACTACCAGGCAAAACTAAGCCAGGTCCTCACACAACCCTAATATACTCAAAAGCTGACATCCATTTCTTAAAGTTCAGTGAACGCATGCTTGTAATCACAGCACTGGGGAATCAGAGCTAGGAGGTTCCTGGTGGCTTTCTGGCTAGCCAATACCCCTAATCAGTAAGCCTCAGGCCCCAGTGCAAGACACTGTCTCAGAAGACAAAGTGGGACTGGAGAGATGTCTCAGCACGAAAAGCACTTGTGGGGCACGCTGATGACCTGAGGGTGACCCTTGGAACGACCCCCCCACAAAAAAATAAAGAAGCCAGAAGCAGCGGTGCACATCTGTAACTGCTGCGCACCAAAAGGAGATGGGAGGCAGAGATGGGAGTGGTGGCTAGTGTGGAAGCAAGAGAGACTCTGCCTCAAAACAAGGCCAAAGGTAAGAACTAACAAATGCTGTCTCCATAAGTGTGCATTGGTGTTCTCTGTCTCTTAGAATAGAAGATAGATAGATAGATAGATAGATAGATAGATAGATAGATAGATAGATAGATAGATGGATGGATGGTTATCCTGAGGAATAAGATTCAACATTGAACTCTGGCCTCTACCCCAAAAAGCACACACATCCAAACACAAGTACAGCATACATATGAACACACACACACACACACACACACACACACGATAAAGCTAATGGATTCCATACTAAGGAACAACACCTAAGCTTGACCTCTGGCTCCATCCCTATGAGCACATATGTGCAAAAGCATCCACACACATATAGCAAACACCTCAACAGTTAGCACACACAGTGTTCAGTGACAACCATTATCTTTACTCTCTAAATTATTATATGGAATATTCCATACTATAAAGGTAAGCAGTGTGATTTAGAGGACAAGTCCCTTCTTTAACTGATCTGTACTTCTGTGGTTTAAGTCTGCCTGCTGCTGTGAGAAAGAATTGGCATGCATTTTCTCCTGAAATAGAAAGGCATTCTAAGAACATACATCAACCCTCAGGAATCCTTCCATCTAAAACCCATGGATCAACTCATTCTCTCAGGGTTCCACTTTCTGTCTTTCTCAGCAGAGCTGGTTTGGAAAACTCAACTGGAAAGGTTTCAAATTTCTCAGACTTTATTAATTTTACAAAAATATGCTTTGAAGTATTATAACAAATAATTGAAAGTAAATGGCATGTTTGAGCTCCGGTCTTTGTTTGTCTGCACTTGCAGCACACACAGCCCTTCCGGCTGCCATTTTTCCACTACCACTGCACCACTGCTTGGGTTCCACGGCTCAGGTTGACTTGGAAATAATGCAGGGGGGAAGAAATGACCAGAGCACTGTGGCATGTGCCCCTGGTGCCAGGTGCTTGGATGGCTGAGAGAAGAGAGAATTACTAGAGCCCAGACAACACAGCAGGAGCCTGTCTTAAAAGAGGTGGCGAAAAGGGGAAGGGGAAGTGGGGCAATAGCCCCTGAGCACAATCACCACACAGACTCTCCTCAGCTGAGAAGAGCACCCAGTGGAGGCCTGTTAGGTACTCACCTCAGTACACACTGGTCGGAGCTCTGTGGGCAACTAATGGCCAGGCTCTTGCACAGGGCTGCCCAGTTTTCACAGCACCAGTCACCTGTGCTGTCTTACTTAAGAGAGGTCCTTCCTAGTCTCCATCCATCCTACGCGAGGCAGAGGTGATGCTCACAGACATGAGTGAACAGGCCCGAGGGGGTCAGCTGGAACCTTAGGTGGGGGAAGCACGATTTGATTTGGAGACTGCTCAGTTAAAGCCTGCCCTCTTTTTGCCTCTGCTGAACTTAGCAAGGAAGGCAGCAAAGCATAAAAGTCTCAAAGGGAAACTTGTGCTTTCTCCTGAAAGTGATGAGCTTGCTTTTTATTTTTACTTTTCTGTCTCAGTAACAGGCAAACAGGTTCACTGTGCTTAAGCAAATAGATTAGCCACTGTGACTCTCTTAAGAAAGGCCTAGAAGAGCAGATATAATCACAACAGGCATGAGACTCACGGCCTGCTGTTTTACTTGCTCTTACAAATGTCCGTGGTGACCTTAGGCCAAGATTGTTTTATCAGTTATTCACAAAGGTATGAATAAACAAATTTCCTAAGCGTAGGCCTGTCTTTCCTAATCTGTCCTTACCTTTATCAATCTTAAGGCTATAAGTAGCAAAGCATCGGCAAATTTAGGGCAGTGTCACAAAGGGAGGGGACGATGGGTTGTAAGAGTGACTCACCTGGACTTAGGAGATAAGGGGCTCTCTGGGGGAGTGCCATGCAGACTAGAAGACTAGGAGGAACACACTGGCATGAGGACTGGAGGCAGGGAGCCTAATGTGGGCTGATATGGGAGCCTAATGAGCCCTATGCTCACCCTCATAGCTTTAATACTGCAGCCTCCAGATCCCGCCCAGGCCAATGTCAGCAGCTGAGACTGTGGTCCATCTGGCAGCTTGGTTTATGCTCTCTGGGTGATCCTCAGCCATGGCCAGGATTGAGACTTGCTGACTTATACCTGTGCTGAGACGTTTTCAGAGTCGACACTATGTGAATTGTCTCTGAACACAGGTTGAAGTTTTATGGAAATTCAAAGTAAGCAATTTTAAAACAGTTTTCTTTTTTAAGAACTTTTTATTGGTTCTTTGTGAATTTAACAGCATGCACCCTAATCCCAATCATCGCCCCTCACCTCCTACCCGCCCTCCACCCTTGCAACCTCCCCTCAACAGAGAAAAAATTAAAATCTCCTGTGGAAGCTATAGTGTGTTCATGTGTCTCATGGTAAACTTTTTGTCCACACTTCTTTGTTTGCAAATGTTCATTGCAATGATTCGTTGGTCCGGTATAAGGCCTCCGGCTCCTGCTACTCTGTCAATACTGGAACCTCACCGGACTCCTCTCAGATATCCTGTTGTTGTCCTGTGTCATGGAGATCCTGTAGTTTTGGATCTGTAGGACCAGCTCCTTCATGCACTCCAGCAGTTCATGAATGGGGTAAATGTTGGGGTGAGACAATTTCAAAGCCTTGGATCTGGGCCTGAGGAGTATCTGAGTTGGTCAGCCTGCCATTCTCACGCCCTTGGGGCTGGCTCCACAGCAACCCCTGAAACCAGGGCCAGCTTTACCCTGCTGCCCTGGCAAAGTGCAAGGCCCATTCTCCCCAGTGCTGCAGCTGGTGACGGACATGGTCAGTTCTCCCATTCTCAGGACCCCCAGTTCTCCCTCCTGCCAGAGATGGCAAGGGAAGAGGAGGGGAGGAGAACTTCTCCTTCTCTCTCTCTCTCTTTCATATCCGTGGCCCCTCCCACACTCCCATCCTTGGGGCCAGCTCACTTGAAACCCTTGCGTCCAGGATCAGTTCTACTGTGCTGCCAAAGTGCGGTGCAGGGCCTGCTCTCCCAAGTGCTGCAGTAGATGAGAGGCAGGGCCAGCTCTCCTGTACAGCATAGGAGCCAGCTTTCTTGCCTGCTGTAGGTGGCAAGGGGTGGGGTGGGGGGGGGGATATCTCTCCCTTTCCCACGTCACCGGATGCCAAACAAGCGGTGGGGCCAGCTCCCCATGCTCACACTCTAGGGCCAGTTTGCCTGCAGCCCCACCACCAGGGTCAGCTCTTGCTTGTTGCCCAAGCAAGGTGTCTGGCCTGCTTTCCCTAGTGCTGCAACTGGTGAGGGGCAGGGACAGCTCTCCTGTTCTCATGACCCCAAGGCCCAGGGCTCCCCCTGCTGCAGGTGCTGACAAGCCAAGGGAAAGGAAGTGGTAGGGCTAGCTCTCCCACGCTCACATCCTGGGGGCGGCTCACCTGCAACTCCAGCAACATTCAGGGCGTGCTCTCTGCTCTTCTGAGCACTGCAGCGGGCTAGGGGCAGAGGCAGCACTGTGGCTCTCATGCCTCCAGGGCCACCTCTCCCACAACGCCCAGGTGAGGGGTGGGGCCAGTTCTCCACAGCCCTCAGATATCAACATGCCTCCAGGCAGCAGCCCAGACTGGAGAGGTCTGCCTGGCCTTTGATGATAACAGATCCCTGCTGCTGCCTGGATAGGGACCCAGAGGTCACCCCCAGCGGCAGCACGGGCCAGGACACCACCACTGTCCTAGATGGCATCATTGGCTCCTCACATCAGGCTGTTCCTCACTACCCTCCAGTTCTGCCTCTCTTCATTATGCCCACATCCTTCCGTTTCTCGTTCTCTTCCATTTCTTTACCACTTGCTTCTCTTCGTGGTGCTCAGGGTCTCTGCGTGTCTGGAGTAGTCTCAGGAGTGCTATGCCCTGCTGGTGTATTGTGGCACAGGGCAGGGGTCCTCTCAGGCATGGTCTGCCCCGACCCCAGGCCTGCATGGTGCCAGAGTGGTGGTCACCTCAGGGCCCCAGGGCTCTGGTCTGGTGGTTGTCTCATTCTCCCCCGTTGTCTGGTTTGCCCAAGTGGCTCCTTGTCATAGGCTCACTCCTGTTCGGGGCCTGTGGTCCCAGGCAGGGTTCTTCTAGTCTCTGGCTTGCTCCCCTTCCTAGGAGTCTGTCCGGGCCTACCTGGCATTGGGCTGGTGGTCGTCTCAGGCTTGCTTTTTTTCAGAGAATGTTAGGCAACTAATTATTCAGATCTTCGTAGGTCAGAACAGCGTAGACATATCCTCTGCCCCCTACTGAAACACATGTGATAGAGCAGCCACACCTGCAGTGCCTCCCCGGGCGGTAAAATTGTTTCCCTAATGTCTATAACGTGATGTCTTACTTATTTTAGATTTCAACAGTATTTATAATGAGAAATAAATTTCTTTATTAAAAAAAAACACGTTAGATGTTTGTGTATAGTCTAAATATTGCTAGATTTTCCCAGGAGTTGGGAGGAAACCATTTCTGTAGCAATTTCTTCTCATAGACAGTCATTCAAACTAAGTATAGTCATGTGACTCCCATTGACCTAGCCATAGTTAGAATGATCTGTGTCTGCCCAATAAGAAACACCTGAAGATGTGATTATCTAGAATTCTTTCTCTGACCTGTGATCCCTGGTGGCTTGTGCTGACTGATGAGAGAGGGACAGTGAAGCCAAAGCAGGAAGGACTGCAAAGCCCACACAAAGGGAAATTCATTTGCAGGGCCACTCACACCATTTGTTGTTTTAAGCAATAACAGGTGAGGATCCAATTATTCTGGCACAGTCTAGCCTCACGAATAACTACCTTCTCAATCCAGTAAATCTCAAATTATTTTTTGTCTTTTGCTATTCTGATCCATAGACTTTCTAGTCACACCCACAATCAGTAAGCCTATTACTATTTCCCCCCTTTCCCTTTGTGTTGTAACTCCTTTCTGTCTTCCTTTCCTACTTAGTAATCCACTTAAAAACCCATTAGGGATATATAAGCAGGATAGTCAGAAGGTTGCTGACTGAAAGGTGGCCCAATGGATTAGTGGATTTGCTGTACGAATGGGGATTTAAGCAAATAAATAAATATATGAAGGATTATTCAACCAGGTTTTCTCCGGTCTGATAAGAAAAATTTAAATATAAAAAGCACGGAACAAATGTGTTTCAACTGAACTAGAGGCATGGTTAGAAACTCATGTTGAATTTTGATGCTTCTGTCATGGTTCCATGCACTAGTCCCTGGAAACAGCAATAGAGCAAGCACACAGCACCACGCCAAGCACACAGATTTGTGGCAAAACATATTCTACCAGCAGAGCAGAGGAGGCCTCGGAAAACACTGAATGACATCCAGGCTGCATCCCTGAAAGAACAACTGGCTTTTGTTGTTTTTAAGTGTGGAGACAATTTGATACTGAGATGCTGAGACATGAAAAAGCACCCAAAGCATGATGGGGCGTGTCAAGATGACACAAAAACCAGTTCAAACCACTGGGGATACCAGAACTATGGGAACATCAAAGTAAATGTGATCAGAATTGATTCTAATTAAATAAAATGTGGAGACCATGCAGATTTAGGAAAAGAGGGAGATGATGAGAAAGCTCTCTGTGCCAATGTATGCCAGTTATTGGATGTAAAAGAGAGAATAGAAGCAGAAAACCACCATTTGGCAACAATCATAATAATAATTAGTTCATGCAAAACACATCAATAAATGCTGAAATTTGCAGGCAAAATTTAGAAGACAAGTGGAATAAAATACATAGCCCCAAAGTATCTTTGCATAAAAGACCTATTCATTACAAAGGAAAAGAATTACTTTCTAATGCAGCAACCTGGCAGAAACCGCCTGGATCAAGTGTAGCATCACCTGGAACAGCATCAAATGCTAATCATGAGGCCGCTAATAAGCTGCCAGAAAACATTTACATTGTCTTAGATATTCCTGCCAAGGATGCATGCATAGCCTGACCTGTGAGGGAACAGCAGAATCCCCTAAGCCAAGCAACATTCTACAAGGTAACTTGCCCATTATCTTAGAAAATGTTGTAGTCGTAAAGTCAGGGTGAAACTACGGAATTTTCTGGACTGAAGATATGTGACGAGCGCCATGTGGATCTGTGTTAAATCATTTTGCTAGGAAAGCCGTCATTAGGGTAATTGGTAAAATCTGACCGCAGTTGCTGATTGCACGGGTTAGTTTCTTATCAAATTGACCCAAGCTAGGGTCATCTGGGAAAAGGGGGCCCTCAACTAAGGAAAGGTCTCCACTGGACTGGCCTACAGGCAGGGCTGGGGGTACTTTCTTAATTGGTGATTGGTGGGGGAGGGCCCAGCCCACTGGGTGTGGTGCCAACCCTGGGTAGTTGGCCCTGAGTGTATAAGAAATCAGGCTGAGCAAGCCAGAAGGAGCCAGCCAGTCCGCAGTGTACTATGGTCTCTGTTTCAGTTTGGGCCTCCTGGTTCCTGCCTTGACCTCCTTCTGCCAACAACGGACTGTGATCTGGATGCATAAACCAAATGAAGCCTTTCCTCCCTAAGCTATTGAAGTAAAGAAGAACAGTGAATGACATATGAAAAGTTTTTGGACTGTTCTTGAAAAGTTCCTGTACTTTTGAAATTGTTTTTAAAACATAAGAATCTCACTAGTTAAAACAATTTGTAATGCTTTTTGTATACTCATTTGAGACTTGCGGTATAAACTGAAAAGCTGTAGTCTGTTAGAAAAAAAAAGCCTCTAGTTACATGGCATCCGCTGGGGTAATGTTTGTTTGATTATTCATTTTGAGGCAGGGTCTCACTCTGTAGGTAGAGCTGGTCTCAAACTAGTGATTCCACTGCCTCAGGCTCCTCAGTCCTGAGATTACAGGCACACATCTCTATACCTAACTAGTTTCGTAATTTCTGATGGTACCTGAAACTAAGAATCTCAGTTTTTAAAAGCTACATACTCTTGTCTTCCATGTTTAAGATTTCACAGTTGTTCACTGTTTTCAGAACAGAAAAGGGCTATAAACACAAAAACTTCAAGAGAAAAGCTGATGGGTCCTAAACAGAGATTTGTTCAAACAACATTAAAGACACCGATAGAGACAGAGTACAAGACAAATATGTCAGCTTGCAGACATGAAGAAAGGGGGCTGCCAAACATTCTGGAGGAGAGGGACAAAGATGGAAATAATGAAGCATCCCCATCTAGAAATGCCTTCACAGACATGCCAGAGGTTTGTGTAGGGAATTCAGGAACTCATCAGGTTGATGATGAAATACAACTTAAAGCAATTAACTGATAATATAACTTGATAATAATAAATGATCATGGCAACGTTAATTTAACTCCATCTCATGGATGAGAAAACTGAGGCCCAAGGAAGTTAAGAAAGGTAACACGTCTAAGAGCACAGAGCTAGTATGTGGCAGCCCTGGAAATCAGAGTCAGGTTGTCTGGCTCCAGAGAACACCTCCTTTCCAGATACATGTCACTGCCTTTTGCTACATTGAACTCCCACGTGGTATTTATTCTCCAGATGTTACAACCCCTTTCCTATGGTTTCTGTTATTCCTGATACATATATCTTGGTTCTAATTCACTTACAACCTTTCCTTACTTCTGTTTTTATTCCTTCCAAAAATGGCTTGGTGTCCCTGCTATGTACCAAACAGCCCTCAGAAGCCTGCATCCTAGAGGGGAAGTAAATCAGCATGTAAATTTGCATGTATGTAGATTCCCTACCGTTTGCATCTCACATGTCTTTAGTTTCCCACTAACGCTTCACAAAAGGATAGTGTTATTTATTTGCTTAGTTCCATTAACTTAAAGATCACTTATATATGTCTGACACTTGTTTATATATTTTCCTCAAAAATGAAAAGAACTGAATGGTTTGGAGGGGGCTTTTGTTTTGGATTTTTTTTTTTTTTTTTGTCTTATAGGGTTTTTTGTTTGTTTGTTTTTATTTTTATATCTTTTAGAGAGAGAGAGAATATGAAGTTGGGTGGAAAAAGAGGTGGGTGGATCTTGGAGGAAGAGGTAAAACATGATCAAAAGATATTGTATAGAACCAGACTAATACCTCAACCAAGGACCATGCATGGAGATAACCTAGAACCCCTGCACAGAAGTAGCACATGGCAGCTCAGTCTCCAAGTGGGTTCCCTAGTAATAGGAACAGGGACTGTCTCTGACATGAACTCAGTGGCTGGCTCTTTGTTCACCTCCCCCTGATAGGGGAGCAGCCTTACCAGACCACAGAGGAAGACAATGCAGCCAGTCCTGATGAGACGTGATAGGCTAGGGTCAGAGGGAAGGGGAGGAGGACCTCCCCTATCAGTAGACTAGGGGAAGGGCATGGAAGGAGGTGAGGAAAGGAAGATGGAATTAGGAGGGGATAAAGAAGGGGGCTACAGCTGGTATTCAAAGTGAATAAACTCTAATAAATAAATAAATAAATAATATATATATAGTTTATAAATTAATGAAAAAAAGAGGCCATGAATTTGAAGCACAGTGAGGAGTATATGGGAGAGTTTGGAGAGAGAAGAGGGATGAACAAAATACTGTAATTAAATTACAATCTCAAAAATGTAATTAATTTCAAATAAATTGTGATAAATAATACTTGAACAATTAAAAATATATACATCATATAATTTTTTTAATTTAAAAAAAAAGAGAGAGAGAAGAAAGATCCTGGGCTGGTATTTACTCGCTGTGGCCCTTGAACTTTCAGTTATGGAGAACAGTCAGGTACTCTTCTGCTAGATTCAGTTGCTTGAGTCCAAACCTTAGCTCCTCCCATTCAATCCACACCCTTTATGTCTCTTGTTAGAAAACAAACAGTCTCTATTAAATACAGTAAAATATGCATCATCTTAAAATAATGGTCTTGAACCTCTCAGTGGGGTGTCCTTTCCTTAGGTCTTCTATAGTTTCTTTCAACAGTGCTTGCCATATTCAAACATGTACTTTTCTTGTTAAATTCATTCTTAAGCATTTTGTTCTTCCTGATGTTACTGTAAATGAAATTGTTTTCTTAATATTATATTCAAATAATCAAGGACTGGGGACCCATGTGCATGGTAAAGCACTCGCCTGGAATGTACAAGGCCCTGAGTTTTATCATAGGTGCTCTAAAAAAAATTGTTTTCAAATTCATGATTAGTATGAAGAGAGCTGAGTTTTGTTTATCAATCACGGGTCATGTAATACACTTATTAATTCTAATAGCTGTGATTAGGTGAATATCCCTTAAGATTTTCTACATTTAAGACCATGTCATCTAGAAATGACCATTGGCTTTTGAATATTGAATTTGGCAGTCAAAAGTCCTGTTTGCCTTGGAGACACTGGAAGAAGTCTTCTCTGTCAGCAGCAGGGAGAAAGATTTTTCCCATCAGCAAATTTGCTGGGATGGATGATTAAGCTTTGGCTCATACACAGATTTTGCCCTGGAGCATTAAGCAGTATTTGAAGATTTTTATTTATTTATTTATTTATTTTAGCTGTCACAATCTAAATGGCAAGGGCAAGACAATGCTAGTATGTCTTCCTAGAAGCCAGGAGTGCTGCAAAATATCCTACCGTGTATAACCCTCACCCTCCAAATAGCTATCCTATTAAAAATATCAGTAACACCTTGCCTGAGAACCCTGTAAATAAGCATCCTGCTCCCTCACTATTCTGCATGATTATGAAGTGTGGGTTGATGTTTGAAGAATGAGTTCTCAGGCCCCAGGGGTTATCTGATGGAGGCAGTATCCTCAGGGCAGAGTTAGAAGCTTCAAGAACCTGATCAAGAATGTCTTACCCTGAGCACCACGGAGGCCATCAGCATGGCCCAGAACACGTGACCTTCACGAAACTGTCCTGATCATTAACAGAAGGCTAGAAAACACACAACAGAAACAGAGTGGTGATAAATTGCAGTAATGCCTCTGACCTTGAGAGCACACCCATCCCTGCTTCTATTTGCAGTTTTGCTCACCTGAAAGCTTCTTAGATGCTTTGGGCAGCTGGCTACATGTTGGGGCCACAGAGGTTCTTGCACTCACAGAGGCTCACTAAGAGAACCAGGGATGGTAGTCATGCAGGGGTATCTCCTCAACGGAGGAGATGAAATCAAATCCCTGCCTTCCACCCAGAAAGCTGACAGTGGGTTTTGTTAACAACCTGGTGAACTCTCTGCCATCTGCGGAGGCAGACCTCACCCACATTTTGCTTTAGAGGTAGACCTCAGCCAGATTCCCCAGAACTGATTATTCCCAGACTCTTCCCTCCCTAGACAGTTACCCATCCTTAGGGGAGATGTCACAGCACTTTAAAGCCTGCTGACCTCTGTGGTCGCAGACCACACTAGATTTAGCTTTAGCTTTAGAAACTGCCCTCGCAGTCAGATGGACTGTATGAAGGAGCTCCTACGAAGTCACACCCTCAGCTTTATTGTGCACCTGGAATTGGACTGATTAGATGGATTGTTGCCTGGAAACCCTTTCCCAGACTGTACCGTGTTTTAAACATGCTGACAATGAACTGCCTGGCATTCGACTCCCAAGTCGGATCCAGGTTGATGAAGTCAGTCTGCACCAGATTTTCATTTTTATCTCTTCATGGTTTGCTTCTCTTTTAGACACCTGCAGGGACCTCCACAGCTACATCTGCAAACACATGTTATAAAAGGTGTTAGGATGAGAAATCCTCTTAGGTTTGCTGAGATGAGGCTTGACCTACTGGTATGTGCTCCTTAAGAAAAAGCATATCACAAGACACCTTGGTAGGGGCTCATGCAGGTGAGAGGCTTGACTTGGAGTAGAAATGTCAGTAGCTGTGGGGTAAACCTGCCTCGAAGAATCTGTGGTCCAGAGTGCACTGAGATATCTGAGAACTGGCTCATCATCCCTGCTTTCCCAACACTTGGCTAGTTTGCATTAAGGAAAATGAAAGCAACAGTGTGTAAATCTTCTTCTTCTTCTTCTTCTTCTTCTTCTTCTTCTTCTTCTTCTTCTTCTTCTTCTTCTTCCTCTTCCTCTTCCTCTTCCTCTTCCTCTTCTTCTTCTTCTTCTTCTTCTTCTTTTGCTTCTTCTGCTTCTTCTAATTCTCTTAATTTCCCCCTTTGGTAAAAACACTTAAAAGGTCTGTGGTTTTCCTTTAAAATGGAAGTTGACAGTAGTAAAGCAATACAGAACAACCCTGGTCATTTGAAAGCAGATGCTAAATGTTTATTCAGATCAAATGGTTTTTATAACATGTGTTTGCAGTTGTAGCCAGCTGCCCTTAGCATCTGAGAAGAAAGTTTTGTAGATACAAATGAGTCAGGTAACCCGAACTGCACATGGGAGCAAGGATAGAGCAGGGCCAAAGGCATTATCGGACCTTTACCATTAGATTGTTGTGTTTTCCAGCCTTCTCTTAATGTGGGGCCAGCCTGGCTGGTCCTACCTACACCATTGCAAAGAGGGAGAAGAGCTGAAGGTCAAAGAAGCAGAAATATTGAAGCTATTCAAAGGCAGTTGGGATTGGAATGTCTGGAAGTGTGCCCTTTCAGAACTGGGATTTCTAGGCTGTGTGTACAGAAGGAGAGGTTCTTTAAAATGATGAGAACAGAGTGTCAGGATCAATGCCCTCTAAGTAACTTGTCTTGCTTAGTAATGAGCACATGGTACTTGAAACACAGTGTGACTTAGGAACTCAGTATTTAGTCATTACCTGAAAGACATAATTATAGTTTTGGGTCTTTAACCAAATTATGTCTGTTTCTCTAGAGCAGTACATCAAATGCAAACACTTGGTAGATCTGAGGAGCAAGCCTAACAAGAGGCAAAAGAATAAAAAAAAATTCTAACTTCTAAGTGGTTTTATGAAATTGCACAGAGTTCCTCGAATAAAATGAAGTTTGCTGATTGCCATGACAAAAATCTATTAGATTTTAGAAGACACATGCCCCTTGAATTTCCAGCTTGTTTTCTGGGGATTTCTTTTCTTCTAGTAAACTCCAAAAGGCACACTTACAAGGACTGTCCTGTCATTGAACAATAAAAGTCAATTGTTAGGAGCAGACTGAATAAAAAAATTATATGGTATGGGGTATAGTAATGCTTCCCAAAGATGTTCATTCTAGTTTCTGGATTCTGTGAATGTGGCTGTAGCCAGCAGAGGGAGCTTTCCAGATGTTGAGTAGATCAGGATTTCAAGGAGGAGAGAGTACCCTGGAGGACCCAGTGCAATGGAAGACAGAAAGAAGCATAGCACTGGGATGTGAGGGTAGATGGTAGGTGCAAACATTGTCATAGTAATGTGTTCATAGCTGGAGCTCGTGAGCCAAGGAAAGGGCGGCCAGTAAAGCAAAATGCCAGTGAAACCTATTTTAGACTTCTGACCTCTAGAACTATAAGATAATAAGTACGCTGCTTTAAGCAACAAAGTTTGTGTTCATTTGTAACGGAAGCAATAGGAAATTAACATGGCTATTTCACATATAGTGGAACACTATGCAAGCATTTAAAATAATGAAGACCATGTCTATGTTTGTCAATGTAAAGGTCTCTGAGATATATTATTATTTGAGAAAAAAGTCAATGTCCAGAAAATATGACTATCATGGTACTCTGTTGTTATATAGATTATAGACACAAGTCATGCACTTGTACAAAGCAAGACAATGCAGACTATCCATAATCAGAAAATCCAAAATTCAGTCTCCCTGTAAGCCCAGCACTCGGGAGGCTGAGGCAGGCAGATCTCTGTAAGTTCGAGGCCAGCCTGGTCTACAAAATGGGTTCAGGACAGCCAAAGCTACACAAAGAAACCCTGTCTTGAAAACAAAAACAAACAAACAAAAAAGAAAGAAAGAAAATCCATCCAAAATTTAAAACTTTTTAATAGTTTTTGACATGGCACCACAAGTAGAGGGTCTCCTGCATGTCAACATACAAATGCAGGAAAATATTAAAGTTATTTCCAGGCTGTGTGCATATGGCATTCACATAAAATAGATCTTGTGTCTCATCCTGGGCCCCACAGCCAATAGGCCAAAAAGTAAGTCCGTTTCAGATAAGGGCTCCTCACCCGGCTAGTGATTACCTTTGGGAAGAGGCATCCTGGAGAGGCAAGTAGTCAGTGTTACAAGAGGAAATTTCCCAGCATACTCCTCTAAACTGGATTACCTTTCCAGAATTTTCACTGGGTAGAAAATCAGTTTCCATAACTGAATTCCCAAATTCTTCAGGAGACAAGATAAATAAATGGCTTTGTATTTGCAGGTGTGCTGCTTTGAATACCTAAAAATGTATATTAATCACATTGCCTAACGTAAGCAATTAGCTGCTAGGTGGCGTCTGCGTGGCTGGTCAGATGTCAAGAAAGGAGGCCACCTGAGCGTATTTGGAGAGATGGCAGGACTAGGCCCCATGGAGTTCTCTGTGCTTCTGCCTCCTGCCATTTGTCCAGGGTGGAAGAAGCTGGGTGAGCTTAGGGTGGCTCCCAGGCCCACAGCTGAAGCAGAGTGGTACTGAGCAAGCAGAGAAACACTGCAAAGAGGGACCAGATAATTCAGGGGGTCGGGGGGCTGCCAGGGACTCACACTGACAGTGGCAGGGCTAGAAGCATTATGGGGCTAGCTTGTTGGGATAAGGAGGAAGTCAGAAGAGCCAAGACAGAGAACTCCTCATTAGCATGCACTTGCCTTGGTGGTCACAGAGGCCTTTGATCCACTGCAACAGCCCACAGAATTCAACGCCACGTAAAGAGCTGGTTCTAGGTTGAGTTAAGAAAAAAAACACAAGAGATTAGCGAGGTGACTCCATGGTTAAGAGTATACACTGCTCTTGCTGAGGACTAGATCAGTTCCCAGAACCTACACTGGACAATTCATAATGTCCTGTGACTCTAGTTCCAGTGCATCCTTCACAGGAACCCACACTCATGTGGATATCCCCCCACCCCCCCACATACCCCACCAAAACAAAATATAAAGCAATCACATGAGAGCAAAGTGTTTCTAAGTGATGTCACTCCTAAAATGCCGATGCTGGGGCAGAGAGTAGAAGTCAGTCACTAGTGAAGCACAGAAAGCATTCTTTTGGAAAGGGCTCATTTACCCAGTGATCAGCTAGATCTGCCCTAGTGTGAGCTGCTCGTTCCTTGTCTTTTTTCCTTCTGCCTTAATCTTGAGTTTGCTCTAGCTGTGTGCCCTTAGGAAGCTGGGCTTTACATGAATGGTTCAGAATGCAGGCGACCTGTTTTTGCTTTCCAAAGTTGTTTTACTAGTAAATACTTATTTTTTTAATTCATAAAATTTGTTATGGAAAGGGACTTGGGAGACAGCGACAGAGTGGGATGGAGAGCTGGCACAGGGAGCATTTTCTTGTTCTTTTACAGGAGCAGTTTCCACAGTGGTGACAGGCAAGGACAGTAAGAAAGTGTCCATGAGCTGATGACAGGTTGTTTTACGCCTGCTGAAAACTCATATTGAAATGCTGGGGCTTGATTAATTCAATAGGTGGCAGGCCTGCACGACTCTAAAGTAAAAGACTGGAAGAATTCTCTTACTTATTCCAACCTACTGCCAAGGATCTATCCTTCCTGCTGTGATAACAGGCTGAGAGCTTAGACATGGTGACCTCTCCCGAATCTCACTGTGTGAACTCCCAGATACTAGAGTAGAAGGACTCACCCTGCCATCCAAGCCTGGATTCCACAATAGCTAAAGTGGCTCGGCTTAATCTTTAAAGCTGAGCTGTTCAGGATCAGGTCAGGTAACCTGAATGAGACACAAACATTTCTTTGCATATGCTTTCATTCAATGACAGATATAAAATGTTGACCAAATCTACTAGATTCAGTAGTATTACACTGAATGAATTGCATTCTCCTAATTGACACCAAAGGGACTGTGGTTTAAATAAAGCATTAATTTTTCTCTCTTAGAATGAGAATCCCAGATGAAAGCTGTCTGAGGCCAACATGGCCGCTGTAAGCATTATTCTAGATTGTGACCCTCGTGTTCCTAAGTTCCAACTATCACACAGTGCTCTTAGAAATAGAAAGAAAGATGGCCCCAGGGGAAATGGTACTCAGCAGCGAGTTCATGCTCTTAAAGATGCTTTCCAGAATTCAACAATTTTACTTGTGAGTCAAGGTTCAAAACTGAAACATATTGTGACCATTTCTACATGGAAGGCTGGGAGATTTGGGGTTTAATGAGTCATCATTTCTCTGACAAAATCTGTTTCTAAGAACCAGGATGGGAATAGATATGAGGCACCAGCCACATATCTGTGAGTAGATGAAAGTGTTGGAGGTGACATGTCAGGACAACCCTGTAGAAGCCATAAAAGATGCCTGGAAGCCTGGCTATCAACCCCCAGGAGCTGGCAGATAACAATGACTGCTGATAACACCATGATTCTAGCGTATGCGATTAACTTGTCCAGTGGTGAATGAATGATACTGACAATGGGAACATGGAAACCAACTCAGAAAGCTGCTGGCCCTTCCTCCAAGGGTGGAGTGGAGCACATGACAGATGATGTGGGAGTTGGCAAGCTACTAGTTGAATGTGCAAAAATCTGTTTCTCAGGCTGAATTTTTTGGTTTTAGGAAATACATATTTAAATGAGACTATTATGTCAATTAAATGCATATCAACTGTCTCTGATGTCTTCAAGTAAACCTTTCATACCTAACAAATTGCTTGTTAACTAAGCCCTGTGTGTAAGGGATTGTGTCAGTAACTGAAACACTGTTTTAAGACACGAGAAACCATAAATAAAACACAATAAACAATTAGTTTGAAATTGTTGGAAGCAAGTAAATGGACATCAGAAGAGGGAGAAAACAGGGAACAGAAGAGGAGCCTACCAGAGAGGGCCTCTGAAGGACTCTACCCAGCAGGGTATCAAAACATTTGCTGAGATTCATAGCCAAACTTTTTGCAGAGTGCAGGAAATCTTACTAAAGAAGGGGGAGATAGAAAGACCTGGAGGGAACAGGAGCTCCACAAGGAAAGCAACAAAACCAAAACTAATCTGGGCACAGAGGTCTTTTCTGAGACTGATACTCTAAACAAGGACCAATCATGGAATAACCTAGAGCCCCTGCACAGAAGTAGCCCATGGCAGCTCAGTGTCCAAAATGGTTCCCCAGTAATAGGAACAGGGACTGTCTCTGACAGGAACTCATGGGCTGGCTCTTTGATCAGCTCCACCTGAGGAGGGAGCAGCCTTACCAGCCCATAGAGAAAGACAAATAAGCCTTTGATGAGACCTGATAGACTAGGGTCAGATGGAAGGAGAGGAGAACCACCCCTATCATTGGACTGGAAGAGGGGCATAGAGGAAGAAAAGGGAGGGAGGGTGGGATTGGGAGGCGATGAAGGAAGGGCACTACAGCTGGGTTACAAAGTGAATAAACTATAATTAATAAAAATAAAATAAAAAATTAACAAAAAAAAGAAAGAAATTGTTGGACGCATAGCAGGAAGGTCCTTGTGCCCAAAGTTCTCCAGGAAAACTAGAAATGTTAAGCACACAGAACTGTCCTCTCAGAGGAATGGATGTAACACTTATTTTTCCACCCAGAAAGCTGGGAATTGGTGGTGACGAACAGCCTGGTGATCTGTGTAATGGGTGGTGCCAATATTAACATTGGCTGCCAATTATAATGGCACTGTCTTCGTACCACAAGCTCCCACTAAGGACATGGAGACTTTTTATTAATTATGGAAGTGTGGCCTTAGCTTAGGCTTGTTTCCAACCAGCTCTTCAGAGTTTAGATTAACACCTTTACACTAATCTACATCCTGCCATGTGACATGTCACTTCTCAGTCCTGACACCTGTTTCTTCCTCTAGTCTGGCTGGCAAATCTCCCCATTTCAGATTCCTTTCCAGAGCTCTTCTCCCTGTCGGAAGTCCTGCCTATCCTCTCCTGCCTCAGCTATTGGCTGTTAAGCTCCATATTAAACCAATCATAAAGTGAGATAAGTGTATGCTTACAAACTATGATGCAAGATGCAAGTGCTGAGCAGTTAGAATAAAAAACAAACAAACAAACAAACAAACAAAAGGTCCAGACAGTACTCAGCTCTCTAAATCAACAATTGAATACACAAAGACAGTCTTCACACATGTTCAAAAAGGTCACCCAACACATCTGTCTTCTGTTGGTCCAGGCAGTATCAAGCTCCTACAGCTAGGACTGTAGGTGGCTAGTAATCTAAAAGACCCTTACCATGCAGGGGTTCCCCAAGCTCCTGCAACCAGGGCCAGAGATACTGCATAATCTAAATAAGCCATACATTAGCTGTATAGCCAGTAGTTCCCCCAAGCTCCCACACTAGGACCACAAGTGGCTAATAACCCAAAAGACCACTACACTATCTCTGTAGCCTATCTCATAGAACCCATCTTCTTGGAAGAAATTACATGTACCCTGAGTTGAGTTTCAATGTAATTATGCTTCCTGGTTCACTGGGGATTACATTACAAACAGGAAACTTTTTTCCAGATTGTGCTGTGTTTAAACTTGTGAATAAACCACCTGGCATCAGACTCCTTGAAGTCTTGATCCAGGTTGACCAAGTCACTCTTAACTGAGTTTTCATTCTCATCTCTTTGCAGTTTGCTTTCCTGCCTGCCATGATCACCTGAAGTGTCCCCATCAAGTAATAAAAGAAATTACACTAAATCTTACTGTTTGTTTCATCCCTATATTGGAAAAAATTAACATATATCTTGTGTTGAAAACTTCTTACCATTGCTCATATTTTCTCATCACACATGCACACATCAACACACACACACACACACACACACACAATTTCCTGTTCTCTCCCATCCCCCACAGGATCAATTACATCCCTTCTTGCTGTGACAGATTACCTGACAGAAGCAACTTAACAGGCAAAGGATCTACTTTGACTCAATACTTCAGAGGGGTCTATCATGGTAAGACAAGGTGGCAGGAAATAGGCCATGTTGAAAGGAGCCTGAGGTGGAAGCTTACCACATCTTGGCTAATCAGGAAGCAGAGAGCTCAGGCTAGAACCAGAAGCAGGTTATGTACATTGATGGCCAAGTGCCCTATTTCTACCAGCCAGGAATCATGACCTTCAAAACGCAGGCTGAGGACCAAGTCCTCCAAAGCTAAGCCTGTGGGATTTGATTTTAGATTCAAACTCTAATGCCCACCTTACCCTTACACAGGAAGAGCAGTTCTCAGGCGGTATGGAGGTATACCTACATCATGAAGGGCAGCCTAGAGACGGAAGTACTAAGGTTGTTAGATTTACTCACATTTCTAAATGAACTTAAGATAATTTCAACATGTTTTTTTGTAAATCATCACCTTAGATTGCCATGTGCTTTTCTTTATGCTTTTGTGTGTGCATGTGTGTGTGTGATAGTGATGGGGGTGCTACCTTTATTTGCTATCTTTCTTCTTCTAGCACCAATATTTTCATTTACTGTTTGGAAGCTGCTCTACTCTGGTAAGACCAGAACCCTTCATTTATAAGGCTGTGGGGAAAGTAAGAGAAAAAAACCCTGATGATGGGAATCTAATTCAGTCATTCCATCATGGAGAAGAGCTAACACAGATATAGCCATGCTCAGCACTCACATCAATCCACTCACAGCTTTCCCCATGATAGAACTCTGTTCAGCTTTCCTCCTGCAAAGATGCTTAACTTCTATATGCCTCCTCCAAAGGGCTGTTAACCCAACAAAAAGGGGGAAAAGACAAGTTCCTGTTAGCAAGATCCCTGAACACTGCTCCGAGCCCATCCCACACCCTCTCTATAAGTCTGTATGCTCTGCACTATTAAGGATTAATTTTGTCAGAAACTTATATCACAAAGCCCAATACATTGGCTTTTCTCACACAAAGAGACATTCATTGACATATGTAACTGCCAAGGGTGCTGGTGGCCTCCAGGTAGTTATCAGAGCTCCAATTCAGGTATCTCAGAGGTTTCTCAGCTCTGCATTATGCCAAGCCAGCTCTGGCCCCAGGCAAAAGCCCTCTGGTTCTTCAAGTGTCCACCAGTGCTCACTGGACTGTGTGCTTCCTTATGTAAGTGAGAAAAGAAGCCCCTGTCTTGATAACTCCTAAACAAAAGCCCTCTGCTGAACCCAACCTCTGGCAATGTGCCCACCTCTGAAACAATCACTTTGGCAGCAAGACTCCATCTGTTGTGGTACTGAAGCCCTAAGCCCTAGTCAAACAAGACAAAACAAGTAAACAAACAGGACTGCTTCCCCCTTCCCACAGAATCGTTCATACTTGCTGCTGCTACTCCACCACTTACAAGGATCCAAACTGCTTATCTGAGGCAGGATGCTCCTGAGCAACCTCATGACCTCACGGTGTCTCATAAACAGCCATAGGGGCTAGTCTAAAAGAAGACTTCTCTCCTACACCATAAAGTTCTGCCTTCCTGCTCTAGCAGACAGTGACAACCTTCCCCTCCTACAAGAAAACCAGAGCATCTGTGGCATCAGGTTCTAAGATAGAATCACAGGGTCTCGTCTTTGGCCAGCCATCTGTTGCCAGCACTCTCAGAGCAGCATCTCATTTCATGTCTGGGAGGTGAGTAGGAGCTGTGCTATCTGTACTATCCAGTTTGCAGATAAAAGAAATCTCAGAGACACAGAGTGACTTGCCCAAGGTTAATGGCTTGTAAGCAGTGGAGCTTGTACTAGGACCTAGATCTTTTTAATGCTGACCTTTTGTGGGAAGCTCTGCTCTCATTGGCCTTTTGGACCCATGTGTAGAATAAGAGAGCTAAGGTGCAGACTTGATTGTGGTTTAAAGGGACGAGAAATTGAATGGTTTGTGAAGAAATTCTTAGGCTGTAGGATTACCAACTCCTGCAGGATGGAGAAAACAGACGATCCTCCCAACCTCCGTTTCGGCTGTTTTTCTGTTGTTATCTTTCCTCTGTTCTATCTTACATGCACTTATCTGGCATAACTTTCTCAAACCAATAACAAGCACTTCCCACACTCAGGCTGCACTCAAGAAGAAATCAGGCATCTTGGGTAGGAGAGATCAGTGGAGGGAGGGGAGGCTTCCTAGGACTGGAGAAACAGGAGAAACTAGAAGCTGGGAAAAGGGAAAAGAAACCATGTACATGAAATGGCTCTGACACCAAAGAATCACTGTGACTGTTAGATTACCACATAGTTTTACAGAGACACACACTTTTAATGTTATATGACCTAAACCACAGACCAACAAGTGGGGACATTCAAAGACTACAAGGCACAAACTCAACAGGTAAAAGGTTCGCCATTCCTTTTATAGTGCAGATGGGGACTGCTTGGGCAGTACAAAAATATTATCTTTTATACTCTTTCTAGATCAGTGGTCCTCAACCTTCCTAATGCTGTGATCCTTTAATACAGTTCCTCATGTCGTGATGACCTCCAACCATAAAATTATTGTCCTTGCTACTTCAGATATATACTATATATATATATACTATACTATAGATATAGTTTTGCAACTGTTGTGAATCATAATGTAAATATCTGTAATTTCTGATGGTCTTAGGTGACCCTTGTGAGAGGGTTATTCCACCCCCCAAAGGGTTGTGACCCAAAGGTTAAGAACCCCTGTTTTTGCTTAATGAAATCTTTCTCATGTCTCTGATCTACAACAAGAAGTACAGACAGCCACTGAAGTACAGGGAGCTCATCGTTCTTAACTTTTCAGATATGGCTGTCATTGAAGCAGCGCTGGTATCACCTTGGCAATCTGTTGAGAGCAAAGAGTCCTTTTGAATTGCTTGCACAAGGAATTAGATTGCATCTAACCTCTTGGTGATGAAAGGTTGAGAAATAATTAATCTGTATCCTCACATGATGTTAGGTGATAAGAGTGATCTGAGTCACAGAAGGACAAACAGTGAAGCATTGCAATCTGGGAGGCTAATGAGCCAAATGTGGCCCGAAGGTCAGACTTGCTCGCCTTTTGGTGTGTTAGCATGTTACACTTTGAATCTCGAATGCCCCCCCCCCCCGTGCTTGGTGCTAGGCTAATAGCACTGTCTTTGGAGGGCTCTGGAAACTTGGGAAGGTGTTTAGCTTGGGGAAGTAGGTCACTGGGAGGTAGGGGCGTGTCCTTGAGGTATGTTAGGTGAACAGACTACCACATGTTCTCATCATGATCAGAGACGCTCTGCCGTGATTTCCATGCCATTTTGAATAAATCCTCTGAAACCATCGGCCAAAATAAGTATTTCCATACATTTTTTTTGTGTCAGGTAGTTTTTGTTATATCGACAAAAAAAGTAACCAACACATGGTAGGTTAAGGAGAATCCCCACCCATCCCCGCATTCATACCACATACATGTCTATCCATGTGCTGTTTTTCTCATCACATCTCCTGCCTGTTCCTTGTCACTGACCTCAACTTCTGAGCTTGAGGTCTCTAAACTAAGCAAAGGGAATAGAAGAAGAAGAAGAAGAAGAAGAAGAAGAAGAAGAAGAAGAAGAAGAAGAAGCAGAAGAAGAAGAAGAAGAAGAAGAGGAAGAAGAAGAAGAGGAAGAAGAGGAAGAAAAGAATCATTTATCTCAGCAAACACATATTGGGATGAAAATTAGATGAAGATAAATTTAATTATAAAACGAGGAGGGGTAGTTTTTCCTGGGAAAACTACTGGAATCTGGTTTGTTTTCTGGAACATAAAAGTAGTTTACACATAAGTTGGTCATGAAAATAAGGGTCAAACTATAGGGCCCTTCAAGATGGAACACAGTAGGATTATTTGTTCTGTGATTCTGGGCACTAAAACTGAGGCAGAATATATGAATATGACAAACAATTGACAAACAAATTATTACAATTATAGGACAGGAGACCAAGACAGAAGCAAAAGGGTCGCCTTTCTCTGTGATAGGCAACACCTGTTTCCTATCACACCCCAATCTATAGTTAGAAGGCACAGAGTGAGGGTTGGGTCAAGTACTGAAGGGCAAAGTGAAGGAATCTTTTTTTAAAGTCTTGCTTCTTTATAAAGCTTAGTTTTAAACAAGGTAGTTTTATTAGCTTTCCATTACTATAGGAAAATGCCAGAGATAGTCAACTTATAAAACAAAATGTTCATTTTTAAATCATAGCTTTAGAGTTTTCAGCACTGTTAGGCTTGCCTGTTGCTTCTGGGCCTGTGGTGAAGACACATATCATGGTGGGAGCACATGATAGAAAAATCTGTCCAACTCATGGCATCCAGGAAGCAAAGAGGAGAAGAAATGTAGCCAGGAACCCAATATCTGCACAACTTCTATAATCTTACTTCCATTAGTTTCCACCTCCTAAAGGTGCTAGCATCACCTGCTGATACTATTGGCTAGGGCCTTAACTTAACCTGTGGGCTTTGGGGAAATATTTGAAATTCAAACTACAGCAGCAAGACTAGGAAAAAAAGCTTGGCAACAAAAGACAAGGCCTCTGTTCCTGAGTCGCAGCCTCTACAGCACTGGCACCCAGGCCTGGTCTTTTGCAGCACCATCTGTACACATTTAGCAAGGTAGAATGCATTTGCCACTCTGCTATGGGGTGGGGGGGAATAGATAAATGTCTGTAATAAGCATGAACATGGTACTTCCTATGCAAAGAATCCAACTCCTCTCCAGCTTTGAGGGAAGAGAAGGAAGTGTCCTTTATAAACCAAAGGTTCAAGTATGATTAGTAAGTCTGGACTTAGAGCAGCCTGACAGGAAATCCTAGTCCCAGAACTCATTAGCTTTAAGGGTTTCAGCAAGTCACCTTGTTTTTCTTCTCATCTTTGGTTTAGGCATATTTCATTTGTCAACTTCACAGAGCTCAAAAGCTGCTTTATGTTAAGCGACTTAATACCGTGGGCTGGGAACCAGTGCCTAGCACAATAGCAGACACTCGGAGCATGGTGGTGACAGTTATTTAAAATAACACCACAATGAGCTTGGCTATTTGTGAAAGAGAACGGTACCCCAGTCAGTGTATAACAGGGCAGCTAGTGTCAGAGCTCATGTCATGGCTGAATGCCTCCCTGCTTATCATTGTCCAGCTGAATGGCTTTGTCTGCATCAGCAGAGACTGGGAAACAAGTGGTGTCCAAACAAATGAGAGGAATATTTCACATGACTGTTAAGAGTGCAGCACAGCGCTATGGCACTAGATCTCACAAATGTCTTGCAAAAGCTTGGCTTGTAATCATGGTAAAGAATATCTTTATAATCTAACCAACCTAAAAGATGACTAAAGACCATCTTTCACCGATGACACCTAAGAGAAGAGCATTAACAAATTGATGGAAAACTCGAGCACTGACAACTAAAATCTCAGCACACTGCCTTGTCACAGTCCCAAGCTGTATCCATACCACCATGTACAGGTACCGTGACAGAGCCCTCGTTTTTCAAAGAGACATGATGTTCTAGCTTACTTTCTGTTGCTTTGATAAACACCGTGACCAAAAACAACATCAGGAGGAAAGTGTTCATTCATCTTACATTTTACAGCCTATCAGCAGGAACAGAGGCAGGAAACACGGAGGAAAAGCACTAAGTAGCTTGCTTGGTTACCTTTCTTATGCAGTTCAGACCCACCTGCCAACGAATGACACCACCTACAGTGGGCTGCGCCCTCCCACATCCATTAACCATTAAAACTGCCTCACAGACATGGCCACAAGCCAATGTGATCTTGTCCATTCTTCAGCTGAGGGTCTCTCTTCCCAGATACCTCCAGGTTTCTGTCAAGTTGACAGTTGAAGCTAACTTTGACACATGGTCAAGGATAGTGCCCTCCAAGGTTGAAGGCTTTCCCCCAGGAGGTTAGCAGGTAACATGGTTGAAGATGAAAGGCCTCTAAGTTCTGGGTTAAACAAAAGTCAACTTTTTAAAAATGTCTGGTTTATTTTTAGCATATATATCATATTTGAAAACCACATCTGTATGTCATTTATAAATAAAATGTAAATATTTATAAGAGGCTGGTTCAAATTTTCACAGTGGGGGGAGAACTCTGGCAAGGTGGCTCAACATTGGAGAAAGGCGCCCACTGCTTGACAACCTGAGTTCGATTTTCAGGACTTACAAAGCAGAAGGAGAGAACCAACCTAAAAACTGTCCTCCAATTTCCACATGTACACTGTGGCACATGCCTATCCACACACGTTACACACATATAAAATAAAGTGTGGTACATTTTTGTAAATTTTGACATCATAGAAACACTAACACTTTAATGATTACTATGGAACCATTCGCAATATCCAAGATACAGATCCCAGATGTCCATCTACAGATGAATACATAATGAAATGTGATATATATACATACAGAGTTTTATTCATCCATAAAGAAGAATGAAAACATGTCATTGACAGGGAGATGGTAGGAACTGGAGATAATTGTGCTTAGTGAAATAAGCCAGATCCAGAAAGACAAATACTGTATATTCCCTCTCAAGTGCAGATATGTAGAACCTAAATATACACATATACATGCATGCAGAGAAAGAGAGAAAGGGAGAGAGAGAGAGAGAGAGAGAGAGAGAGAGAGAGAGAGGAGAAAGAGAGAGGACTGGGAAAGGAAGAATAGCTCCAAAGGGAAAGGGGGTAGGGAGCAGGGTGGGGAGAAAGACAAACATTCCATGGTTTCTCTGATACATGAATAATTATGAAATGTCTCATTCTGTACTCTAACAAAAAAGTAAGTTTTTTTTTTTAAGATTTTGTTCTTTTTTTAAAAAAAAAAGACTTAGAACTTTTGGTTTAGAAAAGTAAGACTACCAAACCAGAGGTGAGAATGCAATGGGGCCTGGTGGGGACACAGATGATTAGTACCCACCTCAGCAAGGGAAGGAAGAGAACATCTAGAGGCTTCTTGGAGGAGGTGACAGGCTGACTTAGTTTGGTAGAAAAAGTGGAAGAAAATCTTTCAAGCCAGGTTGCACAACAAAGGCAAGAGGTCCGGCCTGCCTCACCAAGTGAGTGACCTTTGAAAACTGTGTTAATTGGGCCCATCTTAAACTGTCAGCACCCACGGGGAAGCCTCAGGCTGGGAGGTTATCAAAGTCACTGAAGAAGAGGCTGATTCAGAGGATGAAGGTATGGCTAAGATATTCAAACCTGGGAGAGGGGATGATGGAGTGGTATGCCTGACTGGTCCTCTAGGCCAGTCTCCTAGTAATGCCCCTCAAGGCCTGGGAGGAACAGATGGCAACAGCTTGATGGTCCCTCAAAAACTCAGGACAAAAACAGTTCTGGAAGCCATTGAGGGCATAAAAATCATCAGCCATGCATTGCTGAGTGGTCATCAATAACACGGACACGCCTTTGGGCAAAGAGGCTATGCAGTCTTGGAAAAGCATTCATACCTTCCTTTAGGCTCCATCGCCATCAAGAGTCACAGAGCTCATCACTGGAAGGAGACAAACCTGCTTGAAGGGGGCTGAGGGTAAGCAGGTGCCCCAGCGGCCAGGAGGGCAGCACGTGGATTCAATCACACTACCCATACAAGACTCCTAGGACCTACTAAAGAGCACCTTGTAACGCCCTGGCACTCTATGTGTCCTACTCAAGGTGTCGGCAGCCCTGACACCTTGCCATGAAGACATCCAGGATACACAAATTCTAGGTCTGTCCTCCACGCACTTGCCTAGTGATGTACTGGACCAAGACATGTCATTGGAATCAAACAGCAATTGCTTGACACTCTTGTGAACTGATTTTAAACCTGGGGCTGCGCTGACCTGAGAAGCAGTGGTTGCTTCCTCCGAACTGGTGGTGGAGAGGACCCAGACTGTTAAATCAGAACTGCGGTAATTGCCTGGGGATTTATTAATTCCATTCTGGAGGAGTCTGGGGAGAAGCTGGCAATGAATATCATTACCGTGTATATATAGTAAGTAGAGCAGAAGCAGCCAGGTGAAGCTCATGAAGGATGCTCTCTTGAGCCAGGAGAGAAACTCTGTTAGTGTAAAGCTACCAACCCTTAGTCCTTTGTAAAACAGGCCCAGGGAGCCAACTGAGAAGTAATCACCAAAGAGTAGATGAAGCTGGCTTTTACTGTTTGCAATGGTGGGTATTAAACTCATGGCCTGGTCATGTTAGGAAAGGTCAGATTTGTTTCTGAGCTGGCAAAAGATGAACATGACAAACTCAGATGCATAAATGGTCAACAAGAGTGTGGAATAGCAGTGGTCCTCTTTGGAAGAAGGCAAGGCCTGAGAAAAGTGTGTCATTTCTGAAAGAAAGGCTGCTATTGGTGGAAGCGCAGCCTTAGTTCTTAAGAGATGGAGAGGGAAGCATCAGACCTTAGTATAGGCAGCCATAGACATAGCCACGCTGAAGATCTGCACTCACGACTCATTCATTCTTCAGAGTAGTGGAGGTAAAGGAATGCCCCCCAAACTGATCAGGAGGCTGTAGCTGGTGAACCTTAGAAGCACTTCATGGCTGCACTGAGAGAGGACCTACCTGCCTCAGCTTTAAAATAGAAGTGCAGCATTCATATCGTGCTCCCCCACTTACAGCACCAACTCAAGCCCACAACGGGCACAGGAAACACATGCCTCGACTGTCCAAGAACCCTGGAATCCCAGTGTGTGGAAACCAGACGGCTGCATAGTGCATCTTCTGGCTCCATGAGGTCAGGGGCTTCCTACCTCCCTGGCCGCTGCCCGTCGTGGCGATTTTGTCACGCCAGGCTTTAGGAGACTCTTCCCGTAACACCACTTCCTATCCTATGGCATTACTCTATATCTACATGTGACCAACTGACATCCTGAGAGGTACAGTGCTCCAGGAGAGGCCAGCAGATTCCAAGAAAAGGATCTTGAAGGCAGGGAATGCCTGTAGCTCATGGCCACTCTCTTATCTGACTCCAGCTCTCTTGCCACCCTGTCCTTTGAGATAGTTTTACTCCCCCAAGCGAGGCAGATAAATGTTTTCTCAAGAACAGTGGTGTGCCAGTCTCTTGGAAGCAACAGGTTGAAGTGTTTGGCTTACATATTTTTATAGCCAAGATAGAGACTTTATCTAAGAGGACACACTTGTGACAAACATTTTAAAATGTAAGTAAAGCAAAAGTAAACATTTCATTGTAAAGCATTCATTTTTCATTTGTGTTTATTCTGTCTTTGTCTTTGTATTGTCTATTAATGTTTTTGTGAGTGTACTGGTTGGGTGCACAGAAGAGGACTTCAGAGGGTCCTTGTCTCAGTTTACCAAATATGCAAAACCAGTAGGCTTGAAGATTTAAAAGATCATGATCATATACCTCATTTTTAAAAGTTTAAAAAAATGCCAATTAAAAGAGCAGAATGTCATCTCAGCAAGCTCTGGCAAAGATGTAGTAAATGTACTCAGAATGTAATGTCTCAAGACAAAATAATTTAACTCTTTGAAAATTATAATTCATCTTATAGTTACTTTGGCTCTTCACATTAAAAAAGTAAATACTCTCAATGTGCCTTACCAAACTTTTACTTAGGAAGTCACACCTTGTGATGGGAGGGGCAGAGGGTGAGGGTAGGTCAGAGGGTGAGGGTAGCCATGGGGTATGCACTAATATCACCCAGCCCCTTTCCTTCCTTCTTTCACTAACACACTTCTGACCTTTCTGTGGCTGAGCTCTCTTCCCTGAGCCACCTCTTGGCTGCCTACAATCTTTCTGCAGTTGATAATTCTACATGGAGAGGCATTCCTCCCTAGAAAAGAGTTGCCACTTGAAAGCTCAGGGCACTCCCCAGCTGCTACAGAGTGGGGGCGCCTAACATCTTTAGGGAGGGCTGTCTTGGCATCCTTCTTGGCTCAAGTTTTTGCAGTGCATTTCCATGTCACTGGGTGCAATCTCTAGCTGCCAGATATTCTGCTTGCTCTTAGCTAAAGGCCTTCCTCCCTGGCTGGGCAGCTGAGCACACTTGCACAGTTGCCAAAATTCTAATTCAAGATGTAGAATTCTAACTCCTGCTCTTTAGACCCTTGTCTGGCCCCCTGTTTCCAGCCAAGCAGGTCCCTGGCTCATTATAAGGCCCTTGGGTGCCCTTCCCCCATTCTCACTTGGTCCCAGGAAATTATTCCTGGCACCAGTCTGAACTTTAATGACACACTGCCCCAGTCCCACCCAACTCAGCTCTCCCCTTGGCAGATTTGTCACCTTGTAGGCTCAAAGAAGTGATAGACCAGACAAAAATGCCAAGGGGTGAGAGAACTCAGCCTTAGTCTTTGTGACTGGGAGATTGTGAAATTTTTCTCAGTGACAAAAATACTACATATGCCTGTGTTTAAATTTACAAGATATGCCTTAAAAGTCCCATTATTAAATATAACAGAAACAGTATATACAGTTTATAAAGAGAGGTTTGCTATTTTTCCAGGTATATACACCAGAGGGTGGATGGAATTGTCCTGAAGAAAAATGCTAAGTTCAGAATGCATTAATTAATTAATTTTTAAAAGCTGAATCATATATAATGTTCCTTGAGTGTCTGAAGGAAAATATACACCTTGCAGGTAAAATATGACTGCAGTTGGGGATTGATTCTTGAGAGGTTAACTGGTCAGCATTATGGCTTAAATGCTCCCAAGTTGGTATAATCCGAACCGATTGTGAAATCTCCACTTTTAAGTGAAAATCGAGTATGCTTTGACTTTATTTCCAGACCATTATGCTGGCCTATCTTCTGCTGAGCAACAGCACCGCCAGGCCTGAGACACAGCAGAGGCTGCAGTAGGAGCTATAGGTTGGGGTAAAGAAATTATTTGAGGGTTTTGTTGTTTTGTTTTCTCAGAAGAACCAGGGAGAACAAACGTGATACATATGTAAAACACAGTCAAATTCACTTGACAACTAAGCACTCTATTTTGAAATTTAAATAAAGCTAAGATTTTCTTCTGGCCTAGGGGGAAAGCTTCATTAAAATCAATTAGTTACTACTAACCTCCAGAGAACACGGACTTTTTTTTTTTTTAAATGAGAAAGTTTCATGAATAAGGTGCACACAATTGCCTGTCCTGGGTCCCTAGTGAATGCCACTGACACACCTAGACAGGTGGCCAAGTGCAAACAAATGTCCCCGAGAGGCCCGGTGAACTCCCGGAGTGCTCCTCCGGGGAAACCATGTGTAATTAACAGACGTGTATCTATTAAGAACGTAGTGCACATAACCGAGGAGGCTCCAAGCGGACCGCGGGGCACCTCACCCCGAGAAGGGCAGGGCCCGGGGACGTCGAGTCGGCGGCGGGCGCCGCCAGGTGAGGCCTGGGTCGCGGAGGTTGGGGCCGCACGGCGGCCGGCGCGCGCCTGGTCCCTCCTCCGGGCGCGGAGTCCTCCCCGCCCCCTCCCCGAGCTCCCGCCGCCTCCCGCCGCCTCCCGGAGGCTCGGCGCGGCGCTCCACCTCGCGCCCCCTCTCCTCCGTCCCGGGCTCGCGCGGCCCTCCCCGCGCCTGCCCCCTCCCCGGCCCCTCCCTCCGCCTCCGCGCGCGCGGCGCTCGCAGAGCCGACTCCGGGGGGGCTCTCGATGTAGCACCATGACAGGCATCGCCGCCGCCTCCTTCTTCTCCAACACCTGCCGCTTCGGGGGCTGCGGACTCCACTTCCCCACGCTGGCCGACCTCATCGAGCACATCGAGGACAACCACATCGGTGAGGCCCGGGTGGGCGGGGGCCCGGGCCCCCGGCGGTGGAGGTGGTGGAGGGGGGCGCGGGGCCGGGCGGCCGGAGAAGGTGCGGGCGTGGAGGGCCGCGGGGTGCGGGCCGGCCGGCCGCGGGGCGAGCCAGGGCGAGGGCGGGCGCGGGCCGCGGGGGGCGGGTGCCGCACGCCGCTTCCGCCCGGCCCGAGCTGTCAGGCTGGCGGGAGCCGGGGAGGCGCCGCCGCGGCAGCCATTCCGCTTCCTCCCCCGCCTGCGTCCTGTCAGCGCCGGTTGCTAGGTGTGGCGCGGCGGGAGGGGGCCGCGGCGGCGGGCGCGGGGCGCTGCGTGCTCGGAGCGGCGCGGGCGCGGGCCCCGGCCTGGCGCGGCGGCGGCGGCGGCGGCGGCTGCGGTTCGGGCGGCTGCGGGCCGCGCCCATCCCCGGCCGGAGCGCCCTGAGGCCCCGGCGGGCGGGCGGGCGTGGCGCGGCGCCGGCGTTGCGGCTAGGCCGGAGGTGCGCCGGTACCCGCGGGGCCTGCGCGGCGCGGGCGCGGGGGCGCGGGGGGGAGGGGCGCCCCGCGGGGCTGGCTGCGTCTCTCTGGGGACCCGGGGACCTTCCGAGTCCCGCGCCTCGCGGAAGTCCTTGCACCACGTTTGCACACACATCCCTGCCCCTGCGGGGGGAGATGGGTCGGCTGCTTCTGGCTGGCTCACCAGACCCAGCCACCTGCAGAAGGTGTGGTCGGCTCCCCGAGAGAGGCCCTGTGGGTTTGGGAGGCCAAGAGGGGCGCCAGTTGCCCGGGTGAGGCTACCTGTGAATTGCCTCTGGAAGACCGAATGGATGCCGCGGATTCGGCCATGTGGATGCAGCTCACGTTTCTGCGAAGTTGAGAGAGTAAATCACGGCTGCTGTGCATGTATGCGGGAATAAAATGAGGCAGAGCCTTATGCCCCTTTGCTTTGTAGAAAGTGTCCTCCTTGCACACAGTGGGTGCTTAATAAGCATTAGGTGCCTGTGTAGAAGGGGTAGGGGTTGGTGGGCCGTCCGGGATGGGAACTAATCACGAAAATTGTCTTCAAAACACCTTCGAAAGCAGAATTCTGATAAATAATTGACAGGCTTTGAAATTTTAAAAGTTTCAAAAATATCTCCTTAATAGTTTTTCCCATCTCTTCTGATAAAAGTGAGGCGAAGGAGCTGGCTCTCAAGTTTTGGTGGTGTTAATAGTGGTTTACTGGAGTACCAAAGCTGCTGATTCATATCATGACTGGGTGGTCATAACGAAAAGTGCTCCAAGTAGAAAGTAAGTTTCTCATCATGCTTAAACTCTAGTGATACAGAGTTCCAGGACAAGTTTTCCTAGTTCACTGTACTCCCCTTACTCCTTAGGCTAAACGGAGATGACAAATATGAACAAATGCATAAATACATGTCATGTAAATGTGTGTGAATGGTAGCCCCTGACCTGCAGAAAACTGTTATCAAATGGCCTTTCTTTTCATCAGTTATATGAGGATAAACAATAATTTATATAAGTTGAGTAATAATTTTATCTGGCTGCCTTCCTACTTGAATTACTAGCTGATTAAAAGATAAATATTTAATTAAGGTTTAACATGAATTAAACACAATTGTTTCTTTTGTGTTACCTTGGAATCAGATGGTTTAGGCAGTAGTTGGTAAATCGTGTCTTTTTTTGAGTTGGCAGAAGTTGTTCCATTATTGTGCCGATATCTTTTAAAAGGTTCAAGGGTGTATGAATTTTCTAAAACTAAACTTTAAGTGATGATGTCTTACTTCCAAAGGGCTAATGTTTTTCTCTTAATGGTGACAGCGTTGAAAAATGATGTTTAAATTGTTTTGGCTGGGATAACAGTTATTATACTTGAGAAATAGTTTGTTCCAGCATAAAAAAAAAATTGAAAGGTAGATGTTAAAATGAACAAACACTTGAATCCAAAACTTGAAGAGGCTCACCGGAAGTGCTGTGAACTTGAGAGGAGAAGAGGCCTTCAAAGGACAGTCCACCATATAGAAAGAAATAGGAACTGATTGCACAAAGAGTAACACCTGGGTTAGTTGGGACTGTATAAACACGCTTTGGATGAAGAGGCAAGAGTGAAAATACAAAAGTCCTCATGAAAACTCTCCACTTTATTATTTATTGATTTGATCCACACATGATAGACGATAAGCTCTACACATGAGATCATGAGTGTTTTAATACATGGTTGCTTTACTGATTTAGTGTCTTAATCAGCTAGTGTCCGCATTAAAGATTCATGAAAAGACCCAAGGTTTGTATGTTATTTTACTTTTATACAAGGACTTTTTTTTTTTTTTTTTTGTCTTATGTCTAAATTTAAGAGGATTGGAGATATGACTCTTTGATTGTTACCATTTAATCAGTGGTCAAAAGCAATGACAGAGTTTTTAGAGCCTGTGGTTTTCATTATTACTATTGTTTATCATTCAAATTGCCCACTTAGGTTGTAAATGGCAGTCTGTCTTATATCCGTATACGTATACTTAGCTGGGTTTTTATGTGATTATTGAGCCAGTTGCTCCACCTTCACCAGTTTTACCATGCATTCCCATCTGCAGCTCTTGTTTTTGCCTTTTCTAGTAAGGAACAAGGCCCATGGCTTCAGGACAAAGTAAATCTTTTTTCACTGTCTTAAGCAGTTTTTTCCCCCTCCTTGAAAGTACTTTACATGTTCTCCTCATTTGTTTTTTGCTTTTCTTCCTTTCACCTTCCTGTTAGTCTGGTACTGGAGCAAGGTTCCATCTCAGTGAACAACCCAGGTATTTTAAGCCCAAGCCTTCCCTCACCCACTTACTTACCTTGACTTGAAGCACCCCAGATGGGTCACTGTGAAGTGCTACTTACTGTACCTGCTCTGCTGTCAGTCCACACAGAGCCCTGAGGCTGTTTCCTGGAGACCAGAGGAGCTCCTCGAGGTGAGTGGATACTCGAGTTTGTAGAGACACTCCTGGTGTGACAGTCATAAATAGGTGAGGCAGCACTGGGAACAGGGAAGCTTAGAGGCACGGAGGACACATGCCCCACACTCATGAGTGAACACTTGTATCGCTGCTGTGAGATCCTTTGGCTCTGGGACTCGGAAGCAACTGTGGAAGAATGAGCTGACCTCATCTTTGGGAACATATGTGAAATTACACCTGCATTTTGAATTTATATAACATCATAGCACTTGCTTTTTGCCAGTGACAGTTCTAAGTACTTGTTATTTTTGCTGAAAGGAAAAACAAAACCACCGTATTTTGTGGTCTCTTAAATGCTAGTGAAGGGAGATGAATAATAATTTAAGTAAATGATAGAGTATACTGAAAGGTAATTAATGATACAGAAGGAAAGTTAGAGTAAGGTACAGTGGATTTAGAGTAATGAGTGTGGGAATTTTAAATGAATTGGTCAGAATAGGCCCTAGAACCTAATACAGGGTTACAGTCTTGAAAGCTGTGATATCAATGGGAGTAGAGATGGCCGGGCAGGGAGAGCAGACATTGCCCAGGTCCCAAGATGAGACTCAGGAACCTGATCCAATTTAGTTCTTATAATGGTGGTGAACTAACTTGGCTTTTAAGATTTACCCTGGATGGTCAGAACCTCCCCATAGCTTTCATTTATGCAGATTTCAATTATGAGGCCAGGGTCTTATTCACAGGAAGTAACTTTCCTTACCCAGGACAGGCATTTCTAGACCTAGAATGTCTCTGGGCTTGATGTTTTCACTTGTTTTCCTCTAAAACCAAGGTACTAACCCACAGGTGCTTCATTTCATAGAGTGGGTATATTAGCTATCTAGTTAATAAAGTTGGAGCCTCTGAAAAGAAACATAAGGGAAGGCCACATCAATAATGTAGTTTTGCTTCCAGAGATGAATTAGTGATCATTATGGTTCCAGTGTGAGTTGTCTCCAATAGGCTCATGGCTTTGAGAATTTGGTCCCCAAAAGGTAGTACGGTCATAGAAAGCCGTGTAACCTATCTGGTAGAACCTGGCTGGAGGAAGTGGGCCTCTGGGGGAAAGGGTTCTCGAGCCCTGCACCACTTCCTGTCTGTGGTCTGCTTCTTGGTTGTTGATGTGTGACCAGCCACCTCACGCTTCTCGCCACTGTGCCAGACAGTACCTCAATCCTTGAGCCAAAATAAATGTTTCTTAATTTCTGTTTATCAGGTATTTTATGAGAACAATAAGAAAAGTAACTTTGATTAAAAAAAATGCTGAGAAGTGGGGTGGTTGCTGTAATAAATTAGACCATAGCTGCCTTTGGCACTGGTTTAGGAGAATGTGGAAGGGTTTGGAACCTCAGGCTAGAGAAGCCCTACTATACTATAAGCAGAGCTTACTGTGATCTTCTGTTTGGAAGATCAGCACGCTTAAGAGAAATGTGGTCAGTGAGCCAGAGGCCTGGCTCATGAAGTTACATCAGGACTAGAGGCCATTGGTATTATATCCTGGTAAAGAATCTATTCCTGTTCATATCCTGAGAAATTAGTGAGGCTGAATTTAAAAATGATGGACTGATTTGTTTGGGAGAGGAAAGTTCCAGTAGAGCAGCATTTAGGCTGTGGTATGGTTACTGCTCACTGCCTTAATCTAGAAGCAACAAGTGGAACAGAGGCTATAAGAAAAAAATGTCTAGTTTCCTAAGGTTTAAGGTTTCAGGCAAGGCAGGTGCTGCAAAAGCACGTGCAGTCATTAAGGAGATGAAGATAAAGAGAAACTTCCCATTCTGTACCTGCACAACAGGAATGGGAGTGAGGACAAGCTCCTTCTAGTAAAGGTTCTATCTACTGAAAATCAGGTGGACTGTGCAGAGAATGCTACTGAGGAGCTTCCCTGCCTGACTCGGGCAATGTTTTTGCAGATTCGGCAGCCAAGGGACAGAGAGCCACTCTAGCTTTGGCCTGAGGATCCAGGCTACACCTTAAGATGGCAGAAGAACTTGGTAGTGACCTCTACATTGCTGGTTTTACAGGCTTGAGAGATACGAGAGTAGGGGTTTGAGGGAGGAGGGCTGTCCTACAGGCTTTTGCCAAGACTCGAGAGAGCTGCTAACGCCAGGCAGTGCGTGATGATTGGCTTCCGTGTAATGAGGCCTGAAAGGCCATTGTGTGAAGCTGTGAAAATGAAGTCTTAAGTTGTAGTGGAGACTCCAAAATGCTAGAAATTTCCAGACCATGGTATATCCACCAAGTAAAGATTCAGGTAGCAAAGATGGCCAGGGCTGCTAAGGCCTTTGGAGTCCCGGTTATTCTATTACGAGTACCAAATGCCAGATATGGAGCCACAGGATTTGGCTTTTCCTGCTCTTGATCTTGCTTTGGTCTGCTCTTTTTTACTGTGCCCCAGTTCCTCCCTTTTGGAATGGAAGCACTTATGCTTCCATTGTGTGTTGGAAGAACATAACTTGTTGTTTTGTTGTTGTTGTTTTGTTTGGTATTATGGACTTAGAGTTAAGATAATTATCTCTAACAGTCTCAGGACTTTTCTTTTTTTTAGTTTTTTTTCTAAATTAATGTAAATATGTATATATCTCTGTGGGTGAATACCACATGTTTGCAGATTCCCCTGTCAGAAGAGAAGAGAGTGTCGCAGTGATAGAATGCCCGCTGATGTGAGTGCTGTTAAACTTGGGTCTTCTGGAAAAGCAGCTCATGTTCATAACTGCTGAACTGTCTCTCCAGCCCCTTCCCCACTTTTCACAGAATGCTCCTGTTTAGTCATTTACAGTGCACTTGTCACCTGTGCATTTTCTGGGACCAGGCCTCTTGTGTCCTAGTCAGGCACGGTCCCACTGAGCTCTATCCGAACTCACTGTTGGAATATGTGCATTCTGCATTATGAGATGACCTGACTCTGGGGAATGGGATAGACTGCAGTGTTGTGGTTGGGATGTGAAATCCCTGCCATAATCTCCTGTTAGACCCCACAAGGCTGAGAACCTTTAGGAAGTGGAGCCTTGCTGAGGAAAGTGGGTTACCAAGGGTGTCCTTGAGGCTTTATAGTCTGGTGCCCTCCTCAGTCAGCTTCCTGTCTGCTGATGCTGACACGTGAGTGTCCACCTTGTACTCCTGCCACTGCACCTCCTTTACCATGACTGTTTCCTCAGACTGTGAGCCACTGGACCCTTTCCTTGTTAGGTTGCTTCTTATCATGTATTTGGTTGCCACAGCACAATTTGACTAATGCAGTAAGTACTTGCAGTATCAAAGAAGCATCATAGTGGGGTCGCAGGTGGCACAGTACATGTAGGCTTTTAGCCCTACTTCACAGGTAAATGAAATGAAGCACAAAGGCAGAGCTTCCCTGTGCTTTCATGGCTGGGAAGTATGAGTCAGGCTTTTGGCTCTGGAGAGATATGCAAAGCTGGGGCTGAAAATTTTGTTGTACTCTTCCTGTGTCCAATCCATACACATCTGGTCTGTTTCCCCTAGAATGTAACTGAACTGGAAGCAGCATAGTGAATCTAGCATGCTTGGAATTGATCATACACCTCTGCAGCCTGTCACCTTCTGGTTGTGGACTGGTCACTTATGCATACTGTGTCTTTTCTATAAAATGAGCACATCACCTGCCACATGATGTGTTAATGGGGACTAAATAAGATTATATAAGCAAAACACTCATCTACAGTATTAAATTGTCTACATCGTTCAATTTATTCCATTTGTGTATTTGCTAAATATGTTTATAATCCTCACAGGAACGTTTGCATAGAGGTTAACAAGAGAGGTGTGTCTACTTGCAGTGCTGTTGGACCACTTTAACAATGATGTAAGTGTTTAGGACATCCTGAAGAGATTGAGGCTGGGGAGTAACACTGTGCTGTCTACTTTGTGTTGTAGCTTTTGGCCACATTTACTTCTGTGTGGCTAGAGGTACTTCAGATGCTGGCAAAGGCCTCAGCCACTGTGGACTAGGAAAGTGGAATCAAGGCCAGTGGCTTACAACATGGCCTTCCCCTTGGCCTGAACATATTTGAAAAGAGCAGGACTAGAAAGAGGCACTGTGCCTAGGACCTGTGGGCACCTTCCCCTAATGAGCTTTCCTGCAGGGAGAAGGGATGGCTGAATGAGGATACTAATAAATGAAAGGCTTGTAGCTGCCTTCCTACGTTCTCTTCATCCTGTGGCTTGGCAGCAAGATCTGTGTTACTCCTTGCCTTCCCAAGAAGGCTTTGGGTACAGAGCTGAGAGGTTTGAATTGTGTGCCTTCACACAGGCACACAACCATACCTGGTGTAAGAGCCCCCAAGCCTAACACTTCACTGTATCCCAAAACAGTCTTCAATATTTTCTCCACCTGTTCTTTTCTCATATTGAGTGAAATCAGCCTATATAAAACATCCCTAGGAAATTTCACTGTTATCTGCTGGCTTTCCTTTAGTGTACACGATTCTGACATGTAACTGAAGCATCAATTCCAAAGCTCTGGTTCAAAAAAAAAAAAAAAAGCCTCCATAGTCTTAAGAAGACAGTTTTCTGTAGATATCACCTGTGTAGACAGTTCTAAAAATGCAAACTGACAGCTATTTTCAGAGAATCTGATTGTTACCTTTGCTGACAGGGAGGAAGCCTCGAGGCTGAAGCAGGCTGTGACACTCAGAGGGCTTTCCAGGGATTGTCTGGAAGCCAGAGGCCTTCTGTTTTAGAGCAGTGTCAGAGGCAGGCGGCACTGCTCCTTTCTCATTTTTGTTCAGTACCTTCCCCTCCACATCTCTCTCACCCCTGGAATCTTTGCCTCTGCCTTCAGGTTTTGATGGTGTACCCGTGACTATGACTAGCCATTGAAGAGGTCCTTTCTGAGTTGCATATATTCACTTTATTTCATGACAATCTAATAGGCAGTAGGTTTGCTCACAGTGACTTGGGTAAAGTGCTAACCCATAAATGCGCATTTTGGAATCTGGAAATCAGAACTACAAATGCCAGAAATTTATGTATGGCTTTCAAACTGCCTTTTGTTTTATACACTAAATCAGAGTTGGATGAAAAAATTACATTTTCTTGGGGCCAATGAGATGATTCGGTGGGTAAAATCCCTTGCTACACAGACCTGAGGATCTGAGTTCAATTCCCAGAACCCTCATGATGGAATACGAGAACACCTGAAAGTTGTCCTCAGAGCTTCACATGAGTGCTATAGCATTTGTGTGCCTGCATTCAAATATCACACACACACACACACACACACACACACACATCACAGCACAATACCATACACACACACCATAGACAACACACACCAACACAGAAACCACAGGTGCATACTCACACCCCACAGACATATATATACCCATAGACACATACAATACAGACATAGACACACATACCACAAACACATGCACAAACACACACAGATACATATATACAGACATTCAACACAAAGACATGCACACACCACAGACACACACATATACCACAGACATACACTATACACAGGCACACACAGAACACATACATAAAGACATGCCCATACCATAGACACACACACCACAGACACACAGAGACATAACACAGACACCACAAATAGACACATGCACACCCATAGACACATTCGACAAAATCATACACACACCTACAAATACAACACAGGCACATATTCACGTACCTCAGAGACACACACCACAGACAAATACACATACATAGACACACATACACACCACAGACACATATATACACACAACAGAACACACACACCCAGACACACACACACACACATACAAAATAAAATTACATTTTCCTTCTTAAAGAAAGTACTGGAATATTGGGATACTGCAGTAGTTTTCACTATTTTTAAAAATGTCAGCTGCTAGCAGGACTAGATAATAGACGTTAAGGATAAAATCTTTTGGCAGAGACAAATGCACTGTCTTGGGTCACTGAATGTACATCTTCTGCCTAGCATCAAAGAACATTGACAGGCTTCTGATGGGTACTTTCCTTTGTCTAGTTCACCTTCTGATCCACAAAGGCAATGGTTCTCAACTTGTTGGTCACAACCTATTAGTGGGTCTAAGGCCCCTTTCACAGGGGTTTCCTAAGACCATCAGAAAACATAGATATTTACATTACAGTTCATAACAGTTGCAAAAGTACAGCTATGAAATAGCAACAAAAATAATTTTATGGTTGGGGGTCACCACAACATGAAGTGCTATATTAAAGGGTGGCAGCATTAGGAAGGTTGAGAACCACTGCTGTAGAGAAGAACTGTTCATTGTCTGTCAGCATGCAATAGCAACTTTTTCCTAACATGAATCATACATATGGGAATCAGATCAGTTTGGGGAGTACCGTATAGTATGTGTACAGTATATATAAATGGCATAAATATTGTAGTTTGTCTGTCTGTACAGATAAATTCCAAGACTTGGTAGATGCCTAAAGCCATGGCTAATATCAAATGTCTGTGCACACAGAAAGAGGTTATATATTCATATATCCACAAAAGTAGTGTCTAGATGTATATACTGTTATCTACACATGGATATATGTGGGTAACATATAACTGCATATATTTGTATATAAACACATGTATATCTATACTCTTCCTATGTATTTCTACTGGTCAGAACATACTCTCTGTTTTTTTTTAACCTGCAAACTTAATTTTTTCATTTTAACGAAGCACTTAATATACACACTGTGATTGTTGACTTTTGCAGTTTGAAGTATCAGAGCAAAACGAGCATACATTTCTTTGTACTTTCATAGTTTCTTAGCAAACTGAGCATATATATTTTTATGTATTCCATTGAGAACTTTGACCTTCTACTTAAAGATATCACTGTACGGCCTTTGCTTGGCACATCTGAGTTGCTCACATCTCTACTCTTTGACTTTGGAGCTGCTAGTAGGTAAAATAACTGATACTTAGTTAAGCTAATTACCAAGACTGACGGGCTGGTGGTATATACTGAATGGACACACTGGACAAAGGCATGGTTCAGGCCCCAGATAATACAGAGCAGGACAACAAAAAATTTCATCACACTACTTAGAACGTCATTCAATTAAAACTGGATAGTTTCTTTTTATAATTTGTTATTTGGTATTTTAAAACTGCTGTTGCCTAAAGGTTACTGGAGACATGGAAAGCAAAACTCCAGATAAGGAAAACTGATTGCTATCTCTGGTATATAGTACTCATAGCTCTGTACTCACAGGATTAGAATTCATACAGTTTAAAAAAGATTTTGACAGCACTCTCAATAATCTTCTGTACTCAACTTGTAATGTTTCTCCACAGGTTCTGTGGCATTGGGCTTGAGTGGTTTTGAGAGGCAACCTAGGAGAAGGTGAATGGGGCACACCTATAGTTTGGCTTTGGAGGGAGGTGTTGCTGCAGTTTATGGCTTCATCTTGTATCTAATTGTTTCCCTGGCCATATTCTGGTGAGAGTTGCTTTCTAGGAATTCTGTCCATTGCCCAGAGCACCGAGGGTCCTTTCACAAAGGCTTGGGTCAGAGGTAGCATTGAAGCATGAATGTGACCTGTGATATCTGTCATGGGGAGTGGTTTGAAGTATGGAGCCAGAAGTTGGTCAGTGGAAGTGTAAAATTTTAAGTTCATTCTTAACCTTAGTTCAGTCAGGATATAAGTTCTTTCCTAATATATTTAGCAATGCAAAGAAGTAATTACAAATGCACTTTTAAAGATTCTCTGTGTTTAAGTTTCCTGGTTTATTTGGCATGAATATACCTAACAATGAAAGATGGCGACAACAAAGTGTTATTAATAAAAGAATGTGTGAAGTTAGTCCATGCATAAAAAAAACTTCAAATGTCCTAAGAGTTTATGGCTCATATGTGAAAGAGAGGCATTTGCAAATTTGACAACAATTGTAAGACTTGATATGACATTACCAACAAAGATACATGAGGCTGAAAGTAATTCTTTTGAAATATTAATAATTGCAAATTGAATTTGATCACCTATGCTTGAGGGAAGGCTGGTTTATCTTTCCACCTACAGAAAGTGATTTTAATGCAAATTATTGTCATGAAAAGTCATGAGCACGCACAGCTTCAAGCAGAGATTAGCAGTATGTCCGCTGTTACTATACACACAGGTTTTTTTTTGGGGGGGGTGACTTTGTAATGTTTTGGTATGACCAGTTTATTAAATTTTGTGTTTTTTCTCACTTCTTAATCTGAATAATAATTTCATAAGGGTTTTTACATATGTAATATTGTAACATGTTTTCCACAAAAGAGGTCTAAAACAATAGCTGTACAAAACTTGGGATAATTCCCTAGGCTTTCATTTAGGGACTCATCACCTTGTTCTGAAAACTATGCTATTTAATTACCCCAGTAGCCCATTATGAGGCAGACATTCTGCCCATCATGGTACTGCCTTCCAAATTGGAGCTTAATATGTTATCATACCAGTTAAATATCATATCTAGTGAGGTATGAACTACAGTGTCTTTGCTTGTTAACGATTATAGTAAAAATACTTTTCTCCAGAAAAGAAAGCCTCTTCATCTTAGGAAGATAATCATTATAGTCCCTCTTCCCCTGTGTCTCGTAGTGTCTATGCCTGTCTGTCACATGGATGTCTCCCTTACTGTGTGTACTATTTCTCCCTCCAATATTCAGCTCCTGCATAGAGGACAGGGTCTTGTCATCTTCCTGTTCTGTTCCCCCAGAAATATTTTCAGAAACAGGATGAGAAAACCCAGCAGCCTCTGGCTATGGAAAGAATGATTTACAAAGTGTCTTTGGACTGCAAGGTGACATCTTTAAAATTTGTCATAGATGTATGCATATGTTATGGGTTTGAATGTATATTGGCTCATATACACAAATACCAAATTGGTAGAGGACAGTTTATATTTAGGAAATATGAAAAATAACTTCATAAAATTGGGGAGGGAAATAAAAATGAAATTAATTTTATTTTTACATTTTGGAATAAAAATTTTTGCTTTTCTCAGGTTGATGATAGCATGGAGTTTAGTGGCAGTATTTCTAGCCTTGCCTACAATGTTTGGTACTCTTGCACATGCTAAGGACTATACAGTATTTTTTTCTCTCTCATTTTTCTTGCTAGGCTATTTGACATAAAGAAGGCTGGGGACTGGGTGGAAGAAACTTGAGCTTTAGTAGGAAACTGGATTTTGAATCTCGATTCCACCATCTCTGAGATCAAATCTTCAAACTTGAGCAGCTCTGACAACCTGTACAACTGTTATTTATAAAGTGCCTTCTGGCAGTCTTCAGTAGGCACTGTGCAGTCATATTTCCATTTGACACAAGAGGGAACCAGGATACAGACCAAGTAACTAGTAATTAGTGGACATGCCGGTGAGGTGCCGAGGGACCAAGGGACGGACCAGTGTTGCTGTGTATCCACTACTTGTTCCTTACGTCTTGCATTATGAAATTCTATAAAACACTTGCTCTTACTCCCACACAGAGTCATGCTACGTCACCTAAGAGGATGCAGGAGTTCCTCCTGAGCAGCTGGGACCACAGGCATATGCCACGGCTATTGGCTGTGTTTGCACTTTGTGAGACTGATGTGCTCCCTCCTACACTAACTAGGCATCTTTATGTTTACAGTTTAATAGAAGGCTTTTCCACACCAAGGTGTGTTTCACAAAGACTGTGTCTCCGCTAGGAATGCCTTACATATCTAGGGAAATATTTGACTTCTCTGTCTGGTAGAAGGGGAGTTCAGGCTTCTGAAGGAAGCTCTTGGGAGGCTTGGGAACCCACATGTGAGCATGCCACCACAGAAGTAAGAACAGTGGGAACAACGATATGCTGTGTATATTCTAAGATGATGATTGAAAGGTACTAACATGTTTTTTTTCCATTGATACTTATTTACTTTTTTAAAACTTTTTTACTGATTCCTTCTGAGTTTCACATTATGCACCCCAATCTCACTCATCTCCCCATCCCCTCATATCTGCCCTTGGCCTTTCCAACCTCCTCCTAAAACAAAACAAAACAAAAGAAAAAAACCCACAAACATAAAAACAACAACAAAAACAAAGCATATAAAATAACTTATCATGGAAGTGTGGCACAGTGTGTCCCACAATATATCCCTCTGTCCATACATCTTCACTTGCAAATACCCATTGTATTTGGTCTGGTTCAAGATCTCTGGCTTCTGTGCACCATTGGTATTGGATTCTCATAGCTTCTGGTAATCCTGTTGTTGCCCTGTGTCATGGAGATCCTGCAGCTTTGGATCAGCAGGACTGGCCCTTTCACACGCTCCAACCATTTGCAGGTGATAATAGATTGGGGGTGGTCCAGCTTAGAGCCCTAGATCTGTACTGGTGATAGCTGAGCTGGTCAGAGCAGCTGCTCTCTCTTATCTGCACCACCTTGCCTGCTAGGCCACCCAGTGTCTCCATCAGCAGGAGGCAGGGTCAGCTTTCCTGCTTTCATGCTCTTGGGTCCAGCCCACCTGTACCCATGCCTCTAGAGCCAGTTCTGCTGCACTGCCCAGTCGAGTGTGGGGCCCATGATCCCACGTGCTGCAGCTCTCCACCTTACCCTTGCCATCAGGCCCAGCTCCACTGTGTTGCCCAGGTGAGATACAGGGTCTGTTCTCCCAAGTACCACAGCTAATGAGGGATAGGCACAGCTTATCCACTCTTATGACTCTGGAGCCAGCTCTTCCAACCACCGCAGGCAGTGAGGGATGAGACAGGGAGGGTATCACCCCACCTCCTCAGTTCAGATGAGTGGTGAGGGCAGATCACTGTGCCCTCTCCCTTGGGTCTGGCCCACCAGTGCCCCCACCACCAGGTTCAGCTCTGCTGTTCTGTCTAGGTAAGGTGCAGGGCTTACTCTCTGGTGCTGCTGGTGGTGAGAGATGTGGCCAGCTCTCCAGAGGGCCACAGCCAGTGAGGGGCAGGGGCAGTTCTGCACAGCTCCTGAACATACATGTGGTCCCCTACAACCCAGGATGTCCCCATGTTTTCTGGTGGTAATATGAGCCACAGACATCAACACTGACCCCTGCTGCTGCATAGTCAGGGACTCAGACATGGTCTTCAGCAGCAGCAGCTTGGGCTGGAACCTAACCATGGCCCCACGTGGTGGGGCTGGCCACTCACAACAGGCTATTCCTCGCCACTCTCAAGTCTCCAGTTCCATCTCTCTTCATATGCCCAAGCTGCTCCACTTTTCTTTCTCTCTCATCCGACCCCCACATAGTGGCACATTGTGGGGGCTCCAGCTGCAGGCTGGCCATGTGGCTGGTAGGCCCCTAGGTGACTTCTCCATCCATGCTGTGTGGCATGACAGCAAATGGCTGCCTATGGCCTGCCTGTGCTGTGGTCCGTGGGTGGCAGGACAGTCTGCAGATCTCTGTCTGTCTTCCTCCTCCCGTGCTGTGCTGCCAGATTTGATTTCATTTGATTTTGATGAGTCCTAGGCATAAAACAGCTTTGGCCACCAAGCCAGGTGTCAGGCTAGGATGAACAGGGTGTCTCTTTGCTCATTGCTGGGGGAGAGAGTTACTTATTTATTTTTGAAGATCTAAATCTAAAGAGATAGTCATGTGTGTGGATATCATTAGGAAAATACCTAAATGGGGGTAAATACACATTGTTATCTGTGAACACATGTCCATTCTCTTTTGCTTTGGGTTGTCAAAGGTGACATGTTATTTATTCATGTTATTTATTTTAAAATTTTAGATCAATGGTATATAATGACATTTAGATATAAACACGGTAAGAAAACTCTGGGTTATCTGGCCATAAGTTGGGCACTTTCTGGTGATATCTGTAGAGAGCCCACTTTGTGCCATGTCATTCCCTCATTAGACCATCAATAGCCGGCAGAGGAGCACATTTGGACATAAGACCAAAGCACCTTACTGCTTCAGAGCTCATTGATTGGATGCAACTGAATGCTCTTTCAGCCCTGCTCCTGCACACATGGCAAAGTTACATGAGGTAATGCAAAAGCAGGGATATCTGTACATATGTGTGTGTACATTCTCGGTTAACTGAGAGAGTCATAAACAATTCCTGTGATTGCTGTGATGTGGGCAAAGTGGTGAGCCATGGATCTGTAAGTCACATGACCATAAGGGAAGACATACATCCTTATGGAGTGCTGTGTGGCTCATCTAGGCTGGACTGAGTTTTCTCTTTGTGGAGTTTTTCATTGTGATGGCTTTTGGAGGTCAGTGCATGCTTATGTCTCAGGTTAAGCACCTTTACTTGGAGATCTTTAGTGAATTTGGATTTCCCTAAAAGTTTTGGTTTATGTTTGTACCAGTCATGCTGAGTAGTCCTAGGAATCCATGGGATATTAAAACATTCTCTACACAAATTGTTGCAGTTTCAAAGTATATCAACCTTAACTTGGTATTGTTTATGTAGCTTTAAATTTGAGATATTAGGCCATGTGATTATACATAAGATCATGCATTTCAAGGGTCTAGAGAGCTTTATTTAACTATTCAGAAACAGAAGTTTTTTTTTCCTCATCCTTCAGACACTGTGCACTAGAAAAACAGGAGACACTTAGTGTATTATTTTTTGTGAAAGAATTTGTAAGGCTTTTATGAAGAATCCAAGAACAAACTCATAGTTAACAAAATGCCTTTTCCTCCCCTTTAAGTGCTGTGCACCTCTTTGATAATAGTCTTGGAAATGTTACATTCTCAGATGCTGGAAACTCCTCAGGAAATCCCTGGGACAGGCTGTATTTGAGAAATTCAGTAATAACAGAACTGGACACACATTATAAAGACTGCTTTAAATGTTACACTTGACAATCATTTCCTACTGAAAGTAGTGTCAGTCCTATATGATATAAGCTAGTAGTTCCACTGTGCAGTATACTGGGCTCTCACAGACAGGCAGCTAGTCTAGGCTGTGTGACCTACCTGTAGCTGTGTGATAGAATGTTTCCCAACATTTACCCTTAGCCCCTTTGCTGATTTTTTTTTCCTTCACTGTGGCATCTATGTTTTGAAAGATTCTAACAGGTTCATTTAATACATGTTAAGTGACATACTAAATTGTCATTTCTTTTTCCACTTTCCTTGTTGCATCACCTAAACTCCCAACTCTTCATTAGTAAACATTTGCGGACTGTCAACTGTGTAGGCACTGTCTAGAATTTGAGGACAGCAGTGACGCGCACAGCTAAAGCCCTTGGGCTCCTGGAGAAACTGGTAGAGCATAGTATAGTAAATCTTGAACAGCTGGAAGGTGAGGAAAGTAAAGACGCAAGAGCAAAGACACCTCTGAGGCGCCTCTGCAGAGCAATTGGCCTGATGGACCTGCAACACTTACAGGAGTATAGGGTAAAGAAGCCATTTGGTCATGGATGTGGGCAGACAGGACTGGGCAGAGCGATGGGGGGTGGGGAGGCATGTAAAGGGAAGAAGGTAGTCTGGGCCTACACATGTGGACCTGTAAATAGGTGACGTCACTATATAGAGTGAAAATAAGGCCAGCCCCAGGTGAGGACGTGGGACATGATGTGGCTTCATTTAGTTTCTGCTGGGCTTTCGTGTAATGCTAGGCAGCTCAAAGACTGCTACCACATTGAAAGCCACAGAGATAGATGAGAAAAAAATCCAATTGGCACTCCAGCTCTCCTTAAATGTGCCTTGCTCATTTTTTTCCTTAAAGATCCTATTTTTTTAAAATCTATAAATAAAAATGTTGACTGATCTAGTTCATTTGGCATTTTACTTCAAAGTGGGAGTGAAAAGACTATATATAACTCATATTTAAAATAATGTTTGCTTCCAAACTCTGAGGCCCTGTAGATTCCTTCAGCATTTTTCTTCAGCAGTTTTGCAAAATGTGCATAGATTCTACTGGCTCATTACAAACATGAGTGGTGAGAAACAGAAAATAAAATGACCTTGATTGACACACTGGTTGGTTACCACAAGGCTGTGGTAGACCCTGAGCATGAAGATCCTGTTTCCTCAGAGCTGGGCTGGTTCCTGATTGAAAGGCAGTATTTAATGCAACTCTGTCACAGAGAGTGACTACCATTTCTCTTTCCAAATTTGCATCTTCAGAGATGAAGCATAAACATTTTTCTTTCAAGATGGGCCGTCACTTCACCAAGAGAATCTGACTCTGCTCTGCTTTTGCTTGTCAGCATCTTTGTTCTCATAATTGAGAAGAAGCTCTTTGGGTGGCAGGGTGCATGCACATAGTGGAATTCAGGATAAAAATCAAACAGTAGATGCATGTATTTGTACCTATAATTTAGTTTTGCAGTTAATAGAAACTGGTGACACATTTGTTAGCTACCATTACAATTATGCAGCATTACAAACTAGCCTAAGGCTTACTGGCTGTCTTAGTTGCTTCTGTCTCTGTGGAAAAATCTGTGAACTAAATCAACTTAAAAAGAAGAACAGTTTGTATTTTGTCTTAGAGTTTCTGAGGATTGGCCTTATTGCACTGGGGCTGTGGTGGTATGGTACTTCATTGTGGAAATACAGGTTAGAGGGGACCTGTTTTACCTCATGGCAGCCAGAAGCAAAAAGAAGGAGAGCTGGGTGTCCTGATATTTTCTTAAAGGGCATGTCCCAGTGGCCCTACTGTCTTCTCAAAGGTTTGTCCCCACCCCTCCCCCAAAACAGCATGTAAGAAGAAGGCCATTTCCTTGATGCACAGCCTTAGAGAGATTATGTTAGACTGAATGAATGAGCTGATAAAGTTGATTTGAGTCATGCTCTGCACTAACAGATGAGTTTGCTTTATACTTGTTGAATACCTAGCAATAATAGTCTTAGTTAGGAGCACGCAAGTGGTGCAGTAATGGTTAATAGCAGTAATACTTTATTGAACTGCATCTATGTACAAATGACTTTTAAACACGCACAGCACAGCACAGCACAGCACAGGGCAGCATCTTACTTGATCCTTCCAAAAAGGCACCATGAGACATCCTGTTATTACCTGCATTTTATAGGTCAAGACAGTGAACCTTGACCATCTCAAGCTAAAGAACCAGGTCTGCTTAACTCAAAATCTTCCCCTGTGCCTTTTAGGGCAGATAAGATACCTAGGGAGGAAACAGTAGACATAAACATTTTCTTCTTTGTGTTTAATAATTTGTTTTAAGAACATCATATGTGAACATTGTATTGCTACTACTCTGAACTTCCCTTTAACCTAAGTTCCTGTGTCCCGAAACTCATGATCTTTTCTTGAGTTATTATTGTTATATGTATAGACATAAGTATACGCACAAGTGTGTATATGCATACATATATGTAAACACACACATGCACACACAACACATATACAGAGAGAGTCCATTTGGCTTTGCTTGTATTTACATGTGTTCAGGGCTTCTTAATTGGGATTGGACAGCTTTTGTGGGAGCTTGTATCTGGAGGAACTGATTGTCCATCTTCAGCAGGCATTGACTCCCTGTAGCTCTTCATCTAAGGGGAGAACCATATGGAAATTATCCTTTCCACATTGACATGTGAGCTAGTGTTGTCATTATTTTCATCTTGTTGAGGCAATCATACTGTTGAAAGTTCATGGATGCAGGTTCCCTGTTATATATAGAAGACACTATCTCACAGCAGACTTCCTGGCTCTCAGCCTCCTAAAATCTTTCTACCTCTCTTCTGTGATTTTCCCTGAGTCTTTGGTATAGGTGTAGCATTGGGGATGAATCAGTTAGGGTCGATTACCTCACAGTCACTTATTCTTTGTATTTTGACTAGTTATGGATCTCTACAGGAGTCTCCATCTATTGCTAAAAGAAACTTCTTTGATTAGGACTGTGAACTACACTTACTTATGGATATAAGGATAAATGTTTAGAGTGCAGTTAGGCATACATTCATTTTGGAAAATGGCAGTGTTAGGGTCTCCTTTCAGTTCTGACCTCACCAGTCACAGGTAGTTGGCTAGCATTAAGTCCCTTCTATTGAATGCGTATTACATCTGGTTGGATGCTGTTAACTCCCACGCCCCAAGGCAAAAGTGTTTAGGGAAGCTTGGATTCCTCTAACAACAACTTGAAGGAAGATTTCCCATGACTGACACTGGGGATTTTGTTAGATACTCTCTGGCTCTTGTGGGGAGTATTATCACCTCAAGTGGCACACCTTCATTTAAATTATTTATTATGCTTATGCATACACACATATTATATATATATTTTAAATAAACATAAAATATGCTTCTCTATGGATATTGGAGTCATTCTTGGTGTTCTTTATCTCTGTTTACCCTGCCCCTGTCCTCAGTGTTTCCCTAGCTCCCCCTTCCCCAGACAGTCCCTGTAACTACTTTTTCAAATTGCCCCTTCATAGTACCTGTATTCCTGCTGCTCCTGCCTCCCTACCCCGAGTCCCCCTAACATGGGTCCTTTTCTTCTTTTCTAGTTCCTGCATTTACTTCAGGTTACAGACATCTAGAAATTTATGGCTAGGATTCACAACAGGAAAGAATACTCAGTGTGTCTGTCTGCTTCTACTTACCTCACTCAGTATAATATCCTCCAGTTCTATCCATTTATCTGCAAAATTCATGGTTTTATTTTTCTTTCTAAATGTTCTCCACATTGCGAATGGAAAATGAAAATACATGCATGTACACACAGACACACACACATACTGGTATTCTGTTCAGCTATAAAGATGAGTGAAATTATAAACTGCTTTTAAGTTTGGAACCAGAAAGATAGGCAAATTCTCTGGGAACACTCAGGAAGAGGCTGTGAAACTATCGGGAGGTCACACAGGGACTTCTGATTTGTACTGTGAGCTGCTTAAGGTGCAATGCTTTCTTATAGTTCCTGGATGTCACTGTCACTTGTGACTTTTCATACTGGTGACTGCAGGGCAGCCCATTAACAGACATAGTCTATATTTCTTTATTACAGAAGGCACTTGCCAGCAGTGCATAAGAGGACCAGCAGGTTCTCCTGGAGTTCTCCAGCCTGCAGCTGCCATCTCTTCAGGGATAAAACATGTGCCTAAGGTTACTTACTTTTTTTTGTTTGTTTGTTTGTTTTACCAGAATTGTTCTTGGGGCTCAATAGACCTCTAACAATTTTCATCCCTCATAAAGCTCTGGGGTAAAATTTTCTTAGAGTACAAAACAGTTGTAAGAACCAAATGGCTGACTGAATGGTAATGATTGGCATGTGCAGCAGCTCTGCCCTGTGTTCTCTGAGTTAGTTCACCTATGGGGTGCATGGGCTCCACCACATTTGCATGTTAGGAGTTAGAACAGCCATGTGCTTGAGTAGCCTACCCATTTTCAGTCAGTAGAAGACAACCAGAGCTCCAGCCTAAACTTTGAGACCCCGAGCTGATCCCTGTTGCATGGACAGATGGCTCTGCTTTTTCCCAGATCCAAGTACTGTGCTCCTAGAGTTGCTATATACAGATGTTACATGAGATTTCAGCAACCAAAATAGCTCATAACCTCCCTTTTGATGATTAGAAGCAGAATGTGAACCAGTTCCTGTCTAGATGGTGATGTTTAGAAAGCCTGCAGTGTTGTCATTGCCACCTGATGCCAATGTGAAGCTTGGGCACATCAGGTTTGCTAAACACATAGAAGTCTTCTTCAAACACAGCTGGTCCTGGGGGTAGGGGCTGAATGCAGGGAACCCCTCCTGATGAAATGCTTTTGGTATGTGAGGAATGGCCTCCTGGGATGGCTTTCAAATGGTGCTGTATAACTAACTGATACTGTAGAATCTTAGAACTTTATAGTGGAGCCTTTGAGAACAGCAGGCCCCCAGCCTCAACCACCCAGTAAATCCTAGGTGCTGCTCTAAAGACAGAAGGGCCGGGACTGTGGCCACAAACAAAGCTGGCCTGTGGCCTTATGTGTTTGACAGCAGCACAATAAAAAAAAAAAAAGCAGGGAATATAACATGTTAAACAGCGACATGAAAGGAAATTTGAGGGAGTAGAAAGGGACCTGAGGCTTTCTGTGAGGCTCTACAAGGGTTACTTATGCAAATTATTATTTCTCAACCATTTTTTCGCCATACTCCACAAGCTAAAAAAATTTTTTTTCTTATTCCTGTTTCTCCCCAAGAAGTTTTAATAGCACTGGTGTGCTATAGATCTGGTTATGTACAATGTATGTATTTACAGTGTAGTTGTCATTCCCCTGCAAACCAGTTTTCACTACACGGGGAGCACCATCAACCGTCATTCTGTTGCCTTGTGGGTTTTGCTATTTTGAGTAAAATTTAACTCATAAAGTAGCTGTTTTCAAAGTATCAAAATCTAACTTAGAGGAGCTTTTAAATCCAAAGCATTTTATTTCCTAATTTCCTTTTCTTTATAAAGAAATCAAGACTTTGGTTTTAAAGTTGTTTAGGCCTTAGGCGATACCTGAGCCTATAGAATTGTAGTTTTTCTGCAGCGTGCTGGGCTGTGTGAATGCTTAGGAGAATGAAATCCACTAGGCTCACCTGATTTTTTTATTATGAAAGAAAAATTCTGTGTTCTATCTCTCTTTCTTTTGTGTGTGTGTATGTGTGTGTGTGTAGCATGGTGTATATTTGTACGTCAGAGAACAGCCTCAAGTGTTGGTCCTTGTCTTCTCTTTCTAGGCAGGGTCCCCTGTTTGCTACTGCATATTCCAGGCCAAGTGGTCAGTAAGCTTCCAGAGATTCTCATGGTTTTGTATCCCATCTCATCATTGGAGTGCTGGGATTACTGACACCTACTACCATGTCTGGCTTTACATGGTCTGGGGTTGCTAACTGAGGTCCTGTCATGGGCACAGCAGGCATTTTAGTCACTGAGTCGTCTCCCTAGGGCTTTCTCATTCTTACAGCCATCTGTAAGGTTGCCAGGACTCAGACGCCACCATCACCCAAAACTGCAGTGTGCCACCTGCTCTCCCTGCCTCTCCTCAACTCCTTCACTGCCCAGACTTGTCCTTCGTAGCATCAAGAGTAGTCTTTGGAAAGTGTTGGTAATGCCAAGCACTCTCCTTGGCATTGTGGCCATTCCAAAGCAAGCTGACCCACATGCTCTCCCTCCACAGTGTGCAGATCACCTCACTGATCTCCAAGCTGCAGGCCCATTTGCTTCCATCCTCTATACTGCCAACCAAGTCCATGCCTTTGTTTTTGCTCCTTGTGTGGATTCCTCTTCTTTGTATTTTTCAAAAGTTATTTTTAATTGTCAAACAGTTTTAAATTTATAGGAAACTGAAGATAGCCCTGTTTCCCCAGCAACCTGCCAGCATGCCCTGATGACTGCTGTGGATTTCCCTGTGAGGGTCACATTCTTCACCTTGTGATCTGCAGAGAGCCGTTCTCCCCTGATCTCATCCTAGCTGCCCCCCCTCTGCCCTCCCCACACACAGCCTGCAACGCACTGACAGTTTGTCACTTGGTAAGATTTGCTTCTACTGATTATTACCCTGATTTTTTTTTTCATTTACTCAGTCCCTTCAAATCTCTTTCTCCAACCTTAAGGTAAGTTCCCTTATATATGGACTCATGGCCATGTGAGCTGCCATTGGTTTCTCTGGACCTGGGACAGTGGGTAGAAGCAGACTATGGGTGAAATGTAGGGACACTCTGACATAGGGACAGTGTTGAAAGCTGTAAGTTGAAAAAGAAAAGCACTAGGTTCTCTAGTCCTCACTTTAGAAGTCAGTGGCAGACTGTATCTACAGAGGAAGAGCTAGCCTAAGGAGACCCTTGGGCTTAAAATTGGCTCTCACAGAACATCTACAAGGCCATCATGGAACCCATGAATTGTTCTTTATGGTGGCTACACTTTTTCTCTGTTGGAAAGTGAGTGCTACCTTTATTCACATGTCACATAGGATGCAGTTTGGAGCCCATGGGGACTTGGAGTTGCACTGCCTACCCATGGCCCAGGTAAAGACTCTGGATCTAGCTGCTGTTCTTTCTTGGTGGCCAGGATAAGTGTGTCAACTGAAATCTCTGCTGTTCCCTGTCTTTGCTTTACAATCCCCAAGACTCTAGTTAGCATTCTTGAGTCCCTGGCTTCCACAGCAAGGGCAAGCAGATGTAAAGCACCTCAAATATCCCATCTCACAATATAACTTTGTGTATTTGGTGCATGGGTACAGTTACATGCTATGCTTCATAAAGGAGGATTCCAGAATACAGTTCCTTTAGAAGAAAGGAGTTTCTCTCTGCTACCAGAGGAAGCAAATGACTGCGAGTAGACCCTCTATTCCCCATCTCTAAGAGCGAGTTCCTTCTCTTTGTTGCTTTATCATTATCAAGAATAAGTTTTGAAAATGGTGTTGCGTGGGCTAAATTTGGCTTGTTTTCTGTTTTAGTATGGTCCATATACTAAAATGGTTACTGTATTTTTAAATAGTTGAAAAAAGACTTAGAAAGTTATGAAAAAGATATGAAAGTTACAACTCCTGTTTCATGTCCATAAGTAAAGTTTAATTGCAGCACAGTTGCATGCTTGCTTTCACACTGGCTGTTTTTGTTTTTGCACTGTAGCGGGAGACTTAAATAGTCAAGACAGTGTAGCCTGCCAAGTCAAAAATGTTTGCTGTCGAGAGTTTTATGGAAGTTTGCCTACCTCTCCTGTGGGGCATCATGACTCACTGTGTGATCTTCATTGAAAGTGGTGCTCACTGTGTCTGCTCTTCAGCCTCTGAAAAAGAACATTTGTTGGTGAGCACACACAGCTGCAGGGTGGTGGAGAGTTGCAGTCTTCAGATGGACAACCATTTACCCAGCCCAAGCTACAGGTTTTTTAATAGAAGGAAGACAGTGATAATGGTTGAGGTTCATATACCAGGCCATCATAGGAGTGTCTGAGTGCGCATGTGAGTGTGCATATTGTAGTCTCTTTCTACTCAAAAATCCATGTGGTTTGCTAAAGGAAATTGGAAGCCATCTTGGTTTCTGTGTGGTATAAAGTATGATATTAAAAACACAGGATATGTAGATGAGTAAAGGGATCTTATTTCATGAATTCATTCACTTAACAAATGTTTAATGAGAATAGTACCCCTTCCTTGCTTGCTGGCGTACTCTTGGTATATACAGAGAATGTAGCAGGTTCTCTGATATGTATCCTGCATTCTTAGAAAGGTTCCTCCACAGACAGAGCAGTGATTCCCTGACCAGCAGCAGCAGCTTCTGGAACTGTATTTGAGTTGGAGGTGCTTAGCACCCTGTCCTTCTGCCCCAGGTTCCCAAACTGAGAAACTCCTAGGCTGAGGCTCAGCAACTGATGACAGTTGTGCTGCATACATGGGAACCAGTGCTGTAGCTGCAGCATTAATTCAAACCAGGATGAGTGGGTGTCCCCTTCCCATGACTGAAAAATAGCTTGTGCTTTCATGGAAACCAACAAACATTTTCTCCACTTGATTCGACCCCTCTCAATAGTGTCTTGTATTCAGAAAATGTACACAAGTCAAAATAGGCAAACCGTATTTTGGCTCCAGATTTATTTTAGTGGACAGTGCCAGAATCTGCCAAAACCACGAATGGACTGTCCATGAAATTGGCCACTACACAGAGCATTCTCAGTCCTTGACTAATTCCTCCATGACAAGGGGTCTCAGTAGCCTTGACCCAGTGACTTAGGCTCCTGAGGAAAGCAGACACTTTTTGCTACTAGTCCAAAACAAACAGAGACAGGAGTACCTTTCACAAACAAGTTGGTTGATTAAGTACTGATGGCTTAACCAGTACTTAGATGAGTTAGTGTTTATGTATATTGCATAGCTCCTGGTAAGCATTAACACCAGTTAGCCACAGTTTAGATGGGATGAATACTTTATCCATAGAGAGCATATCTTTATGTGCCAGTTTGTGAGGTGGATTGTATAAGTCTTCTACCCAAGAAGAGGCAGTGTTCAAGTTCAAGCCCAGGTTGTCATTTTGTATTTCCTGTATTTGTACACATGCATGTGAGCACACACATGCACACACACACACAAGCTGTTATGGCTTAAATGTCACTCTTTTGCTCTGTTTCCTATGATAGATGGTTCATAGTGTAGGAATTTGGAATTTGGAGAGACTGCCTGCTTCCAGGCCCTCTGCACACAGCACCTCTCCTGATCTCTGCAAGCACTAAGGGGACCAGAGCACTAAGGGGTGGCCATATCACTTTTTTTCTGAATCTCTCATCTTCAAAAACCAAAGTATGAATTTCAGGGAAAGAATGAGGACCTTGTGACACAATAGCAGCACAAGTCAGTAACAAACGAACTTGGACCTCCTTCAGAAGAACGACTGGGATGCTTCCAGGGGCCTGAAGAATGAGTTGCACTCCAAGTGAACTGTTCACTTTGACTGATATGTCCAGTAACTGAAGATTTTATTATTGGATCAGACTTTAATCTTCTCTCAAAATGCACTCTTTTTGTATTCTGCCCAAACTAAATGGAGTAAAATGAGAAGGTACTAAAATAGTTAGGACAAGAAGTGAAACCTCCTATTTCATCTTATATTCCAGAAATGTACAGTATATTCTTGCTCCAGCCTCCTTTTGGTCCCTCTCCCAATCATATTATTAGTGATTGATGGAATTACAGAGTGCTTTGGTAGGAAAGCAACCACATTTAGTAAACCCCAGCCAACTTTATTTTTAGTAGTAGCGAACAAGGACAGCTAGAAACTGTACATACATTTTCATATTCACTTGGAAGATTTTCTTTTGCAAATCGTTTTCCTCTTGCTCTTCTTAGTATGTTTTGAATATCATTGTTTGGAAGAGAAAGCATTATTATTATGTGCTACCAGGAGAATCACTTTTTTTTTCATTATATCAGTTTTACTTAGCAATTGGATACATAGTCACTGATATAGAAAATTTGAAGCAGAGAAATTGTCTTTCATAAATGGTAGGTTGAAATAGGGAATTATAAATAATGGCTTAATTATTGGGAAGAAAGACTAAAGTTGTTGAGTGAAAGAGTAACCAGATTCAAGCAGATTCTTAAGAGGAGGCACTTGGGTTTGGTTTTCAGAGACATCCAAGAATAAGGTTTGGTTTGGTTGACTGTTGAGTGTTTGAGCCTTGAATTCACTGTAGGTTGTCAGAATAGTGGGAAGGAGGTTAAGTCTGCCAAGAGGACATAAAGAGTTATATAATGATGAGACCTTGCTAGCACATGGGTGGTGACCAGCTCACCCTCTATACTGGACCCTTCTGTAGGGACCCTAACAATGGCCCTCTGTCATGTTTGAATGTTGTAATGAGTAAGGAAAATATCCAGTCTGTTCTGGCCTAATCTATTGTTGGAGAGCTCTGGTTGTGGAGTCTGTTTGTGGAACTGTAGCAAAGCTTATCTGTATTTGCAGATTCTTCCTTATTCAGCTAGTTATTTTCATAATGGATGATGACCTTGGAGACCTACGTTAGTATCTTTCATTGATTTATACCATTAAATTTATACCACTAAATTTATACCATTATAGCAGTTCCCAGGACCAAGAATACTTAGCATTTTCTAGGGTTCTTCACTTTTTCAGAGTGCAATTTCAGTAGCAACCACTTCTAGATTCTAACAGTACATGTTCTCAGGTTAGGGTAAAAGACAAAGCAGAAGACAGGGGAGGATTATGTGGTTTGAAAAAGAAATCTGGGTTCTTCACAGATTCAGTGTTGGGCCTGTGTTATTCTAGATTTTCAAAAAGCTCCATAAGAAGCATTTTAGTTTGCTTCTCTGTTGCTATGATGAAAAACACTTCTCAAAAGCCAACTGGAGGAAACAGTTTATTTTGCTTATAGTCCATCATCCAGGGAAGCTAAGGCAGGAACTCAAGGTAGAAACCTGGAATAGAAACTGAAGCACAGACCATGAAGGAATGTAGCTGACTGGCCTGCCTCCCTGACTTGCTCAGCTATCCTTTTCTACAGTTTAGGCTTACCTGGCCAAGGAGAGTACTGCCCTCAGTGCTGGTTCCTCCTACATCAATTTGTAATCAAGAAACTACCCCACCGTCATTGCAGGCCAGTCTGATGGAGGAGCTTTCTTAATTGCAGTTCCCTCTCTAGGTGTGTCAAGTTGGCAATCAGGATCACTCAGCACAGGAAGAGCAGTGTCCTAGCAGTGGGGGTGGTAGAGTGGCCTTTAAGAGACCACATGAATGGTAGCTGTGTAAGAAAATCTTTGTCAATGGCTGTAAGAGATGAAGGCCCTAGAAATCTGCAGTGCAGAGGAGAGGAGAAATTGGCTGTGCTTGGTGTAGTGAGAGAACATAGATCCAGAGAGAAGAAGAGGGGATAGATCTTTTGGGTTGGTGTGACTGCAGAGGGCAAAGTCATGGTCAGAATGGAGACTATAGTAAGCTAGGCTTCTTTTATGGCTCACTAATCTTATTGTCAGTACCCCCTTCTTCCCTGTCTTCTTTTATCATAATTGAGGGGAAAGGTTGTTAATAGTGGATATCCACAAATAGACAAGTTACAACTTTTTAAATCATGATAGTAATATTGATCATTTTGTGAAGACGCAGAAAAAAATGCCATAGTGTGTATGTGTGAGTGCATGCATGCATACATGTGTGTATGTGTTTCTATGAGTGTGTTGTGTGAGAGAAGGTGTGTGTAAATTGTATATGTGCATATATACATGTAAGATATATGCATGTGTGTATAAAGGGTGCGTGTGTGTCTATGTGTATGTGTGAAAAGTATGCGTATGTGTAAATTCTTTTGCAGTACTTGCAAAAGAATCAGATGCTTCTATTTAATCCAGTGTTAGTAAGTGCCTACTTGTGATGATGACACTGGGAGCCATATGCTGAGCATATCAAGGGGTCTTTGGAGGGTGTTGGTGGCTCTTTGCTGCTCATAGGACTGAGTAGAGGTGCATGTGAGAATAAGAAACGTGGAAGGAGGTATAAGACCAAACCTCGGGGCTGCCTTGGAGCAAGGCCTAGAAGGGAGAAGGAGTGGTAGAACAGGACAGACGTTTCTTCACTGGGGACTGTGTGAAAGGACCAGTGGAGCAAAGTGGATTGCTCTTGGTTCTAGAGAACAGCACTGCCTGGGAGGGAGTCAATCCACAAAAAGGGAAGTAGAGAGCCTGCAGGTAGTGCTGTGAGTGGAGAGGGGAGCTAGTGTTTCAGTTCTCTGCTCAAGTATTTTTTCCACCTTTGCTTCTACTTAAAGGGCAAACTGTAGTAAACTGGAGATTGGCCCATAGAAATTGTACGTACTTAGGTACCTCAACCTACCTTTTATCTGATTTATACATTTTTCAGATTCTTACTGGAAACTAAGAAACTGTTGCTTGCTACCTACTCACCATCGTGAAAATGCAAATGTAGATTTTTAAACAGTTCAGTCATCACAGTTAGGAAAAAAAATCTGTTTCTTCAAGAATCTTTGAATGTAGTTGTATGCCTGAGCATATCAGCATTTGTACTTGCTTACCTATGGACCCTATTATGAATTTTAACTGTCATTTTTCTCACTGGCTTTGCTTTCATATCCCCAGTCTTCTCCAGTCACTCTGCTCTCGCCAGCCCGTCTTCATTAACCTGACATATTTACTTGTATTATTGTTACATTTCCTGGGTGAGTTCTTTTTCATCTTTCTTTTTAAGGAGGCAACTGTGAATGAATTAATATTCACTTATTAGTTATGTGGCCTTTTCTTCTCTCCTCCCTAGGTGGGAGACAGAAGAAGCTATGGCACTGGAGAGGGGAAGCATCTAGTGTAGGAAGGCAGTGAGGCTCAGGAGCACTGCAGCAGAGGCAAGTTTACTTACACCAGAAACTAGATTTTGCTTTTCTGAGTGGTGGATCAAGCTCTTTATCTTAAGAAATCTCTGTGAAATTGGAGAGAATGGACAGAGTAAACACAAATATTTTAGAAGCCCCGAAAGCCACACATCCAATAAGTAACCCCACTCTCCTCAGATTCACATCTCTACTTTTTTTTTTCTTCAAGACAGGGTTTCTCTGTGTAGCCTTGGCTGTCCTGGCCTCAAATTCACAGAGATCCACCTGCCTCTGCCTCCCTGAGTGCTGGGATTACAGGCGTGTGTCACCACAGCCAGCTTCTTGTTTCTTAGAACATCTGATCCATCAACCAGTCTGGACAGATTTTACTTCTATGTGATGAATTAATTAAGTCTCATTGTTAGAATTCAAGCATGGAAAAGTACGGAGCTATTGATTTGCTATGGGTAGTCTAGAAATAAAATGATTAAGTGACATATATGCCAAGTCAGAAAGACAGTAACTTGTAAGCATACATCAGCATGTGCATGGTCTCTAACTATGAAGAATATTATCACAATTTTTTTATTGAATTGAGACTATTTGTCACAATTTCAAGATGAAGATTTTGTTTTTTATTTGTTTGTGTGTATGTTTTTTAACAGTGTTAGTTTTGACCAGCAGACTTTAAAAACCAAAACAGATTACATGCTCTGGTTTGGGAAATATTGTAGAAAATGAAGAAGATACAAAAAATATGAAAATAAAATTATAAGAAATTAAAAGACACATCAAAACAGAAACCACACCCCAAATCCCAAGAGCTATTGCTATGTGAACATACTTTCTTTCAGACTCTTCATAGTGTTCCTCAGATTGTTGTACAAAATTTGTCTTACTGTGTCTGTGTGTGTGTGTGTATTTGATACTCTTTTATACAACCTGCTTTTTTTTTTTTAGTATAAATTCTTCATGTTTGGAATTCCATGGCTCCATTATATCAAGTTCAAAATATCACTATTTTGAATGTTTTAAAATAATTTGCATGTCTTTCACACACAGCCTGAAGACTTCTATGTAACTGGTAGAATATTGGAGATCTGGTTGAGAGCTTTGCATGTCAGGGCATCATGAGGTGCCTGGTGACATGTAGTACCAAAAGTGTGAGGACTTTTGGTCCTCATCCAGCACACAAACCTCCCCTGACGGAACCCATCACACCTGTCTGTCCTCACGGTGGAGTCCAGTAAGTTGCTTGGCATCTTAGGAGAGAGAGAAACCCCTCCTATGCCTGGAAGGAACTAGCCTGAAGCTAGACTGTGACATCATTTCACTGGGCTGCAGAGAAATGAGAGAAAACAGAGACTGGACACACTGGAGTGATGGTTTCTTTAAGTAAGATGTGCTATCTCATTCCCTCTTGTGAGATGAGTATGCATATTAAATCACTCTTTCTTTTATGATGTGATTAACAAGATTATGAACTAGCATCTTGCTTCTGAGTAGAGCATGGCTTTGTCTATCCGTGTCCCCCTCATCCTACCACTTTATGTCCTGATTTTTTTTGTGTGTGTGTATGAAAATCTAAAAATCTGAGAGGACCCCTTTGGGTGGAAATCCATACCAAGTTATTGGCAATTCTCACCTGTCTACAGCACTGCTTTGTTCAGCCCGTTCTGTTCAGTCTTGTGGTCCCACCCTCTACACCATTTCTTTGAGCTTTCTGGGCCTGTCTCTCACAAGCCCAGAACCCTGAGAGATGTGTACTTCACTTACTCTTTTCTCTGTCTGCTCCTAAAACAACCTGGTGGGTTCCTGAAGAAAAGGAATTCTTTTCAGAGGAACCAGAGGGTGCTCCCAGGTGCTCCTAGGTGCTCCTAGCAACAGTACCCAGGAAGGCAAAGCCTCCTGGTGTGAGCTGTTTCTCTCTCTTTAGGCCAGGTGGTGCTCACTTTGCTTTAGGTCACCGGCAGGTCATCTCCAGAGGGAGCATGTTTACAGACTGTGTGGGAAAGTTAACATAAGAAAATGGACAAGGAGAAGAAAATGAGTGGCCTGTTGAGAGCCAGTGAGCTGTCTGTCCTGTGTTCTTTAGCACATTACTGCATCCTGTCTTTCAGCAGATTCATCCACTTGGTGAGGGCTCAGGTTTAAAGAGAAGTGACCCACCTCTGATCCATGACAGCAGATGAGGACTTAGTATGTGCTTGTATGTGAGCTTATTGATTCTCATGACCTGAAGCCTCCAGCTACTGCTTTCTCCTTGGCTTACTGACTAGATTCTTCTCTGTGTTTCTTACACTAAGGGACAAGTAGGGGAATTTGTTATAGTCCCGGAAGAGAAGAATCATATGTTTAAGAGACCATGAGTGGATGAAAACCTGGGTATTTGACCTAAATCTTTCTGCTTGTCTGTTTTGCCTGTGTGTTTATGTTTTGATCTTCAGAAAAAGAAAAGTAATCATTGATGAACTGTGAATCCCTTGCTCTATGGCTATGTTCCTTAACGCTGGTATCATATTTTGTTGGCATATTTTCTAGTCTGGTAGGCCTTAAGAAGAACGAAAGGCTTCCTTAGCAGAGCAAGGGACAGGGTATAGTTTTCAGGTGGTAAGATGTGAGAAGTTGCAGAAAGGCTATGTAGCTCAGTTTCTATATGACAGCTTCCTGGCATTCCAGAAAAGGATGCCTGACACCCATGATTCTTCACCCGGAATGACAGAAGTCATACTTGATGCTGGGAAAAAAAATACCATTTGTGCCCATATAACACTAGATTCAGAATAAGACTTTGGGTGCCATTTCTTCATGCAAGTCAAAGCAGTGTGGTTTAGTGGGCAGATGGTGTGAGGCCAACTTTGTCTAGCATGAGTCTTAATGTTTTTTAACTTACTTTACATTAAAGTAAAATCTGTAATCTTAAGTAGGAATTTGGTAAATGTGTTTTGAATGGATTGCTGAGTGGATGAATGAGACCATTTCCTGAACCTCACTTAGATGATGTCAAGAAGCCACTCTCCTTGGTAAGGAGATAACACAGCTATATAAAACTAATGTGTATGTTCTGAGCTGATTAAGAATAAGGTTAAACAATATGTTCAGAAGTATTTTGAGGTTGATGTGTAATAGCAAAGAATTAGGGATATCCTAAATAAATGATGAGATTGGTCAGATAAAGATAACTCACTCTACTCTAAAGCCTCTCATGATAATAAATAGCAGCCAAAAAACAAAAGAAAAACACACACACACAAAGCACATGTGCTAGACCATTACTGTGGAAGCAATTCCAAATTGTATGCATGCTCACAGAGCTGTGGAAATCATTTTTGTGGGAGGAAAAAAAATTCGCCAAAATTTGAACAGTGGTTGTGGTGAATTGTGAGTGATTTCTCCATTATCCAGATGCCTTGGAGAGGGCTAAACTACTTTCATAATGTGAAACAAGGATATTATAGCAGAGAAAAAAGTACTCCTAGACAAGTGTGTCAAATGGGGACACTTGCAAAATGAAACTGAATGGTGGGCACTTGGGTTCTACTTTTCTGGACTTTCCTGTATGAGGAAAATAGTTTGCAATTAGACAATTTTCCGAAAGAAGAACAGTTGTAGATTAGAGGCCAGGGCATATCAGCAGTATGAAAAGTCCAACATTCTCTGTGGTCTCTGAGGGCATCAGACATGCACACAGTGCACAGGCATACATGCACGCAAATCACCTGTTCAAACACATGCAAAAGAAAACTATTAACAGTAGGTTAGGAATTTTTAGACTAGCAAGGCACTAGGCTGCCAAACTGATAACCCATGGTATACAGCGCTCGTTTTTAAAACTACTTTGTTTGAGGTATTCATGCCTCTAGCTCCTTTCCACCAACCCTAAGTAGGAGAGAGGAAGGGTTAGTAGGGACAGTGAGCACAGACCCCCTTTACTCGTTCTGTCTGTTTAGGGTCAGTGGGTTTTGGGGGGATATAGCAATCTCCATCAACAGCAAACCCAGCCAGCAGTCTCTTCCAAGCTGCCCGCTCCAAAGCATCTCTCTCTCCTGTCTGTCTCTGGTTTCTCCAAACTGCTACATGCCAGAAGCCAACTCCACACACCACACCATTTCTTTCTGGGTTCTCAAATTTATATCCTCAAGGTCCTAGCCCACACCCCTCTCTATGCTGCACATGGAAGGCTGTTATCAGTTGGCAAAAACCGTGCCCCACAAGAGACAATTAACAGCTGTGGACAAACTAGAGCTCAACTAAAATCCCACACTTGGGATTAAAACAAAAACATTTATATAACATAACTGAGTTCTTAAAACTTGGGGAGGAGCATGGGAGGAGATGAGAGAGGGAGGGTGGGATTGGGAGGGGATAATGGAGAGGGCTACATCAGGGATACAAAGAGAATAAACTGTAATTAATAAAAAATAAATAAAAATTAAAAAACGCACACACAAAAGAAATCAAAACTTCCATTATAGTGATGACATCTGCTGAGCATAGTAGTTGGACAGAATGCTGACAATGATTAGACACCAAGTAAAGTTCAGTTATGGTCAGTAGACTCTGTTGAGTAAGTCACAGAATTACAGTACTTAATAATATTTCAGGTGCTCCGTAAGATAGATATTTTTTTAAAAGTTACTCATTTAAAACACCTGGAGAGCTGGGCGAAGTGGTGCACACCTGTAACCCTAGCATTGGGGAAGGCAAAGGCAGGCAGATCTCTGTGAGTTCGAGGATAGCCTGGTCTACAAAGTGAGTCCAGGACAGCCAAAGTTACACGGAGAAACCCTAGCTTGAAAAAAAAAAAAAAAAGGAAGGAAGAAACAAACAAACAAAAACACATCTGGAGTTCTCAAATCTTCAGGTGCCACAGGTAGTTCATGAACTGCCTCACAGTGGGCAGGGGACACGCTACAGCAGACATATTTGCTGATGAGCGGGGAAATGGCCTTTCTGAACTCAGTGCTTACCCAGTTTTTTATGGTAAAGAAAGTGTTCCAGGAAGTTGCTCTCTTCTCTGCTGCCCACATTTCATTGCTTTATCTAAGCTTTTTCAGTTCTGTTTAAATTGTTGGCTTGCCAGACTTGGCCATACAAACAAATACTGTCTTTGTATCTTAACGGAGCCATGGTTGATGTTTTTACAGAGGATAAAATCAAGGAGAGTCAAGAGATGATTATTTAGGGTGTGAGCATTGAGCTTGTGTTAGGGCTTCTTGAAGAACATGTAATTGGTCTGGAGAAGGAAATCAGCTGAACAGGGAGATGAGCACACTCCAGCTGCACCACAGCACACATGAATCTCAGAACCATGATCTGATGCCAAACAGACTGGAAACAGAGAGTACCAACAGTGTGGTGCCAGTGATACGAAATTCTAGAAAAGGCAAGATGATAGAGACAGAAGCCAGTCAGTGATCCTTGTGCTGGGTTGGGAGAGGGGATGTGGCTACCAGATGGTCAAAGGAATTTTTGGAAGATAATGCAAAGTTTCTGGGGTAGTGGTTGTTGTGATAGTTACCTGATTCTGTTTGCTGGGTTCTACAAACTGTAAATTAAAAAGTGAATAATTTTATTTTACCTATGTTCTGTCTTAGTAAAACAAAGGAATAGTCAGGGAACTTCCAGCTCTTTCTCCTGCTCCTTTAAAGATGTTGCTGTCACACCAAGTTCAACATCCACTAGATGCTGGATGTCTAAAAAAACAAAACAGTGCTAACTGTTTAAAGGGATTCATAGGGCGTTAGAGAAAGGATAAGATTAAATGATTGATGATCAGGCTGGGGGGCACAGGTGTGCTTTCTCCTGTTTTGGCTCTCCTTTGTCCTCCTCTCTAGTGTGTGCTCAGTTGTGCTTCTGTCTCTGTGGGAGGCTTGACCTAATGTCTTGGCTGCAGCACTTTTCTAGGCTGGGGTATTCAGTTTGCCCTACTGTGTTAACTTGCAGGAAATACAGAACAGCTTAGGAAGGGTCAGAAAGTACTCACTCTGAAATCTTGAAACGACCTCTGTCCCCTTAACAGTATTGAACATGTTTTTACATTTAAGTGGAAAATAATTTTCCAAACAGAAGAAAGAGAGTGATATCATTTCCCAAATGAAGTAAAATGTAAATTTGAAAGACCAACCAGAATTAATTCCTAACTTTCACTACGTTTATGTCTTAGTTTCCCTTCTTGGAATATGAATAACAGTGCTGGGAAATCAACTGCCATTTTCCAACAAATTCAATTTTGATTTAAAAAGCCTGAAGTAGAAAAATTAGAAATCTTTATTCATCTGTCCATGTGTTCTTTTGGAAGAATTAGTGTAATTTATAATACAAATGGGTGTATTTATTATAGATGATTACACTGTAATTAAACTGAGGTTATAAGTATATTTGTTTTTATGCTAGTCTGTTGCTTATTTGATTTAATTTTTATTAAGTTGCTCTTTTTTTTTTTTTTTTGTCTGCTTTTTTTCTCCTCTAACTGCTCTGTAAAGAGCCTGAAGGGACCCTGGCCATGGGGTGACCTGAGCTCTTGATGACAGAGTGGTATTTCTGTCAATTGGCAGGCAGAGCCTGGATCTCTGGAGTCAGATTGCAGCCCCCATTGTTTTCTGAAAATGTCTGCTTCTTTGTCAGGGAAATTGACAACTGGATAACAGGGTGAACACGCTGAGAACTTGCCATTCCAGGCAAAACAGTTCATTTCCTTTGGATGCAGTATGCTGAGAATATGTGCAAGGCTTTCTTGGTTACTAGATTTCAACTGGTTTATTTCCTCAGTGTTTTAAACTTTTGGAAGCCAGCAGTATCTCTAGTCTCATTATTATTATTAGCAAAGAGCTAAGCAATGAACTGGAAGCTGATTCACCGGGTGGTCTTGAGTTTTCATTCCCTTATCTTAAAAGTTGAAGGTCAGTACTGCCTGCACCCAAGGAGATATGATGGTTCAGCGAGCTGATTAGTGATCACAGAGCAGTTTGTAAATATTCTCACTGCTGCAAAGCCTGTGAGTTCTCTACCTACTAATGCCTCAGATAATTTTAAGTGTGTTGGCCAGCAGCACTGAACTATCAGCGGGACAGTCCAAAGCATGCAGGGAGGCAGACACAGGGCCCAGAAGGGCCAGGCAACATGGCACGTGCCTTAATGAGGCATGTGTATTAGGTGTGGTGCGTCGAAGCAGTCTTTGAGAATCAAGAGAGGCTTATCCAGAAGCAAGCAGCCTTGGATTAAAACTTGAATGAATCAGAAGGATGCTTAGGTGTCAGGAAGGGATTTTTGAGTAGGAACTATATGACAAACAAGGACCAGAGGGAATGTGGAGAGAGCCTAGGGACTTCTGCCCATGGAAGTGTTTCAGTCAGTCTAGAATATAGAGAAGGAGGAGTAGGTGTGTGAGAGATGAGGCTAGACCCAAGCAATGAGACAAACTCTTTATTCTGTCTCCGAAGGCCTTCTGTCTAGTAAACCCAAGCTGGGTCTGAGTGGAGGTAGGGTTGGGATTGCAAGGTCTCATGACTCCCTGAAAAGTGCTCTTTCTACTCCAACACAGGGCCTAAAATGCTTATTCTTGGAGCAGAGAGTAAGCCATAGGCCAGGGTTGACCAGTAGGAGGAATTGCACCCTACCTGATTGTACAATTCTTCATGTGAAAATGCCTGTGAGGGGGTAGCAGAATCCAGCCTGCTTTCTGCTGGCTATACTTCCTCCTGTAGAGGATCAAATTCTGAAATCCCACATTGGATAGCAGGGTATGTGCCTGCTGAGACATCCCTGCTCTAAAGACAGCTCCAGCCTCCGTTCTTTGCTTGACTTTTCACTGAAGTGTCCTCTCTGCTAGGAGCTGAAAGCATAAGCACAGAGGGAAAAATACGTATGTGGGAAAGCCTTGAGTGTTTGGAGAGTGTTTGTGAAGTCTCCTGGTTGACCCCAGAAGGTTAATGCTCATTAGGCCTTTCGTGGAGGCCCATTGGTGAGTCTCAGGGCACAAATGCCTGTTGGCCTGGCTCTGAAGGTCAGGTCTCATCGATATTACTATAATGACTGTGTAGTTAAAATCTTGCATCAAGGTGTTAAAATTATGTATGCATGCATACAAGTGTAAGGAGGGTACCTATAGAAAATAGTGCTTTCTGTACATCACTAACCTACCACATCAGGACCTTTGGGAATTTCAGTAAGCTTCCACCAGTAGCATTTTAAGAAATTGTTTATTAAATATTAATATTAAAAATTTATTAATAAAGAAGAAATTTGTTGAAGACCATTGGAACTTTATCCCTTATATTTAAATTTTTCTTTTGTTTAATTTAAGTCGTGTGTGTGTGTGTGTGTGTGTGTGTGTGTGTGTATCTAAGTGCCCAAGAGTGCAGGTACCCATGGCATCCAGAAGACAGTGGCCATGCCCTGGAGCTGGAATTATAGGCAGTTGTGAGCCTTCCAACATGGGTTCTGGGATCCAGACTCACTCAGGTCCTTTGCAGGGACAGTTGTGTACTTTTGCCCTCTGATCAATTTCTTCAGTCCAGTTAAATCTTTGTGAAAATCTCACTGTTTTTGAATAAGAACTGCCTATGCTTGCTATAGTTTGGACTTTGTATACCTCTCCCAAGACCCATGCTTTTAAGGCTTTTAAGGCTTCCTATTCAGTGGTACTCTAAGATGTTGGTGGGGCATTCAGGATGTATGCCTACTGGAGAGAATATTAGGACCAATCCCATGTCTCTTTGCTTCCTATTGCCCCAAAGTGGGCTTCCCTGGCCTGTGCTCTGCTGTCACCACAGCCCACAGTGGGCAGAGCCCAGGCTCATGGGCTGAAGCCATGAGCCAAATAAACCTTCCTGCCCTTAGAGCTAACTTCTCAGATAGTTCGTCACAGTAGTTAAATAAAAAACACACATTCCTCTATGCAGGCACCTATAATTTACCTGGTATTTTTCTGTTTTTTCCTAACTATAAATTCAGTAACAGATTAGGAATCAGTTGTGATCATTATTAGTCAGTAGTATTTTTTGATGAAGTATGAGCTCAGTGATAGGATCCAAGAGTCCTGAGTTCAGTTCTTAGTGTGTGTGAAAGAGAGTCAGAGAGGGTAAATAATTAAATGCATTTCTTTAAAAAATTTACATTGTATTTTATATGAATGAGTATTTTGCCTGCATGAATGTCTGGGTGCCATATCTGTGTCAGGTGTCTGTGGAAGCCAGCAGGGGGCATCAGATCCCCTAGAACTGGAGTTACAGGTGGTTGTGAGCTGCTGTGCAGGTGCTGGAAATAGAGCAGCCAGTGCTCGTAAGCACTGAAACATCTCCCCACACCCAGTTAAAACTATTACTACAAGTTGCGGTTAAAAACAACAACAACAAACAAACCTGAAAGACATCGCTTAAAATAATACTACTACGTATAGTAATGTGTGTAGGCCCTGTGTCAGAGTTTATGTGTTTCTGGGGATGAAGTTGTAGTGACAGCTGAATGCACTTTCGTGTGACTCAAAGCAAAAACAAAAAATGAAGCTAGGTAGGTTTTGTTTTGTTTTTGTCCGTGTTGTTGCTTAGTTTCAGTCTGTTGATGACAAAAGCTTTCCGTTCTTACAGCATGCTGTATTGAAAAAAAAATCTAGTTTGATCTTGGAGTATAGAAAATGTGACACCATAAATGTTAAACTGAATCCTACTGGGAATAACCTGACATTGCTCTAAATGCAGTCTTTTTGCTGGGGAGAACTGGCCTGGTTTGATTCTTGCTGGCTTCTTACCAGCACCATACAGGAATTTTCCAGCGTTCCATCTCTGTGTACCTATACAACTTAGAGAGTCCCCATTAGATTGGAGGAAAGCTGAGCTTCTGAGAAATCCTTTCTGTAAACCTTCTCCTCAGACTTCCCATGAACTGGCTGTCTGTTCATGTTGTTTGTTAACTTAAACTTTCTAGAAGTCACATGTCTGACTTGTGTCAGGATCAGCTTTCTATTTAACATTTGGCTTGGGACTTCAATGTAACAGAATACAGTTTGTGGCTACAACTCTTAAGTCTGTGACTTTTTGTTCTATCCCAAATGAAAAGCTAGGAAAGCATAGCATAACGAAAGCATGAGGTTCCTAACTAAGGGTCATGAATGAGCTTCACAAGTGCTACTAGATAGTCATGGTGGTCAGTTCTTTCTGTGTTAAACAAGTGGACATTTCTTACAACCACAAAGAACTTTCAACAATTCAAAGTATATTTTAATACCAGTCTATGGCTTCCTTTGTAAAAATCATTTCAGTGACTTCAGAATTGCTCAGTGCCTTCCATAGTATTTTATGTATCATAGTAGTTATAAAGACCAGAAATGGATATTCTTGACAGTTTCCACATAGACATTGCTAGCTTGCTTCTACTTCAATTTTTGTGTTACAGACTATCCTTAAATGTGCGCGCCATGATCGAGAAGTACTAGGAAGCAGAAACACAGTCCGTGGAGGCTGAATATTAACCTTACCCCCAGGACATTTAGGGGCATATGTGTTTGTCCCCACTGCGGGTCTCTCAGTCAGAATCACTGAGAAGGGCTGACGGGTGGAAAGGATGTCTCCTGCCTGAAGTGAGGGTACTGTGATGAGTTCCTTTGTCTGTGTGAGCTTTCACTGTATTATGACTTCTTACTTGTCTCTCTCTCTATGCTTAGATTTTCCAAAAGCCTACTTTATTTAGGGTTCTTAAATGGTTCTACCTCCCTTCCAACCCACTGACCAGAGGTAGGGGAGAAAGAAGGTTATTAGGAAAAGGGGATTGTGGACCTTTTTAGACATAGTTTCTTGGGGTGATTCCAGTCTTCGTTGCCCAGATACCAGAGGTCCAGTCAAAAGCAAACACAAAACAACAACACAAATAAGCAACAATAACATGGTTCAGCCAGAAACAGCAAGACTGTACCAAGTAGGCATCAGTCAGCAGAAGCAGCAAGACTTGGCTGCAATACCAGGAGAAGTTCTCTGGAGTGTTTCTGTCTGCAAAATGAACTGTAGAAAAATAAAGACTAGTGAAGTGATGTGAGCCATTGCAAAGCATAGCCATGCAAAACCATCGTTTCTCTGTCTATGGGCTTCTATTTATCTCTTCTTGGAGTCCACACAAGGATGTTTTTCAGCTGTCAAAAACCATGCCCCTCTCACAAGACAGCTTCCAGCAATATATCACGTGCCCTCTCACAAGTCTGTCTTCTGTGGTAGAAAAAACACTCCCAAATCCCATACTTGGGACCAAACAAAAAACACATTCATGTGACACAACTGAGTCTTCAAAGAAACCAGAAACTTCCACTTCATATTCCCCTTTTTGTTTTTTTTTTTAAAGTCTTTTTCTCTAACATTAGCAATATACATGCAATAAGAAATGAGAACCATAAAACTAGAGCTTTATATCACATTTTAAAATGAGCTGCTTATGTACAATGCATCAAACGATAGTCAAACAAAATAACCTTAAATATCAATATACAATAATTAAACAAAATAATTTTAAATTTCTAACAATATAGAATAGTTAAACAAAAAATCTTAAATTTCTATCAATATACATTAATCCATACCACAGCAAAATTTATGAGACTAGTAGATTCTACCTTTTAATTTAAAAATATTATATATTGTTATTGTTGTTGTTCTTTTTTTCTCCCCTGTTCTGGGCCAGCAGCACTGTGCCTTCATTCAGCCTTCACAGAAACCGGAGCTGCTTGAGGACTCTGAGGCAGCCTTTTCTACAGCTGTTCCAGAAAGAACCATGCCCTGTTCCCCTCCACCTCAGCCTTTATTCCAAGATGGCCTTTCTATATTTCTTGGACTCCAAACTTCTTAGGGGCAGTATTGTCATCTTCACCTTTTTGTTCTAGGCTTGGCCCTTAGTGGTTCCTCAGTAAACAGGGTGAAATAAAGAAATTATCCTGTGCAGGTCAACTAGGAAACAAATGCTAAGAGTACATTTCCTAAGACTGTCATTACAAAGTACCATAAGTGAAGTGGCTTAAATGCCAGACATTTATTTTCTGACAGTTTTAGAGACTAAGTAGAAGCATCAAGGCACAGAGAGGCCATGCTGCCCTGATGGGGACAGAAGGATGTGCTACAGGTTTTCTCTCAGCTGTTAAAGCACTTGGTCTTAGGCAGCCCAGCATAGTCCTCACATGATACTCTCCTGGAGCCATGGTTATGTCCAGATATCTCCCTTTCCTAAGGACACCAACATATTGAACTATTGGTCCATAGTGGCCCTATAGTCAAGTAAAATACATTCTGAGGTATCCAGGCTCAGGAATCCCTCATACAGACCTTGTGGGGAATATGTGAGTCCTGCCATGACCCGTTCCAGTCTCTAGCTCTAAGGAAAAGCATAGACCTTGCCAAGGGTTTCCTGTGTCTTTTTTGCTTGAAAATTTTGGCCATGTTGTGGACCAAGACTCAGAAGCTGACAGGAACATAGGAACTCAGTTTTCTGTGGCAAACTCTAACCAGTTTCAGATTAGATTTGAAACTGTGGACAATAGGGAACTTGTCTTAAGTACTGAAGCAAGAAGATTAGAGCCAGAAGAACCTTGAGAGATAGTCATAGCTGGAAACTGGGTAGTAAACAGTCCTTTTACTTCGGTTCCACCCTAACTTAATGAGATGACCAATTCATGTGCTTTGCTATGCTCTCTCATGCTCAGTATGACATCTCTTGAGCCTCCAAGTCAGCCTCCTGCTGACCGACAGAGAGTTACTGCAAATGCCTCTGTCCTCGAGTCCTGGAAACCCAGAACAAAGTCATACAGCTCACAGTATAAGTGGCTGTGAGCCCAGGGTCTAGAGCTCTTCAATCAGAGTCCTGCTCTTGCTGGTCAGAGTGCCTTTTGTGGACCTTGTAAGTGTGCACGCAACATAGCATGGAGCCTGAGACCCTTGGGAAGAGACAGGAGGCAGATAGGTACTCTTGGAGACCAGATTTGGATCAGAAGCCTGCCAGGATTTACAAATCTGATCTCCTTTGTTCTCTTTGAGAAGTGTCCTTGTCTCTGAAAAGCTTGTCAGGCCTGTCAAAAGAAGATGTGGCAGGTGAACAGCAAAGCATCTTGCAAATGCGAATGAGGGGTTTTTACTCTGGAAGGAAGGCACTGTGACTCAGTAATTACTGTTCCAACAGTCACAGCAATGCTGATGTTTCTCCACAATTTGATCTAACCTAATACTGACTGCCTCCTCCCAAGTGGCAATACCTAAATTAATTAATAGTAGGTTATATTTGAAACTGTGTCTTTTTTTGGGCCATTATTAACTTGTTCTCTGAACTTTTACTTGGATGGTGGATTTCCTTTCAGTCGTAGACATGAGGCTCTTGTTGCCACTGTGCTGCAGGAATGCCGAGGTTTTAGATGTACCTCCACATCACATTGTGTCTCCTCGCTGTAATAAGTACTTAAGCTTACAAAGGCGTTACAGCTGCTTGCTCTCTAGAAGCTAGTAGATGAGGTGCTATAACGTGGGTCTCCCCACTTTTTCTCCTGAGAGTCAGTTAGCAGGAGAAGGTAGCAATTAAGAGCTGGCTCTGGGTAGGATTGTAGAACTGACTGTACTGGCTGCCCATCATGTACCCTTGGGCATGATGCATACCTTGCCTGTACCTTGCTCTCATTGTTGGAAAAATGAGTGATAGTTGTATCTACCCCTAGTGTTGTTATGATGATTCTCTTAGTTGTCACATTGTCATTACTTTGTCAAACATCCGAGACAACATGTAGGAAAAGGTTTATTTTGTGTCCCAGTTTAAGGGAGTTGCAGTTCACAGTAAAAGGCTCCTTTGTTTTGGATCTGTGACAGTACACCCCATTTGGTGGGAGAGAATAACGGAGAATGTCTGTTCACCTAATGGCAGCTGGGAACCAAGAGAGAAAGGGCCTGGCCTCTACCATCCTCTTTGAAGACATTCCTCAGTTCACTGCCTTTTACCAGGCCCATGTACTAAAAAAGTCCAAGTGCTCTCATTAGATCTTGGGTTGGATACCAAACCTTTAAGACAGTGGCCCATGGAGAACATTCACGACCCCACTGCAACAGTTAAATGAGCTAACATGCAGCAAGTTCTTAGAAAGTAAGAAGTACCTTTAAATACCAGAGAAATGCTGACAAACACTAATGATCATATCCCCTTGGGCTCTTAGTACCTCAATTATGAGGTACCAACACAATATTCATTTGCTTATTACCCAGTCACTCCCATATCCTATCCCTAACTCCTAGCTGTACAACCCACCACTCACTGAGTGACTCCTGAGAAGCAGCAGCAGTGGGAAAGCAGCCATCTGTGTCCTGAGAACATATTTCTCAAGTCTCCCCAGCTATGGGGAAGGGGACTATCAAAAACGTGTTGGGAGGCCTGTGCAGCTGCTGTAAGGAGGCTAGCAGTGGCAGGAAAGGCTGTCTGCGTCACTGATGATCTCTGATTCCAGACACCTCAGCCCTCTTGTTTAGGAATGCCCTGGGTTGTAAAGGGCGATGAGGAGTTTGGGAGAAGAACCCTGAAGGGGTAAATGCTCCACCTTACTCCTCCTTGCCATGCTGTTGCAAGTGTGGCATTCTAAGGTGCAGAGTGGGGCATGGCACTGTTTTCCTGCTTTGTAGGCTTTTTTTTTTTGGCATGTGGATGGTGGTATGCATGCTTGTATGATATGGTCACATTGTGTGTATGTTTGGGGTGTTTGAGTGGAGGCCTCAGGTTTACACTTTGAGTCTTCCTCAATTGCTCTCCATCTCATTCTTTAAGACAAGGTCTCTCAGTTGAACCCAGAGCTTGCTGATGTGACTAGTTTAGCTAGCCAGCTTGCCTTGGGGATTCCCCTGCACTGCCTTCCATACTTCCATTATAAACAGGCCACCCTATCCCCCTGACATTCATATGGGTTCTGGAAATCGAAATTCCAGTCCTCACATTACTGTAGCAAGTGCTTTATCTACTGAGCTATTGCCCCAGCCAAAGGAATAACACTCACCACATCAACTGGCCCTGCATGGTGCAGTGGTGGTTTCTGGAGGGCTTTGGGGGGAGATGCTCTGAATCTCAAGCACAGGCTCACTACCCTGCTGTGCAGCTTCATGCACATCACTACGTTTCCCATGCTCCAGCTACTGCCTATAACATAGCATCAGGATGCCCACTCAGAGGTTTCTGGTTAACAGTGCTTTCATCCAGAACCTGCTACAGATTAAACACTCACCCAGCCAACTTACCCAGCCCATACCTGCTAACTGCCCTCTGCCAGCTCTCTTCCCAGCTTCTCAAGGAATCCCTCTTGCAGGTCCTTTGTCCTTTTCAGCTTAGGCTGGGTCCAGACATGTCCCCGTGCCTCAACAGTCAGTACTTAGGTGGGAACTGCATTTTGTCATACAGAGAATTTACTACTACCTCGCTAGTCTCTCCCTAACCATAATATAAACTGTATGAGGATGAAGACTTTATAATAATCTCTGCAGTTGAAGCATGGTGGAGCACTAGACATGTGGCTCAATGATAGAGTGCTGGCCTGGTATTCATGGGGCTCTGGGCTCCATCTTCAGCACTGAAAATCTTGCTAAGTAAAATTCTGTCATAGTTTGAAGTGGTGAACATGCAGAAGCTGCTCCTATACATTAGTAGACTTGCGCTGTCCAACCATACCACTCATTTAATGTTGCCACTAGATTCTAAATCCCACTGTGTCTAGACATGTACTTGGCTATGCATGTGTAAGATCCAGGTGGCTTCTCTTTTGTCCTTCTCCAGAAGGTTAACTTCCCATTTAGAGATTATAAGAGCAGGAAAAACCTCCATCCGTAGAAGATTTCAAGTCAGAGTTAGGAAAATTATGTTTGAATGCAGTATCTTCTACTTACCTTTAGCTGTGGATACTGCAGACAAGAAACATTAGCTTCGTATTATATTCCTTTACTTATAAAATAGGGACTATACCTTATATAGGGAGTTGTGAGGGTTGTGTGATCATTAAATCCAGAACAGCACAACACCTGATGCTTCATGAGCCTTCAGGAGGTAGGACTTCATATGGCCATGTTCCGTATTATGTTTTTGACTTCCATAAACACCATTTTTTATTATGTCCATACATTTTGGGAATACAAGATCCAGCCCCACTTCCAATACACACACACACACACACACACACACACACACACACAGAAGGTGAAGCAGAGAACTGAAAAAAAAATATTTGTATGGTTGCCAATCTCAGCAGCTTGCAGAACTTCACATGGAGTTACTTAAGAGAAGAGCTGGCGCAGTGACACAGGACATGAGTGCAGAAAGAGTCAGGATGAGGCTGATAACCTCTGCTAGCTGTGCACATAGCTGCTGCAGGCAGCCTCTTAGGCTGGCGCCTGCACTTGGCCAAGACACCGCTGGCTGCAGATGTCACAGTTTTTAAAAGACATTTTATAGCTCCTGTTCTTCCCCATTGATCAAACTTTTGAAAGTGATTGCTTCTTTTTTTTTTTGCAGGTAGTATTTATGAATTTATGGGAATATAGTCACACAAGCATATATGTATATAAGTAACAATAGTTAGCAAAAAAGAGGCCAAGAATTAGAAAGAGAAGAAGGCGCATGTGGGAGGGCTTAAAGGGAGGATAGGGAAAGGAGAAATGATGTAACCAGAAAAGTAAAATGAATAATTAAAAATTATTCTTAGGTTCATTTGGCATTAGTAAAGTTTTAATTCAGAAAATGTGTTAGGAGAAATGAAGGGCAACTGAAAAGTATGTGGGTAAAGACACATTAACCTGGCAGGCCTGTTGATTTCATTTTAGAGCAGTGCCATTTAAAGTCAAAATGTGACCACATCCTCAATAAAGCGGGCCTATAAAGAACTCTTCTTCACTGACTGATTTTCTTTTAATATGCCCATTAGTGCAGTTCAGATTCACCAATATATTACTCAATGATATGACCCAAATATAGCTGTTTTAGAATAACTCAGGACTCCATCAGCGTCTTGATTCATTGTGTGCCCATTTGTGTGTGTGCATGTGCCACGACTTGGGATGCATCCACATTTTTGTCTCATTCAGGTTAACCGTACAATTTTTAAATTAAAAATAATTGATGCTTAGAAATAGGTTTCACTTAATGATGAAAAAAATCTGATCCTAAAAACAAAACAGTTGATTATTCTTCTTTCTGAAATGGTCCCACCTTATGCCACAGTTACACGGTTTTGTTTTTGTTTTTCTAGAATTCATAATCAATACAGGTGTGTGTAAACAATGTGAAGCTTTTGCATTTGTTGGGTTTTGTTTTCAGATAAGATCATGTTATGAAGCCCAACCTGGCTTTGAATCGTGATTCTCCTGCCTCAGCCTCCCAAGAACTAGGGTTATAGTCAGGCTTCATCACAGCCAGCCATGAAATTTCATTGATATGAAAACAGTATCATTTTTTTAAATTGAAAATAGTTCTTCTCTCATACATTGCATTGACCACAGTTCCCCTGCCCCGCTCTTCTTAGATCCCCCAAGTGATTGCTTCTTTGAAGATGTCTTTTGCTGTTGAAAACATCTCCCAGATCTTGCAAAAACCTTCCTTCAGAATACATGTTCCCCTTTAGATGTCCATGGCACGGGTCACTTACAAGATAAAAATTTTAACAAAAAGGCCTGGGTCAAGTTATTTTGCTATAAAATTGAGCCAATTCTTACTAAATAGCCAAAGAACATGTGCTTATAGGATGTGGCAGGGAGCTCTTCACTCGTATTAGCAATTAGCTAGGGAAGGAACGATTATAAAGCACATATAGTTGTAACATGCGATTACCCCTCAGTTACAAACAGTGCATCCTGTGCAGGATGGTGAGCGCTGTGCCTCCCATCTGCTTTTTAAGCACATGTTCCATGTATCAACGCACTTTTGTTAGCTTTTTGAGGAGAAAGTGCTCTTTAGTTTAAGATTAACACAAGCAGGGAACTAGAAAAGATCATCCTGAGTGAGGTATCCCAGGAGCAGAAAGACACACACAGTATCTACTCACTCATAAGTGGATATTAGACATATAATATAGGATAAACATACTGAAATCTGTACACCTAAAGAAGTTAATCAGGAAGGAGGACTCTGGCTAAATTATCAATCCTCATTCAGAAAGGTAAACAGGGTGGACATTGGAGGAGGTAGAAAACAGGCAACAGGACAGGAGCCTACCACAGAGGACCTCTGAAAGACTCTACCCTGCAGGGTATCAAAGCAGATGCTGAGACTCATAGCCAAACTTTAGGCAGAGTGCAGGAAAGCTTATGAAAGAAGGGGAGATAGAAATACCTGGAGGGGACAGGTGCTCCACAAGGAGAGCAACAGAACCAAAAACTCCTGGGTACAGGGGTGTTTTCTGAGACTGATATCCAACTACAGACCATTCATGGAGATAACCTAGAACTGCTGCACAGATGTAGCCCATGGCAGCTCAGTGTCCAAGTGGGTTCCCTAGTAATGGGAACAGGGTGCAGCCTTACCAGGCCACAGAGGAAGACAATGCAGCCACTCCTGATGAGACCTGATAGACTAGGATCAGATGGAAGGGGAGGAGGACCTCCCCTATCAGTGGACTGGGGGAGGGGCAAGGGTGGAGAAATGGGAGGGAGGGTGAGATTGGGAAGGGAAGAGAGGGGAGCTACAGGTAGGATACAAAGTGAATAAACTGTAATTAATAAAAATAAAAAAATTACAAAAAAAACCAAAAATAAAACAACAACAAAAAACAAACAAAAAAAGATAACACAAGCTTCAGGGCTACAATTTTCCACATTCCAGTCTCAATATTGTATTTTCACTCAGATCTATGTTGTTACGTAAAGGCAGTGCAAATACACATGTTTATGTTTAAAAGTCTGTAATTTAAAATAAAATGAAATAGTAATTTAAGATATTATTGTATAAAGACAATACTGCTTCCTCTGACTGTTTTTTTAACCACTTTCACAACATACTTGATAGAAAAACCAACCTAAAGGAAGAGGCCTTTTTATTTGGCTCACAGTTTCAGAGATTTAGTCTCTTGTCCTTGGTTCTGTTGATCCTGGACTCTTGGTGAGGAAGTCCTGCTGAGGCTGTGAGAACATGGGGGTGTTGGGGGAGATAGAGGACAGGAAGCAACACAGCAAGAAGGAGGGAAAAACAGTCCCAAGGTTTTCCTTCAGTGACTTTGTCCAGCTGTGCCCCGTCAAGTGATCGGTCCAGGATTTTAGTCCATTAGTGGATTAAACCACTGATTCTGTCAGAACCCTGGGGACCCAGTCCTCTCTAGAAAAGCCTCACAAACACACTTGACACGTGCTTACAATCTCTTAAGATTTTTTTTTTAGTCCACTTGGAGTAGCAGTGAAAGCTAGCTCCCATGCACACACACTTCCTAGGAAATCCGCTACTTGTACACCAGACAACTCACAGCTCGAATCACCTCAGATCATAGTGCATTCATTTAAAGCTCAGTGCTAAACATTTGGGGGTAACAGAAATAGACATGAAACCCACCCCACAAGGAACCAAAAGAAATAATTTAAATATAAATAAGTATAATATAAAAGGAAGATTGCCAGGCATGGGGTGCATGCCTTTAATCCCAGCACCCAGGAAGCAGAGGCAGGAAGGTCTCTGAGTTTGAGGCCAGCCTGGTTTATAGAGTGAGTTTCAGGACAGCGAAGGATACACAGAGAAACCCCTTCTTAGCAACAACAACAACCACAACAAAAGATTATGAATGATAGTAGAAAAAGGATTGTGCTGTAGGAATCACAAACCTACACAACACCTTTCAGAGTTCGTTCTTCAGGATCTTGGGAAATGCAGTCTGTTGTCAGTACAGGACCATATTTTCAGCCAAACTAAACAAGCTCCTTCAGGGGAAACAAATCCCTGAGAGTGGGTGCTCGTTGGTGCTCTTTGAGGATGAAAACACTGGTAAACTGGGAACAATAAGAAGACCCACCTTGGAAACTAGAGTCATGGATATCAGGTTGGAGATTTTTATTGTCTGTGCCTTTGTGCTGTTCATACTGGAGACATCTCCAAGGTGCAAAGGAAGTGATATCCACATGGATTTTCAGGTTCTTTTTGAATAACCAGTGACCATGGATAACTCAGCATCACCAGCCACAGCTGATGCACAGGGTAGACAGTAACCACCAGAAGACAGAACCCTACTGCTACACCATCCGGATTTTAGTAATGAATCACAGATAGTATTCCTAGTAGGCCTTTAAGTACTATGAAAGGAAGGAAGGAAAGAAGGAAGGAAGAAAGCAAGCGAGCAAGCAGAAGTTGTGTGCTTTTAAGTGGCAGGTAGGCAGCATTGGTTTGGCTTCGTGAAGACCCACCTGAAGAGGTGAAGTTTATTCTGAGACCAGAGTGATACAAAGAACTCTGGAAGAAGACTGTTCTTGGCAAAGGAAGAACTGAGTTCAGAGGCCTAAGGTAGGAACAAGTTGACTTGCTCAATGACTTAAGAAATACTGGCCACAGAGGAAAACAATGCAGCCACTACTGATGAGACCTGATAGACTAGGATCAGTGGACTGGGGAGGGTCATGGGTGGAGAAGAGGGAGGAAGGGTGGTATTGGTAGGGGAGGGGGGAGGGAGCTACAGGTAGGATACAAAGTGAACAAACTGTAATTAATAAAAATTAAATAAAAAAGAAATATCTCTATGGATGGGTTTGGGGGAGCCGCAGCCTTAGCTGCCACAACAGGGAGTTATTACCATAGGTTCCTGGCCGCACCCCCCTCCTCAAAAAGCAGTCTATGTCAACAGTAATGTCAACTGTACTATTATTGTTGTGTTGAATTCTGGGTCCTGAAAACATGTGGCTACTGAGCATTGAAACTTAGTTTTCTTTTTTTAATCTTCCTGCTAGATTTTAAAAAGCAAACATAGTGTGTGTCCTATTCTCTTCACTCCTTTATCTAGGCATCAGATGAACTCACAGCCAGGTGGCTTTTTTACTCCTTTGAGCTGCCTCCATTCTTTTCCCACTTCATGTATTTTAAAAACTCCCGTTTCTTCAGGCAGCCAGTTATAATTGGTAGTTAGAAAGTCAGACTGGGACCTCATGAAACTGAAAAGTTTCTGTAAAGCAGAGGATACCGTCATCAAAACAAAACGACTGCCTACAGATTGGGAAAGAATCTTCACTAACCCATTATCTGACAGAGGACTAATATCCAGTATATACAAAGAACTAAAGAAGCTGAAAAGCAGCAATCCAAGTAATCCAATTAAAAAATGGGGAACAGAGCTAAACAGAGAATTCTCGACAGAGGAATATCGAATGGCAGAAAAACACTTAAAGAAATGCTCATCCTCATTAGCCATCAGGGAAATGCAAATCAAAACGACCCTGAGATATCACCTTACACCCATCAGAATGGCCAAGATGAAAAACTCAAGCGACAACACATGCTGGAGAGGTTGTGGAGAAAGGGGAACCCTCCTCCACTGCTGGTGGGAATGTAAACTGGTACAACCACTCTGGAAAGCTATCTGGCGCTTTCTAAGACAAATAGGAATAGTGCTTCCTCCAGACCCAGCTATACCACTGCTAGGTATATACCCAAAGTTTGTTCAAGTACACAAAAAGGACACTTGCTCAACCATGTTTATAGCAGCTCTATTTGTAATAGCCAGAACCTGGAAACAACCCAGATGTCCATCAACGGTGGAATGGGTACAGAAATTGTGGTATTTTTATACAATGGAATACTACTCAGCAATCAAAAAGGAGGAAATCATGAAATTTGCAGGCAAATGGTGGGATCTAGAAAAAATCATTCTGAGTGAAATATCCCAGAAGGAGAAAGACAAACATGGGATATACTCACTTATATAGACCTATAAGATATGATAAACATAATGAAATCTATACACCTAAAAAAGATAATCAATTGAGCGGACATGGGGTAAGATAATCAATCCTCGTTTAGAAAGACAGATGGGATGTGCATTGAACGTATGACAGGAGTCTACTGAGCGCATCTGAAAGACTCTTAACTAGCAGTGTTTTCAAAGCAAAGACTCATGACCAAACCTTTGGCAGAGTACAGGGAATCATAAGAAAGAAGGGGAGTTAGTCTGATGGGGAAAGGATAGGAGCTCCACAAGGACCAAATATATCTGGGCACAGGTCTTTTCTGAGACTGACATTCAACCAAGGACCATGTATGGATATAACCTAGAACCTCCACTCAGATGTAGCCTGTGGTAGCTCAGTAACCAATTGGTTTCCCAAAGTGAGGAGAACAAGGACTATTTCTAACAGGAACTCAATGACTGGCTCTTTGGTCTCCCCACCCCCGAAGGGAGGAGCAGTCCTGTTAGGCCACAGAGGAGGGCTTTGCAGCCAGTCCTGAAGATACCTGATAAAACAGGATCAGATGAATGGGGAGGAGGTCCCCCCTATCAGTGGACTTGGAAAGGGGCACGGTGGAGATGAGGGAGGGAGGGAGGGACTGGGAGGGGATGAGGGATCGGGACATGGCTGGGATACAGTTAATAAAATGTAACTGATAAAAAAAATAAAAAAAAAGAAAGTCAGACTGGTTCGTAGTTTAAATAACTGCCAGGATCAGGCTGACACAGAAAAGAATTTACGTCTTTGAAGGGTAACAAACGAACAGAACAAATGAATAGAACAAATGAATCTTTTTCCTTAAGATGACAAAATAGAGATGACAAAGCCTTTGCAAGGTTAGGAGGAGGACCTCTTTGGGAAAGTCAGAGCAGCTTGTTTGCTTGGGCGTGTGCAGTTGTGGTGGAAGCAGCAGGCACTGCCTTCCCTCCACTCACAGATTCTCCTAAATGTTGTGCATGTGACAGAGCACATAGCTCTGTGGAGCAGAGAGGAGGGTCAGGGATGGCACTGGGGGGTGAGCGTGGAAGTCGGGGCTGGCACTCCAGACACAGTGATTGTGAACTGAACACTATAGATTAAAAGCTACTATACTGGGGAATTTTATTTTGGAAAATGTCATCTGAAATGATCACAGCACTCTCTCTTCCGTATCTATATTTAATTTCCTCTCTGTTTATGCATGTGAGTGCCAGTAATTTCAAATAATGGTCATGATGAAGGGTCCTCACTGCACAGATCATTCTGTGCTCCTAATGAAAATTAGAGCTGGAAATTGCTTCCTTATGTGTAGCTCAAACTGCCTTTGCACTAATTTCACTTTATAACGTCCACTTAATCCTCTCTTTACCACCCTATGAGTCCTTCTCTGTCCTTGAAGTTGCCTCCTTTGAAATCTTTATGGGTAGTTCTGGTTTCCCTTATGCTGTGGGTATCCTGATATTTTGTTTCCAACAGTCTTTAAGCTTGTAAGCAAAACAGTCTCTGCTCACTTTTCTCCCACTGCACTTTTTAATGAGTTCTGGTTCTGGAACACTACTTGATTTCATGTTGCGGTAAATATAAATGAGCTGAGCCTTGCCTCCTTCTCCCTAATGAATCCATTTTTGTCTTTCCAGCTAAGACCACCACGTATTGCTTACCCTAATTAGTATTCGCTAATGCTAATCAGGTGGCCATTCATTTTTTATATTTAGCTTCATCAGCTGACTACAGCTGATGAAATATATATATATGTATATATACTTATATATACTAATGTATACATATTAGTATATATAATGTATACATATATATATATATATATATACACACATTCCATAGGATTCCAAGGAAGAAATGTTCTACCCAAGAAGCTGCTGATCCAAGGGGCAGTTTGAGCAAAAGGTGTTATTATCAATGCTTTGTGTGTCAGTCTCTGTCCCTGTGTTTCAGGTTTCATAGGTTAGTGCTGTGACTAGGAAGATTTGTGCATTGACATTTTCCACATCAGAAATCACATCTAGTTTAAGGACCAAATGTCTGCTGTCTTGATTGTGGCTGTGGGGAAAAAGGAAAGAGATGGTGGTGTATGTAACTTTTAAAGATCTTCTTAAAGATTCTCATGAGAGTATATTATGGTTTTACTTATATAAAGAGAGAAATGAGGTGAAGTGTTTTGGAGAAGAGATTGGGAATCCTTTATTTCTCTAACTTTGGGGAATGGAGAGAGTTAATTGTGTAAATTGAGGAGGGCTCATTTAGAAGGGCTCTTGCGAAAGCAAAAGGTGAGATTTTAAGAGCCTTCTGTCCTTGTAAGTATACACATTACTGACAGGAAGACTGTCCTGCTGAACTGAAGTTTCCTAGTCTTACTGTAACTGATTACCAGTTTGTATACCCTCAACGATTGGACCTAGACACTATGATAGGCTCAGAACTTTTCATATGAATAGGAATGAAAAATTTAACCATTATTTGACTGGGATACTGATAGTCTTTGTTTCTGAAGAGCTCGCCAGGTAAGGGTCATGCTGGGCCACCTTTGGGACCATGTCCTGTCACTCCTAAAGGACAAAGTGCTTTGTGAGTGCCCAGAGTACCTGGTTTGACTGTTCTGACAGTGACAGACCTCGGTTGCATACATCTGTTCTTTCGCTAACATCATATATTTGGTATTCTGTGTCATCTCTTGTGTTTATAGGCCCAGGGATACTATGACAGACAAAAGACAGAAGAAGAGTGAGTGAGCCCCATTTTCAGAGATCATACTACCAGGCTGACTTTCGATAACACTGGAATCCTGCTTTAGAGAATGTGTAGGACTTCATTCATGTCCTGCTGCACCTGGCCCTAAGAAAACCCTCAAAGAGCACAGTTTAATTCCTTAGCATGTTCTGTTCCAGGAACAACTAAGTGTTGAAGCCTTTGGAAGCTTTGGAACATGGATGTAGATAGATAGTCAATTAAACTCACATACTTTGTGCCTCATCTATAAACATCTAAGAATTCATCTCTGAAGTTCTGGTGAGTGTGCTCTGTAAAATACACTTTTTTTTTTTTTTACTACTTTCTGGTTGAAAGAATTTGTTTATAGACTCTATGGGCATGTTAAACAGGGTTGGGGGTGAGTCTGGTTCATTCCAGTGGTCTTGGTGCCCTTAAGACTTAATGAGAAAGCCTTGGTCTAGTAAGTTTCACAAATGCCAAAGCTTGCATCAATTTATTCTCTATGTGTCTGCTTCTAGTAATGTGAATGTATTCACTCAACTAGTAAAAGTCACTAAAAATTTATCAACACCAAATTGCTTTATTAAAAACAGATTTTTAGCAGACTCATACAAATGGCACAGATATTTGTGCTTATATGCTAGCTACATAATAGAATTTTAACTTCTTGATTGTTAGTTTATCATTCTGTCATTTTTATATCTAAAAGATTCAAGGAGTGGTAGTTGATAATGTTGTTAGCTATTTAAAAAAACACATAATAACTACATATATTCTAAATTCTGTTTTTTGTGTGTGTGTGTTAAGGCCAACATGCTCTCCAGAAAATATTATGTACTGAGTGATGAGTATTTTATATTATATCTCTTCCCTTTCCTTTTTGAACTTTTACAGTGATTATGTTTAACTTCTGTAATAAAAAAAAGTTAAATGTTAGTTTAATGAAGACTTTTTTTAGCATGCATTTAGAGAAAAGGGAAATTTATTCTTTTTGCTACTGTGTTGCTTTATTTCTCTTTTAAAAACAGTCTTCTCATTACCCTCTAGCAAAGCTGCTTACCAGTTGCAGAAGGGACAGCATTGGCAAATTAAATACAGGTTTTACTCTCTTCAGCATAACTAGTGGAGAGTATTCTTTCCCTGCCCCCACTCAATCAAAATACTTCATCTTGAAACCTCAAAGTCTGAATTTTTGATAGGCATTACAAGTGAGTGTCTTGTGAAATTCAGTTTGAGAGTCACTCTTTGATCTGGGATATGGACTGAGGCATCTTCTAGGTTTCTTGTTTGTTTTAAAGGTTTATAACTGTGCATCTGTTTTATTGTCAGAAATCCCTTTTATTGTCAGAAATACTGAAAGACAGCGAGTCTCTGGTTTTCTCCAGTGTAAGCTGGAAGTCACATACTCAGGGAATGCTCACACAATATGAAGAACTGTAGTAGAGGGACCCAGACTGAGGAAGTTTGAGAACCACTATGCTAGACCCTCAGGCTAAGTAAAGAGTCAGTAATGTTTCTCTGTAAGGATTAATGTGAGAGTTTAATAGGGTAAGCCTGGGAACACCCTTGTGCTATCTACTAGAATCTCAAGAAGCTCCTCTTGTAAATCTCACTATCATTATTGTTCTCAATGTAGTTCCTCTTAGGTCCATAAGTTCCTTTCATTTGTGTGCCCCAGCAAGCCATCAGTGCCATCCCATCCTGAGATGAACAACACCTAAGGGTGCATGTTTTGCTAATGGGCATTTTCAATTAAGTCCTAAAAGCTATCAGGGACATAAAACCAGACTTACAGGGCAAGTGGCATGCCTCAGAAAAGGATATGCCTGTGGCTCAGCACTCTGAGTATGAGGCTCTCCCATCTGCTGTGCAGCTGTCAACTCTGAAATACATAAATACATAAAACATTTCAGGTAGTGATTAGAGCTAGGAAGAGAATGCAGCATAACTATCTAAAAGCAAGCTTCAAAACTTTCTCTAATACAGGCCCTAAGTTGCTAATCATTGCTTGGGGTATCCTAGAGTTTGGGTTGAATGTTTTGAACAACAAATGTCTTCATTAATCCCAACCTTTGGAAGGCCACAAGCAGAGAGCTTTGGCTAGGGAACACATTCTACCTTCTTTTGAGAGAGACTAGTTCAAGACTGCTTTCCATGTGGCCAGGGAGATTTTCAAATCAAAGAACACTGGACTCTTACCTGAAATGCAAGAACCTGTGCAGTTAGCTATATTTGCTCACACCCATTGGGATCCCCACCTTTTTCTTCTCTTATGTAGCAAACTTTTGTTCAGTCTTAGAATCATGCAGAATATCCATGGGGAGGGGCTTAGCAATGGTCTTGTTGAGTGGTCATGGACTAACCTCACAGTCCAGAGTTGCTCTTTTTACATCACCTTCCTTTCTTCCTGTTCCTCACACTCCCTTCCTCTGGCCTCTGCTGTTCTAGGCTCATTCTTGTCCTGGGTGTAGACTAGTTTCCCCCATGCTTCTCCACATGCAGGCCTTGCTTGTTTGTGTTTCAGGTCTGTCCAGGTGAAAGGTAACTTCATCTAATGTGAACTGTGAGCCCTACTTAAACCCCTGTCTTGCTTATGCTGTATTCTCGTCTTAGCTCCAATCACTACCTGAAATGCCATTACATATGTACTTATGTATGCATTTGCTTGTACTGGGAGTAACAATAGGGACGTTTGGCACCTAGGTCATTGCATGAGTGAGTGAAAGTGAGGCAGAACCCCACCATTTATTATAAGGGTCCTGAAGGGCCTCGAAATTCTATGAGTAGGGTACATCTACAAACAAACCTAGATCTGGCTGCTTGATACTCAAAAGGATCCAGTGACTCGGGGTTCTGCTGTTAGGACAAGCAAAAATATTTATTTGGGAAACCAACAAACCAAAGAAGATGGGAGCAAAGAACATTCTCAGGAGCTCTTCTGTGAGAAAGGGCATAAAGGGAAGGAAGAAGGAGCAGGTGGTGAGGTCTCAGGGCTCCACACAATGGACCTGAAATGGGACATTATCTTAGTTACTCTTATCTTGATGTTTTTAGTCCTTGGAAGGACTGAGAAAGATTATGTAGATTTAGGACAAATGAATTTTGTATGGTATTTTTTTCAAAACATTTTCTAGATGATTTTGTTGACATATAGAGATAAGTAGGAATCTGATTTAATACTTAAAGTAGCAAAGGAGGCCAACTTGAAGGTTTGTTACCCAGTTTAGTCACTGTACACTTGCAGAGCCAAATTGTAGGGCTTTCAGTTAAAGTAGCTTTCAAGTCCCTGAAAGTAAGCTAGGTAACCAATGTCATCATGGGCCATGCTTAGAAGTGATTTCTACAGCAAAGCTAGCTGGAGCCTAACTGTGTGGAGTTTAGCTGCATGGCCTCCAACAGTAGTGGTTGTTTTGTTTGGACATTTGGGTTTTGGTTTTTTCAGACAGACTCTCTATGCAGCCCAAGCTGGCCTGGAACTCAATATGTAGCTTAGACTGGTCCCAGACTTATGGCAAGCCTCCTGCCTCTATCTCTTGACTCCTCAGATAACAAGTATAAGCCATCATGCCTTGCTAAAATTAGCCACTTGAAAACCAAGTGAACTTAGAATGTATATTAGGCTTATCCTAGATATCCATCTTCCTCTGTGCATCTGTCCCTTCTTGTTGCCACCTCTGACTATGGAACATACCACTTTTTAAAAAATTATTTTTATTAATTACAGTTTATTTACTTTGTATTCTGGTGTAGCTTTCTCCCTTCTCCTCTCCCAATCTCACCCTCCCTCCCTCTTCCCCATCTGTGCCCCTCCCCCAGTCCACTGATAAGGGAGGTCCTCCTCTCCTTCCCTCTGATCCTAGTCTGTTAGGTCTCATCAGGAGTGGCTGCATTATCCTCCTCTGTGGCCTGGTAAGGCTGCACCTCAGGGGGAAGTAATCAAAGAGCAGGCCAATCAGTTCCTGTCAGAAATAGTCCTTGTCCCCATTACTATGAACCCGCTTGGACACTGAGCTGCCATGGGCTACATCTGTGCAGGGGTTCCAGGCAATCTCCATGAGTGGTCCTTGGATGGAATATCAGTCTCAGAAAAGACTCCTGTGCCCAGACTTTTTGGATCTGTTACTCTCCTTGTGGAGCTCCTGTCCTCTCCTGGCCTTACTATCTCCCACTTCTTTCATAAGATTCCCTGCACTCTGCCCAAAGTTTGGCTATGAGTCTCAGTATCTGCCTCAATACCCTGAAGGGTAGAGCCTTTCAGAGGCTCTCTGTGGTATGCTCCTGTCCTGTTCCCTGTTTTCTCCCTCTGAAGTCCATCCTTTTTGTCTTTCTGAATGGGGATTGAGCATCTTAGCCAGAGTCCTCCTTCTTGATTAGCTTCTTTAGGTGTACAGATTTCAGTATGTTTATCGTATATTATATGTCTAATATCCACTTATGAGTGAGTAGATACCATGTGTGTCTTTCTGCTTCTGGGATACCTCACTCAGGATGATCTTTTCCAGTCCCACCATTTACCTGCAAATTTCACGATTGCCTTGTTTTTTATTGCTGAGTAATATTCCATTGTGTAGATGTACCACAATTTCTGTATCCATTCCTCAGCTGAGGTGCATCTGGGTTGTTTCCAGCTTCTGGCTATTAAAAAAAAAAAGCTGCTACAAACATAGTTGAGCAGATGTCCTTTTTGTATACCTGAGTGTCTTTTGGATATATGCCTAGGAGTGGTATAGCTGGATCTTGAGGAAGCGCTATTCCTAATTATCTGAGAAAGAGCCAGATTGATTTCCAAAGTAGTTTTACAAGTTTACATTCCCACCAGCAGTGGAGGAGGGTTCCCCTTTCTCCACAACCTCTCCAGCCTGTGTTGTCACTTGGGTTTTTGATCTTAGCCATTCTGATGGGTATAAGGTGAAATCTCAGGGTCATTTTGATTTGGGAAGATGCCACTCTTGAAGGACAGAACAAAACTGCAGAAAGCTGATGAAGGCTGCCATATTTGACTGTAGCACCAAAGGTCTGGTTCGATTCATAAAATCCACACTGAGATCAACACTGGTCTTAGGTGTAATCCCCTAATCCAGTCTCCTGGATTGAATTCTAAACTGACAGCATCATTCATCTTTCATGTAGCCCCTGTGAGAATCATTTGTTTGGTTGGCCAGAATGCTTGCTCTGGGATGAGGGCAGTGCTGGTGTGGGACAGGGAGGACAGGTGGAGGATGACAGTAGATAAGACGGCCACCAGACAGCGTGAGGTCTTCCCAGGGAAGCTCCACCAGTGTGGCTGCTCACATCAGAATGGTGTTAATCAGGGGATCTTTTTGTATCAGCATTGTCAACATTTACTTTCACTTTACACATTGCATTTGCATCTGAAAAGACCAAGTATAATCAACATTTAAAGGATAACACTCAAATTTGCATCTGATTGAGCAGACATGTTAAGTAATTTTAGCCTAGCTGTTGCTAAGAAACCAATTAATAATGCTCCACATTTCATCAAAAATTGGATTCTGTCTGCTTTCGTTTAACTTCACAATTCAGCTGCTTATGCTATACTTTTTTCCCTTGGTAAATTGTGACAGACAAATTATCGTTTTACTACATTTATTTCTGTGATTACAATTGTTAGTCATATCTGTCAATACAGCTTCAAAGCTTTTCTTAATGCTTTAGGATGGAAAACGGAATTTTAACTGTTAATCATTCTTTTTCTTTATAGCTTATGGGTACCGAGTTACATTTTTGTGAAGGCTCTTCAAATTGTGGGTTAAAAAAAAAATTAAAGCAATCTTCCCTGTTCCATAATCACTCCTTCTCTGTATCGTGGCTAATAATTAGAATATTAGACACCATTCAGAAAGTGACAGACAGCTGATTAAGCATTCAGCTGCATTTTGTGTTGCTCTTTCTTCCCCTGGCTTCTAGGCCAGACCAGGTTCTGTCTTTTCTGCAGTGCATTTTTATTTTTATGACTATTTTCGATGATAGCCTCTGTTCTGAACAGTTAATGTTCTTTAGCTGTTATTGTTCCTTTTTGAGCCAGTCAACTGGGTAGTTACATTTAGTAGTAATGGCACTTCACAGTTTGATGTTTCATAGCATGGAACATCGAGTTAAAATGCTCATTAAGAGGCAAATGGTTGCTGTTCACTGGGTTTCACAATGTTTCAGACACTTGATTTGGATGATGCACGCAGACACATCTGATTCTTCAACCTAGTTAATGGTAATCACACCAAGCCAAGCTTCAGAAGGCAAAGTAGAATCTGCTTTTGTATTCTGTGGTTCACATCTTTGGAGCTTGGGTTCTGAAGATAAGATGCAAGTAACATAGAATTTAAAAACATCTGTGAAGTAAAATTTCAGCCTAGCCCCCTCTGTAGCACTGTGCCATGTAGGGCTGTGAAGTACTGGGGAGGTGGAGTGTCCCATCCCTCTCCCTCAAGAGCACGTGGACAGTGTTTAAATGGCTTTCCTGGCATTCTATCTCAGAATGCTTGGTTCAAACCTCAGAATTGGTCCTCCTGGGTAGGTCCAAGACCAAGGATCCCTTCTGAGGCTGTTCTCCTAACTTGCAGGTACACAGTTTCTTGCTGTGTCCTCAGACAGTTTGGTCTCTGTGCACATGCAGTCCAGAAAGCTCCCCAGGACTTAATTTCTTGAGATTCTGATGAAATTTGAGCATACCCAAAGGGCCTCAAAGTAATCTTAACTACCTCTGAAAGATTCTGTCTGACAAAGTTACATTCCAAGGCACATAAATTAGATCATCAACAACTTTAGGAAGACATAGTCAATGAACAGCAGGTATATCACTTTGTTTTAGTGGTCAGTGGTAGAGATGGCCTGAAAGGAAGCAGGAAGTTTGGTTGGTTTCTCTGTTTAGGTCAGATCTGAGCATGAACAGTATTATTACTCTGCCTCCTATTTTTGTTTATTATTTTGTTCCTTTGGGGCATTTTCTGGAGCCACTTTTTCCTGACTTACTTGACTGGTCATGTGGAGATGTGCCCGCCTACCTACCTATGAAGGGGCTGATGACATAAAGCATGAATCAGTGAACGATGAATGTTGCCATTGTGTGATGGTGATGGCCAGCTGATGCTTGGAATGAACATGCTGAGAGGGGCTGGGACTTTGTTTCATCTCTTCAGACCTGGAGGGGTAATGAAAGACAGGTCTCGTGGACATCTTAGGCCCAGCTATCTCCAGCCTGTGTCTTCTTCCATGTGCATCTGGGGAGCGCCCCTTAAGTCTGGTTCTCTGGCACAACCTCACCAATCTCATTTGCAGAAGAAGAGTCATGGAAGCGCTCCAGCCCGAGATCAGGGTCAGCAGTTCCTGTCAGGCTGACCCAGGTCACTGTGGTGAGTTCTGGAATTAGGGTCAGATAATCACAAGAGCTGTTGCAGAGGATATTCCAGATGTGGTGGGCTGCGTGGGCAGCTTAGGTGGAAGATGTCCTGTCCTAGGAACAAAAAAAAAAAAAAAAAAAAAAAAAAAAAGAAGGGGAAGAAGGCATAAAGGAAGGCATAAAGGGAAGAAAGGGCTCACGTGGCTAAGATAATTTTTTTCACAAAAGAAGATGCCAGTTGCAGATTTAAAATTGAATCTTAGAATGGTTTCATTTCCCTCTGGTTTTAATAATTCATTGAATTAAGCATAAATAAACACCCTTACCTGCTATCTTGCTGCTATGTTGAAAGTCCTTTACTTCAAAGGTTTTCATTAATACAAAGAATATTCTTTGCTCTTGAAACCTTTTTCTCCCATGTGAATATTGGCACCAGTCCAGCTATAGGCCTCAAGCTAGCTTGGAGAAAACTTTTGATAGCTTTTACATCATGGGACACATCCATCTTAGAAGACCACAACACTGGAGGGTGATTATACGTTGAAGATATAAATTTAATTGTAAAATATGGAACTGCTGCCTGAAGCAGTACATGCAGTTTTAACTGACACATGCAAGTTCATATATTTTGTTCAGTTAAACAGAATCTGTGTTTTGCCAGATCCCACAGAGAAACGTATAAGCACAAGACCTTAGATAATAGCCACAGATACACAGACATTTTTGCTGTGACATTTGACTTTTTTCTCCAGCTTAAACAAAAGATAAAATGCCTTTCACACTTAGGAGACTGAGGAAACATGAATGAGACTGGGTTGTCATTTCAGTGCCTATGAGTGGCAGGACTTTGCCTCCCTACGTGTGGAGCACAGGAAAGAGTAGCATAGACACAGACGTACGGCTTGTGTGAAAACCCACCAATACAGCATGCCACAGCCAGCTTTGTATATGACTTCTAGACCCTACCAGTCAGTTCCAAGTTATATTTGTAGTTAGGTAATTGCTACTTTGTATTGTAGATATTATTAATTATATTTCTGTGGTATCACTACCTGGATGTACAGCAACTCCCATCAGGGGTCCCACTGGCCAGAGAAGGCTAAAAGAAACCCTGAGTTTCACATAGACAGGAAATAAGACTAGCAGGGAAGTCTGTTACTTGGAAATTTGTGGATTTAGGGTTTCATTTACTAGCATCATTGAGCTCTCAAGCAGCTGTGGGAAGTGGAAATAATTGAGAATGTCAAAATCTTGTTAAAAATACCATCATATGTGCCTGTTTTGCAGCATGCATTCTAGTCTAAAACTGGAACTCTGCAGGACAGATTGGCAAGGATGATACACATTCATGCTGTTCTGTCTTTTACTTATCTGTGAAATCTCAAAAACTCCTTTTTATACTCCTTCAACTGAGATGAACTATTTTTTTAATTCAGCTTCCCATTTTCTCTCCATTTCTTTGTCATGATTCTAATTCCATGGCAGTCATCACATAAATGAATTCTGTCATTGATAAGAATTTTTCCAGGCTTTATTATTCCCCTTTAAACAAACTGTGAAAATAATATACTGTCCCCAAAATTATAAGCTTCTGAGTGGCAATCTGTGTCTATGTCTCTCTAAGTAAAGCTTCCGCTTGAAAGGTTTAGTGCTAAGGACCTTTTGTCTACTGGGCTGCAGGGATTCTTTTCCTCCTCACCCAGGGCTTGAGGCCAAGATAGCCCCTGAGGATTATGGATCATCATCATCATAAGGAGTGAGTGGGCAATCCTGTTTTCTCACTTCAGACATGAAAATGGGGTGGGAGAGGGGGAGGGAAGAAGAAGGAGGAGGAGGAAGAAGAGAAGGAGAAGAAGAAGAAGAAGAAGAAGAAGAAGGAGGAGGAGGAGGAGGAGGAGGAGGAAAGAAAGAAAGAAAGGAAGGAAGGAAGGAAGGAAGGAAGGAAGGAAGGAAGGAAGGAAGGAAGGAAGGCTCGGTGCTGTGGCAATGACAGGATGAATGCAGTTCACACAATGTGGCCATTTTTAAAAATAGCTGAAGACCATCAGTTGTCTTTACTTCTGTCACATCTAGACTCTAGCATTTGACTTACACAGCACCAAAATCCAAGGTGTTATTTATACAAACATAATAGCATTCATGAAATCTTATTTTTAGTTGTGACTTGTGTGGAAACTGATGTCACTATGATAATGAGGACATATTTTCTGTATGATATTGGGCCTAGTGAGTATTAACCTGGATCTGTAAGAGACCACTTCTGTTTCTCATAGTGTTCAAATAAACTCCAACTTGATATATTTCTTTAATATGATGATTAATGGTTATTCAAAAGAATTCTGACAAGAAAAACAGGAGAGAGAAATCAGAATATGAGTTTAGAAAATATCTCATCTACCTCACTTGTAAAAAGTGAAAATTATTTTTTTTTATGTGTGGCTGGGTTGGTACTTAGGATCAGACTCAGGGCCTCACACATTATACCTTCAGCCCCAACAGAGATTTTTAAAGTATGACAATATATTTATACATGCTTACAATGCCAGAGAACTATGTGAAAACACAATGTCCTTTTTACTCCTGAACTATAAGGAATTCTAATCTGGGAGTTAAAATTCAAAAGCCATAAAAGGAATAAATAAATTTGATTCAATTCAAAAAAATCTTACATGTTAAAAAATACAGTAAACAAATTCAAAACACATATGAGACCCTGTCTGTAGAAATCATGGCTCTAAATGAGCATGAGCACACTTTCTAGGGCAGTAGGAAAACAGGCCAATGACAGGAGCAGATTGTTCACATAGAACTGCATTGTCATTTTTAAGTCTAAGAGAACATGTTCACTTTTACATGAAATCAGAGAAAAGTATATTGAAGCTATTCAGAACTAGCATGTTTTATTTTATCTGAAAAATCCTAAAGGATGACAATTGTCTCACTGACCTGACAGGGAAGATATGCACAGTAATTCTCAGATGGAACACAGATGGCACAGCCCTGGTAAAGGCAGAATGAGCAGTACCTATCAGGAGTACGTGCAGTTACACTTTGACCTAGCCTGGCACTGGCACTTTTTTCCTATTGGTATATCTGAATGCATATAAAATGGACACAAAGGAGGCTTTCCATCAAACCATTGTTTGTACTGGAAAACACTGGAAGTGGTTCAAGTATCCATTAGTGGCTAGATACTTAAATAAACCATGATCCATCTCTACAGTGGGACACTGTGTGGTGATTTAAAAAGAACGTGGAAATGTTTTATGCACTGATTTGAAAAGATTTCCAAGCAGGGTCATTGAATAAAGAGGCAAGGTATGAAACGGAATATGTAGGATGTTTCCTTTGGCGTAGAAGGGAGGCAGAGTCTGACCATGCTCGCATCTGCTTGTGTTTGTATAGAGAAACACTGGGATGCCGTCTGTGCAGGTTACCACGTGAATGGATAGCAAGTAGAGCAGCTGCTTCCAGCAGGTGGCTGGATGCAGGGTGGGAACAGCATTGTGCTCTGTTGTAGTTTTTATATATTTAACTGTGTAAATTACTTCCTAGTAAAAATAAGTTTTTAAAGTCACACAGTGGTTTTTTAAATAATTTCATACATGTGTACATTATACTGTTATCAAATCCATCCCCTTACTACCCTCCTTTATCCTTTCCCACTCCTACTAACCCAACTAGTCTCTCCTACTTTTATGACGTTTTTCTTTGTGACCCACTGAGTTAATTAAGGTTGCTTTATGACCATGGGTAGGGAGTTGTTTACTGGGGCATGGTTACTTACCAATGGTTACAATGCTCAAGAAAATTGCTCTCTTTTTTTCCAGCTACCATTAGCTGCCAATAGCTCATCAGGAAGGGAGAGGCTCACAAGCCCCTCTCCTTTCATGTTGATACCCAGTCTTGTGTAGATCTTGAACAGGTGGCAGCAGCTGCTGTGGGTTCATGAGTTTAATGGCCATATCATGTCTAAGAACCAGAGTTTCATAGCACTTTTCCCCATCCTCTGACTCTTATATTTCCTCCACCCACTTCAATGCTGTTCTCTAGGCCTTAGAAGTATTAGTGTAGATATTCTGCTTATGGCTGAACACAGAACTGTAACTTACTCTCCATTGTGACCAATAATGAATCTCTTCATAAGAATGGTCTGACCAAAGCTGAGAGCCGCACTAGTCTATATAGAAAAAACAAGAATAGTAGACTCCCCCCACCCCCAGCCCCCTGGGCCTATGGCCTCCCTAGGCTTTTGGCCAGGTTTACAGAATCAAGTATTGAATTCTTTTCCATGGAGCAGGCCTAAAGTCTAAGCAGAAAGCGGTTAGTTATCCCCTACAAAGTCGTGTAGCTATTGTACCAGGAGTTGTAGCTCTCCTTGCAGGTTGGTGTCGTAGCACACAGGGTTCACAGCTAGGTAAAAGCATGCAGAACTTTGCTCTCTGCACAGCCTACATAGGCACTGTGAACATTAGCCAGCGCGGGGAAGCTCCAGGGCAGATCCAGCTTTGTTCTGCAGCTCCCACCCAGTGCTGTTGGACACCCAAGAACAATGTCAGCAGCCTGTATTGTTTCAGATCCTCTGGGACCCCCATGGACAGCATAACCCATACTTGGTACTTGGATCTTTTAGAACTTTGTTTAAAAACCTATGGCTTTGGGCTGAAGAAAGGGCTTACTAATAAGGTTATATATTCTTACAAAGGCCTGGAGTTCAGTTCCCGGCAGCTCTAGGGGGATCTGACATCTCTGGTCCTCATGGTCATATGCACTCACGTGTACAGTCAGAGACCCATAATTAAACAATAATGTAAATCTTACAAACAAAAATATGTTTTCTGAGAAACATTACCCACCTATGCAGGGTACCTCTTTTCAAACTTTGCCCCCTAAAATTAAGCTTTTTAGTTAGTAAAGTATGGCTTTCTCACAAATTCTTAGGTTGGGTTAATGCTTTTCTCCACCTTTCCCTCATCCATCCCACCCCATCAGCATTTAAGCTTTTCACTACCAGGTAATCCCCTTCCAAAACTTTCATGTCACAAGAAGTTACATGTTTTTAAACTGCATTTCAGTGGCCCACTAACCTGGAATTCATCTCTGTGGACCATGGGCTGCAGCCGCCTGACTGGACATGTGTATGTTCTTTTCCCAGGCTGTGCTGTGGAGGATGGTAACCACTGACCACAGTGGGCTATTAGGTATCTGAAATGTAGCTTGTCTGAATTGAGGTGTGCTTTGAGGGTGCCTGCTGTAGAAAATTGAGTATAAATAGAGGTTATAAACTGCCTCAGTCATAATTTTAACAATATTGGTTACATGTTACATGATAATAGTTTGGATTGGGGAATTTAAAATACATTATTGAGTTAATTTAATTACCTTTTCCCTACCTTGCATGTGGCCACTAGAACATTTACAATTACATATGTGACTTGCACTTGACTTTGTTTGCATAGTGTGGATGTAGTCTCCTGACAATTCTTAGCATTCCTCATTCCTTCCAGAATTACTTTAGAAACAAAAGTACAACCCAATCATAGTCATACCATTGCCTGGTTTTAAATGTTCCTTTGATTCTCCTGTTTCTTAGACACCATTGTAACAATCCAAGCCCCCCCCCCCCTTTTTACATATCCCTACCTACCTCACGAACAAAGGCTGCTGGTTTTTGTGTTTTGTTTTGTTTTGTTTGGTGTTGTTTTTCTCTCTGGACTCCATGGACTTCATAAATGGGAGTTTTTTAACACCTTGTGCTTTCTATCTGCAGTGTCTCTTCACCTCTGCTTCATTGCCTAGAAAACTCCTACCTATCATGTAAACCCTATTCATGAGGCTCTACTAATGAAACATTGCTAGTTCCCCTTCTCCCTCTTCTCATCTTCCTTCTCCTCTTTTCCTTGTGGCACTAGATATTGAATTCAGGGCCTCACTTATCCTGGGCAAACACTCCATTGCTGACCTCCACAGTAGTCCCTGTCCCATTTTCTAGCATTAACTTTGCCTATGTTTATACGTGGACATTTGATACCTGTTACTTTATGAGGTCCCATAGCAGACCCGAGTTCCTCAAAGGCAAAACATGTGCCCCACCCAGTTTTGTGCTTCCAGATCCCAGTGCTTTCAGTAGAATCTCTAAACAGTCATTGGAAAAAATTGGAATTGGCCATGTTTTACCATGTTTCCCTCGATACTTAAGTGGCCTGTTTACTACAGAAAGCAATCTAGAACTTGTAAATCTTCCTTGGTTAAGGACAAAATTACTTGGAGCATTCTGGTTTTACAAGGGCAGCTTATTCACCAACAAAAGATGCAAAGACTACAGGAGCCTGTAGGTTACAGTGGGTTCTAGTTTCCAGGCTGGGTTTAGATGGAAAATGAGAGGTATTTGTGTTCAATCCAGACAGCAGAGTTTTTTAATCTGGCTGGATGCCGATGGGTGCAGAAGGTAAATGTGGCAGGTGGTGGCTAGGAGGTGGAGGGCAGCCAGATCTAGGAGGGCTACAAGCTGGAGTCATGAAGTTCCCTGTGGGCTCTTTACTGGCCTCTCGCTTCAGTGACCGCCTCTGTGGAGAGTTGTTCTTGATATTAATCTTCCCATCACCCTTCTTTTTTCTTTCTGGGGATTTATACTTTTGCTCAAATGAAAAATAGGAAACAGAATGAATACCCAAGACCTGTGGAACAAAGTCTTTTAGAAAGAAAACTTGGAATTTTGAAAGACTCTCCAGCCTTTACCTGGGTAAACCAAAAGGGCTGTCTTTGCATCCAGATTTCCAGAGCCCTGTTGTGTTAAGGCCTGTATATCTCTGATATAAGGTACTAGTTACTTTTAGTAGTCAACGCTGCCTCTGTGACTCTTAGGTTGAGAGGACATCAGCTGATAACTATTTCTCTAGCATTCATGTGAATGCTGGTAGTGTTGTGGAAAATGGTAGAAAAACTGGCTGCAACTGACCTAGTGCCTAGGGTTTAGTCAAGTTGCTTCACTTCTCTAAGCCTCATGCTTCAGTAAAATGGTTTGTGGACACACTCTGCCCTATAAGCATTTCAAGAAGGCTGTATGGATGCAGGAGCTAGCGCTGCCTAGTTCACGGTGTATTGGGAAACAGGATTTGTAGAAACACAGTTTTTCTTTTGCAGTGATTTTTTTATAGAAGTATCATAAAAGCATTCCTAAGGCCAGAGAAGGATGTGTCAGACTGCTATGGATGCTCTTTCATGGCCTTTGGTAACAGAACCTCAGAGACTCATGCCCATCACAGGGAAGAGAAAAATGGGGAGTTAAGACATGAAGAAGTCCTTCATTGGTGAGTCTCCACAGGGCCCTCTGGGTCCTTCTATCACACACACCCCCCTTTACAAAGTTCCCTACACTCCCCCCAGTTACTGGTTGTAGGTCTCTGCATCTGTTTCCATCAGCTGCTGGGTGGAGCAACTCAGAGGAGAGCTATGCTAGGCTCCGTCTGTGAGCATAGCAGAATATCATTAATCTTGTTAGGGGTTGGCTGTCTCCCATGGGGTGAGTCTCAGGCATTGGTTAGACATTCCCTCAATCTCTGCTCTCTTTTTGTCAAGGCATATCTTATAGGCAGGGTAAATTTGGGGTTGAAGTTTTTGCGGGTGGTTGGTGTTCCCTCCCTCCAGTAGGAGTCCTGTCTAGTTACAGGGTGGCCTCTTCAGTCTCCATGACCCCGGTTACTAGGAGTCTCAGCTAGAGTCACCCTCATGGCCTCCCAGGAGCCTACCCTGTTGTAGGTCTCCAGGTTGTCACAGAGAAGTTCCCACCCAAGATTTCTCTTCTCTCTACAAGACTTCTGTCTTCCTGCCCCTGCCCTCCCAAGGTCTGATAGACCCTCATTCCTCTCTGTGCTCCTTCTCGAGCTCCTTCTCTTACCCTGTTCCCTCAGTTCTACTATCTAGTCTGTTTCTACTTCTGAGTGGGAGTTAAGCATCCTTCCTTAGGTCCTTCTTGTTACTTATCTTCTCTGGGTCTGTAAGTTGTAATATGATTGTCCTATACCCCCTATACAGCTCAGTCCTCATATAGGTTCCCTAGTAAGGGGAGCAGGGAGTGTCTGTGGCATGGACACTCTGTTGCCTGATTTTCGATCACTCTCCTCTGGTGGGACTACCTCACTAGGCCACAGTGGGAGAGGGTGGATTCAGTCCTGATACAACTCGATATACTTGGATGGGTGCCTCCCCTTCTCTGAGGAATAGGGGAGAAGAGGATTGGGGGAACAGGGAAGGTGGATGGGACCAGGAGGAGAGGAGGAAGGGGGCTATGGCTGGGATGCAGAAGTATTGGGCAGCCCCCATCATCGTTTGCAGGACAGCAAGTCACAGGAGTAGACTCCAGCACTCAGAGACCATCACCTTGAATGACCCCACTGGGACAGGAGACTGCTTCCCTTCAGGAGTTCATCTGGAGGCCAGGGTCAGAGTCTCCTGGCCCCAGTCTTGATGCTCTCACATCTGCCCAGGGTCAAGCTGGCTCCACTTCCTGGAGAATGATTGTTGGTATAATGTTCTTTTAAAATGTATATGCCTTACCCTTGTTAATTCAAATGCTGATTTCCCCACCCCCAACTCTCTGGTTTCAATCTGGATATTGCATCCTGTCTCAACTCTTGTGTAAACAGGACACAAATAAAGCAACTCGATACAATGTTGTGTAATGGGAGGAGCCAGAGGACAGGAAAGAGGGGAGGAGCTAGAGAACAGGAAGGGGTGAGAAGGAGGAGCAGCTTGAGGAGAGGAGAGCACAAGGAGAGCAGAGCGGGAGGAGAGAGCTTGGAGGACATGGAGCATGAACCAGACCTAACGTTTCACAAAAAGCAAGTATAATGTGGGAAATCTAAATGTTAGGAAACTGAGGGCTTGGAGGTTTAGGAGGGAGTAAATATTGCCCAGCATTGTGTTCTAGGTTAACTAAAAACCCAGTCTCTGTGTGGTGATTTGGTAATACAGCTGCTGAGGATTAACAGCAGCATTACTAGAAGATAAAACAATAGTAAATATTAATCGTCACCTACAACAAATGATGTTGAGTTTTATGCTTGATACAGACTTTCATGGCCATGGTGCAGAAGCACTTCTGTCTCTGGCTCCTTCTCACTCCTGTTCAGGTCTTATCTGATCACCATACTAAGGTGGATGGGTGAACTCACACTCCATGTTCCTGCTCACCAGATCATTCAAACCAGCAGTGGTTCATATTTGGGACTAATTATTAGTTATTAATTATTATAAGGCACTATCACTGCTGCTATAATTAATCTTGTCTTAAGTTCACTATGGCATTTCTTTTGTCACATGACTTTTTGTTTTATTTTTTCTCTATTAATTTGTTTATTCATTTTACATTCTGATTGCAGCCACCTCTCCTCTCTTTCCAGTCCTTTGTTCACACATCCCTTCCTCCCTTGTCACATGATTTTAAAAGGCAAAGAATTCCTTCAAAGTATAGTTTCAAAGACAGCTTTCCTCTGTCCAATTCTCTCTCAGAACAATTTTGTGAACTTCAAATATGTCCCCAATAAGTGGTGCTTTGCCAGCTTTCTAATATTACATATTCAAAAGAGAAGAAACCTGAACAATTCCAGAAAAGTGCATGTCTCAAATTAGCAGTTATGTGCAAATTCCGATTCAGCAAATGATGCTAACAAAGCTGTCTTCCATTTTGTCTGTGGCTTCACATCCTTTCACTTGCCAAGTGAGAACATGTTTACTGTGGTATACACATACCTAGAAAGTTTCTCCAAAGGAAACATGTTATCATCATCATTGTCATCATCATCATCACCATCATCATCACTACCATTCGATTTGCTTACCCATAGAAATGCATGCTGAAAATAATGACTCTACTGGCTTCAGAGTCCTTTCAGAGCATCTTTTGGTTTGCCTTCCAGAGGAATACGTTAAGGTAGATAGGTTAAGACTCAGAAAGAGAAACAGAGGTTACTTTCTTTTCTGTAAGGAACCTAGATTTAAAATTACAGACACAGCATAATATATATGATAGGAAAGAAGAAGGTAGGACTAAATGGACTAAGGAAAAGGAAGAAGCTAGATGCAGGAAGCAGGTCTGGGACATAGCTGAAGAAGGGAAAGAATAAAAGCATGTATATATGAAGAGGCCATGATGAAACCCATTACTTTGTATGTTAGCCTTAAAATTTGACAAAAGTAAAAAATAAAATAATGTCTTTTCTTAAAAGCAGATACATGGGGTAGTTTTTGTTTTTCATCTTAATTTTACTAGTAAGGAACCTCTCTAAAGAAGTGCTGTGCTGTCTCTAAAAACTTGATTATCATGTGGCAGGAGAGGAGGTTTTCTAGAGGTCTGGTTTTGTAACTTACAAAATGGAAGGTAAATCCTGGACTTCACATTCTGTCTCAGCAACAACAGTAGAAACTTCATGAGTGAAGGAAATAGCCAACAAGGCATAAATAACAAGAAATTAATGTCAACAATAAAAGTGTAGACTGTGGGCTAGGAGTGTAGCTCAGGGCAGATGCTCTCCTGGCCTACATAAGTTCTGAGTTCTTTCTCCATTGTGCACATACCACCTATAAACATGGAAGCAAATAGCAATTAGGCACTTTCTAATTATTATTTTTGTCTGTTTTATGACTGGTGAAGGTGTAGACCACTTACAGAACAAGTTTATTGAATTTCTTTAGTTTAGCCACTTCACTAAACAAACAAACAAACAAAAAACAACAAATGATCCCTTTATGGAGAGGTATTTGATGGAGATTGAGTCAACAGGAGATGGACCAAGATTGATTACTCATTTCTTGCTTTCTTTTGCCTGCTCTTAGTTGTCCACTCTCATAGAGCCCTTGGGCAACTAAACAGAGCATCAGGGTAGTTTGCTCATGTGACAGACCAATTTTCAAACATTCCTCTCACCTGCCTTTTTCTTTTTGTTAACCACACATTGTGTTTTCTACTGCTCTCTCTGGAAGGATAAGGAGAAAACAGAAAGCTTTCCAGTGGAGTTGATAGATTCTGCGTGACTCTCTTGGGTTGAGAGCATCACCTCAGAAACCAGGGTGGTGTAAAACTCTAGCCACTGTGGGTCTGTGGCTACATCTCCATCTCTCCCAGCATCAGGCCAAGAGCACCAGTCCTTACTTCCTCAGTATTCAAGTTTATCAGCTTAGTCTAAGAACCCTGCAGTCTTTGATCTATCATTATGTTTCAAATTTTCTAATTAAAATTTTTATTTTAATTTTTTCTCTTTACTAGCTTCTTTTTAGATTCTAACAACTAAGAAGCCACAATGTGGGGGGTTTCCTTTTTTTTTTTTTATCAGTGTGTCTATTATGCAGGTATTTCATTAAAATACCGAGGAGGCTATTTGATTTAGTCCAACAGCTTCATGAGAATATTTCCTGATACCTTTCATAAGATACAATTTTTGACATAGGATTTTTTTACCAGCCTAGGCTGGTCTTGAACTCACTGTGGAACCTAGTCTAGCCTCAAACACACAGCAACCCTCTCACCTCAGCCTCTCTAGTACCAAAAATGTATGCATGAGTCAACCCTGGAAGCTACATAACTCTTCTAAATTCTCTCAGACCATTTAAGATTCCAGGCCTCACCTCCTATGTCTATGGGAGGGCTGAGGCTGTTTTTGCTTTATTGTCCCATTTGGCATTGCACAGATGAGTGGAGAAGCTAGTACTCCATCCCACTTTTCTCTCATGACTGAACCCAGTTTACTGACCTGTTGACACAGGTGAGTCACCACCTTTGGACTGCTCTGCGGCTGTGTTATTTAAGAAAAGTCACTTTGTTTGCACAAGCCTTGGCTCCCTTCAGTGCAGACTGCTGTTTTGTGCTGTTGAGGATTGATCAGATGATCTAATTGGAGTGTTGTGCAGTGACCTACTGTTACCAAAGGGGCATTTTCACAAGGAGTGGTAGCTGCATTCAGAGAGTGTCCAGATTATCACCATTTGAGATTTGTGGGATCAGAGTTGACAAAACAGGGAAAGGATGGGCCACTCTTTTTCAATTTTCTTACATTTTATTTCCCCCTCGCTTTTTTGATTCCCTGGCTAACTAGCCTATTAAGCACCTCACACCCTTAACATTTTAAACTTTGCGGTTTAAAATGAGGTCAGCTCCTTCCCCACAGCGCACTGTGGGATGTGCTGTTGTCCTCAGTCGCCTTGTTGTGCATAAACCTCTGCAGTAGTTGATCTTCGGACTGGAGCTTTGACCGGCAGCTTCTGCTCTTGTGTCCCACAGCCCTGGAAGCCACTGTTCTAATCCCACCCTCTACCTCATCAGTCCCCCTTCTTAGAAGTCTGTGTGAAGCTGTACATGCCTGTTTTCATCTGAGTTGTTTCATCTTGCATGGCACCCTCCAGGTTCACCCTTGCTATGCAAATGGCAAAATTTGCTTTTATAAAAATAATTTTTAACCTGATAAAAAATTAAAATTACATGTTTATGAAGCTCCCTGTGATGCATATACATGCTGGATAATGCTCAAGTCATGGTGCCCATATCTGTCTCTTTAAGTATTTATTACTTCTTTGTGGTAAAACCATAAAAAATTCTAGCTTTTTGAAAACAATAGTGCATGTGGTTCTCTCTAATTACCCTACTTTGCAGAAGCCTGCCATAACTTATTTCCCCATCTATCTGTTACCTAGTACTCATTAGACAGCTTTTGGTGGCCTCCTCCACCAAGTGTTCTCTTTGACCTTTGGTAACTACCATCCTGCTCCCCACTTTTATGAGATTAGTCTTTTTAGATTCCAAACATGAATATCTGCCTTTCTGTGCCTGGCTTGTTTCACTTAATATGTGACTCTGGTTTTATCAGTGTCTTTAGAATCCTCAAGATGACACCCTTTTATGCTGGGGATATTCCATTATATAGGCTTTCTTCTAAGAAAAGTCTATTTAGATATATTGCTCATATTTTTAAAATATGTGTATGAATTATTTTGCCTATGTGTACCATGTCTAATATCTTCAGAGGCCAAAAGATGGTACCAGATCCTCTGGAACTGGAGTTACAGCCAGTTTAAGATGTTAAATGGGAGCTGGGAATTGAATCCTTGGCTCCCTTACAAGAGCAGCTGGTACCCTTAAACTCTGAGGTGTTTTTTTCAGCACTGTATTCCCCATTTCATCCTAATTACTTGGTGTTTGGAACTATCAAGTTGTTCCATCCCTTACATTCTAATGAGTATCACTTCTTCCTTTATATATATATTTTTTCTGCCTAAATTTTATGGTCAGCACTCCAAGAAATATATTGAATTAAAGTGGTGAAAATGGTCACCCTTGTCTTTTTTCAGGTCTTAGAAAGCTTTCAGTGCCCTCCACAATAGCTTTAGGCCATCATTCCTACATCCATTCACCCATTTGTCAGTAATGTTGTGCCGACTTGGCTTTCTTGGGACATACATCCAGAAGTTATCAACATCCAAATGGGATCACATGATAGATAATTCAGTGTTCAATTATTATTTATTTTGTGGTGCTGATTTTTTTTTATTAATTACACTTTGTATTAATATTCACTTTGTATCCCTCCATAAGCCCCTCCCTCCTCCCCTCCCAATCCCATCCTCCTTCCCCCTTCTTCACAAATGCCCCTCCCCAAGTCCACTGATAGGGGAAGTCCTCTTCTCCTTCCTTCTGATCTTAGTCTATCAGATCACATCATAGATGTAGCACATGACAGTTCAGTGTCCAAGTGGGCCACACAGTAATGGGAAGAGGGACTGCCTCTGACACAATCTGATTGGCCTGCTCCCTGATCACCTCCCCGGAATCTCCACACTGTTTTTTATAATGACTGTATTAATTGACATTTCCAAAAACTGTGCAAGAGAGAGGCCATTTTTCATCACACTCCCTGGGGGATGATCAGATCAGTGAGATGCTGAGTAAGTAAATCTTAGAGGAACTGAGAAACTGGTAGGGAAATGTGGTTTGACTGCAGAGGAAGGTGGGCTTAGAAACCATGAAGGGTGGGTTCTCTGCTGAGATGTGATGGAAGAAGCATCCTAAGGAGGCCCCTGCTTAGTGTTCTGGAGACTAAATTTAGTCTCCAAAAGTCAACATGAAAAAGTCAACATGGGGAGAGGTCAGAGAGCTAATCCAGTCAGAGCATTAACCAGGCCTGAGCATGAGTGTGTCAGCTGGGAAAATGATGCTCAGCGTGGTGTCTGGCACAGAGTAAAAACTGAGCATGTCCATTGACTAAATGAATGGACATAGTAAAGATGGTGTATAACTGCTGAGGAGTCAAGACTGTCTCCTGAGTTAATCATCACTCTGACATCAGCAAAAGTCTGTCTCCTGAAGAGGAGTTACTGCATCCTACCCAGTGGTCCCTTCACTGGACCTTTCTGCGTGGGAGCTCATATTTCAACTCATCCAGAGCACATGCTTTCCTAGCTCTGGGCAGTAAGGTGTTCCTGATGACCTGCTGTAGATATGCCTTTATCCTTACATTCTTTTGATAAGACACCCCTATGAAATTGCTTAGTTCTATCTTGGGATCTGGAAAGCAAAGCAGAGTATTCATTCTTTCCCAGCATACTAAATTAGAGATGAATGTTCAGTAATGGAAATGGTGACTGTTTAGTATTTCCTTGGAGCCACTATAGATAGACTGACATTTTATTTCAGTAAGATCATGTCCTATGAGGTCATCACATCTGTTATTTCTATACCTCAGGCTGGCAGCATTTTTCTTAACCTGTTGGTTTGCTATGGTATCTCTGGCTTAGGCTGCTGCTTGGGTGACCTTTGGCTCAAAACCAGGATCTTTGAAGGACTGAGGAAGTCCTGTGAGCTCTCTAATTCCTTCAGTACCAGCTTTCTGTGAAGTCCACCAAACCATAAGACCTTCTTAGAAGATGAAAGTGTAAACAGGAGCCTGCGTTTCCAAAATTAGTAGAATTCTGTCTCCTGTCATATGTAGCTCAGTAGTTTGTACTGGAGTGCATAGTGTTCAGAGCTGAAAGAAGTGTTTACATGAAGCCTGTCAAGAGCTATGCTTGTTATGAACATCACAAGTTATTTACCTTACTGGTTTGTTTAAAATCTCAGTCATATTCTAGACTGACAGAGCTTTTATCTGCCAAATATTCTTTACCAGAGAGGGAGAGATGGCCATATGGAAAATGAAATAAAGGTACTGGGCTTGATTCTGGATTCCTCCTGCTTGGCAGAAAGCCTAGAGATAGAGAATGCGATATTAACGTGTCTCCCCAGAGTTGGATGTTGCCCTCTAACATTGAAGTCCCCTGATTGAAGCATGTTGTAGCCTGTGCATTGACCTTTACAAGCCAAATGTATGCCTGCAAGATGAGCAGCTGCAGGAGCATTGGGTCCAGCGTTCCTGAATTGTCTGCAATAATTATCCAAACCATTGTGAAATTAAATATGAAAAGCAAGTGAAAGGGGAAAAGGCAGTGCTTTTCAGAGGAAAGCACCATCTTGTGAACAGTCCAAGGGGGCAAGCTTTGGTCTGGCGCTGTCCATTCATCTTCTAGTTTCACCAGTTCACAGGCTGATGTCAGCTTTAACACAGTCTCTGAAGTGAAAGCAGGTCTTGACACCTGCTGAGATCCTACATAGGTGCAAGCCCGTCCTGCATGTCAAAGCAGTTTCCCACCCACCTGATCCTCCTTGGGAACGTACTATCACTACTGGAGTGCTCTGTGTTGTAGCTGCATTGTGTCGTTGTAAGTGGAAGGCATTGTTGGCCTCTAAAAGGCCTACAGCATTAGAAAAGAAATTTTAAACAACCGGTTTTTTTTTCTTTTTTTAATTGAAAATAGGTTCTTATTCATACAATACATCCTGACCAGTTTCTCTAGCTCTGCCACCCCCACACATCTCCTCTCCCCGAGATCCACTCCCCCCCATGTCCCCTACCAACAAAGAGCAGGCCTCCAAGAGACAACAGCCAAACACAAGGAAACAAAATATAGTAAGACCAGACAAAAGCATTCACCCTGAAACTGGACAAGGCAGCCCAAAAGGAGGAAGAGTCCCAAGAGCAGGAAAAAGCAGCAGAGAGACACCTGTTCCCACAGTTAGGAGTCCCACAAAAATTCTGAACTAGCAGCCACAACATCTATGCAGAGGACCTGGTGTAGACCTGTGCAGTCCCCGTGCTTGCCACTTCAGTCTCTGTGAGCTCAATCTCTGTGAGCTCACGTGAGCCCTGCTTTGTTGATCAAGTGGGCTGTGTTCTCCTGGTGTCCTGACCCCTCTGACTCCTACAGTCTTTCTGCCCATTCTTCTGAGGAGTTCCTGAGCTCCAAGAGGAAGACCCAAAGGAGCCCTCCAATCTAGGCTTTCTCTTTCTCTCTCTCCGTTTCTATCCCTCCCTCTCCCTCCCTTTCTTTCTGTATAATGTCTAGATGTGGGTCTCTGCATCCATTCCTATCTACTGCTGGAGGAGCCCTTGCTAATGACAGTTGGACAAGGCACCAATCTATGAGTATAGAAGAATGTTATTAGGAATCATTTCATTGAGTTTGTTTAAGACCAATCATGTTTGATTCCACCCTAGGTCTCTGGGCTATCCAGTCTCCAGTTCCTGGATTTCCAAGCAGTGTCAGGCATGGGCTCCCTCTCATGGAGTAGGCTTCAAGTTAAATCAGACATTAGTTGGCTATTCCCACAAGTTCTGTACCACCATTGCACCAGCTCATCTTACAGGCAGGACAGAATGTAGGTCAAAGGTTTTGTGTCTGGGTTGGTATCCATGTTTCAGTAGCCTGCAGAGTACATTCCTGTACCAAAGAGACTAGAACATAGGGGTGAAGGCTTCATGCAGATCCCGGAATGACCTCTGCATATTCCATGAGCTGTGTGTGTGTTGTCCTCAGAAATGGGCCCCCACTGTTAGTTTGAGGAGATCAACTTTCTGATCTTAGCATCGCATTAGCTTGTTTGGGGATTTCCATAGGACCCATTTGGCCAACAACTCTATCGAATACAACCCAGTGCCATGACTGGGAGCCTTGCCTGGCTACAAGAGATGGCCATTTCAGACTCTGTATACCCCATTTCTAGGAGTTTTCACTAGGATCACCCTCATAATTTCCACTGCACTAGGGTTCCACACTACTCCCCAAGTGCCCCACAGTTCCAGCCATCTCTCCCTTATCTGATACCTCCCATTGTAGTTCCCACCCACCCCTTCCGGTTCATCCTCAAAATCTATTCTGTTTCCCCTTCTCAGGGAGATCAATGCATATACACCCTCTTCTTTTAATTTTCTTAATGGCTAATATCCAGTTATAAGTGAATACATATAATTTTTGTTTTTCTGGGTCTGGATTACCTCCCTTGGGATGTTTTGTTTTTTCTAGTTCCATTCATTTGCCTGCAAATTTTATGATGTCATTTTTTTGTCTTTTTTTTATTCTTTATTAATTACACTTTATTCACTTTGTATCCCCCCTGTGGTTCCCTCCCTCCTCTCGTCCCAATTCCTCCCTTCCTCCACCCTCTGCATGCATGCCCCTCCCCAAGTCTCCTGATAGGGGAGGTCTTCTTTTCCTTCCTTCTGATCCTAGTCTGTTAGGTCTCATCAGGAGTGGCTGCATTGTCTTCTTCTGTGGCCTGGTAAGGCTGCTTCCCCCTCAGGGGGAATTAAAGAGCAGGCCAATCAGTTCATGTCAGAGACAGTTCCTGTTCCTATTACAATGGAACCCACTTGGATACTGAACTGCCATGGGCTACATCTGTGCAGGGGTCTTAGGTTATCTCCATGCATAGTCCTTAGTTGGAGTATCAGTCTCAGGAAAGACCCCTGTGTCTAGATTTTTTGGTTCTGTTGCTCTCCATGTGGAGTTCCTGTCCTCTCCAGATCTTACTGTTTCCCACTTATTTCATAAGATTATCTGCACTCTGCCCAAAGGTTGCCCATAAGTCTCAGCATCTGCATTGATAGTCTGCAGGGCAGAGCCTTTCAGAGGTCCTCTGTGTCAGGCTCCTGACTTGTTCCCTCTTTTATGATGTCATTTTTTAAAAACTGAGTAATACTCCATTGTATAAATAAAATATGTACCATATTTTACTTATCAATAGTGCCATATTTTATTTATCAATTCTTCTGATGAGAGATAACAAGGTTGTTTCCAGTTTTTGTCTGTTATGAGTAAAGCTGCTATAAACATAGTTGAGCAAATGTCCTTGTTATATGCTGGAGCATTTTTTGGGTATATGCCCAGGAGTGGTATAGCTGGGTCTTGAGGTAGACCTATTCACAATTTTCTGGAAAAAGAAAAAGCCAATTGATTTCCAACGTGTTTGTATAAGTTTGCACTCCCACCAGCAATGGAGGGGTGTTTCCTCGCTCCACATCCTCTCCAGCATGTGCTGTCACTTGTGTTTTTGATCTTAGCCGTTCTGACAGGTGTAAGATGGGATCTCAAAGTCATTTTGATTTGCATTTCTCTAATGGCTTAAGGAAGTTGATCATTTCTTTAAGTGTTTCTCATCCAGTTGCAATTCTGCTATTGAAAAGTTTCTGTAGAGATCTGTACCCAAGTTTCAATTGGATTTTTTAATATCTAGTTTGTTGAGTTCTTTATATATTTTGGATATTAGCCCTCTGTCATATGCAGAGTTGGCAGAAATCTTTTACCATTCTGTAGGCTGCTGCTTTGTCTGATTGACAGTGTCCTTTGCCTTACAGAAGCTTTTCAGTTTTATGAGGTCCCATTTATTGTTGCTCTTACTGTACACCTTATCGGTGTTCTGTTCAGAAATGCTTTTCTTGTGCCAGTGAGTTCAAGACTACTCCCCACTTTCTGTTAAATCAGATTCAATGTGTCTGGCCTTACGTTGAGGTCTTTGATCCACCCAGACTTGAGTTTTGTGCAGGCTGGTAAGTGTGAATCTATGTGCATTATTTTACATGCAGATGCCCAATTTGACCAGCACCATATACTGAAGCTGCTTTCTTCATTCCAGTGTTTATTTCTGGCTTCTCAATAAAAAATAAGGTATCCATAGATGGGAAGGTTTATGTATGGGTCTTCAGTTCAATTCTATTGATCAACATGTTTTCTTTTTTTTTAAGCCAATATCATGCAGTTTTTATTACTATAGCTCTGTAGTACAATTTGAAATAAGGGATGGTCAGACCTCTGGAAGATCTCAAAGTGTGAGATTGTTTTAACTATCCTGTTTTTTTTTTGTTTGTTTGTTTTTCCATATGAAATTTAAAATTTTTCTTTCGATGTATGTAAAGAATTGTTGGGGATAACATTGAATCTGTAGATTGCATTTAGTAGGACGGCCTTTTTACTGTTAATCCTACTGATCCATGAGTACGGGAGATCTTTACATCTTTTGATAGCTTCTTTAAGTTCTTTCTTCAAAGACTTGAAGTTTTTATCATACAAGTATTTTACTTGGCTTGGTTAGAGTTACCCCAGAATATTTTATATTATTTGAGACTATTGTGAAAGGTGTAATTCCTCTAAGTTTTTTTTTTTCTCAGCCTGTTTGTTGTTTATATATAGGAAGGCTACTCATTTTTGAAGTTAATTTTGTATCCAGCCACTTATCTGAAAGTGTTCACCAGCTGTAGGAGATCCCAGCTGGAATTTTTCATGTCACTTCTATATGCTATCATATCATCTGCAAATAATGATACTTTGACTTCTTCCTTTCTAATTTGTTTCCTCTTGATCTCCTTCAGTTGTTTTTGTTGTTGTATTTGTTTGTTTGTTTGGTTGGTTGGTTGGTTTTTGCTTTTATGAGACAAGGTTTCTCTGTGCAGCCTTGGCTGTCCTGGACGACTTTGTAGACCAGGCTGGCCTTGAATTCACAAAGATCTGCCTGCCTCTGCCTCCCTGAGTACTGGGATTACAGGCGTGTGCCACCATCCTTCAGTTGTCTTATTGCTGCTCTAGCTAGAACTTCAAGTACTGTATTGAATAGATACGGAGATAGTCTTGTTCTGAGTTTAGTGGAATCACTTTATGTTTCTCATCATTTAATCTGATGTGGCTATGGGCTTGCTGTAAATTGCCTTTATTATGTTTAGGTATGTCACTTGTATTCATAATCTTACCAGGACTTTTATCATGAAGGGTGTTGGATTTTGTCAAAGGTTTGGTTTGTTGTTTTTTTTTTTTTTTCCATCTAATGAGATGGTGATGTATTTTTTTTCTTTCAGTTTGTTTATTTGGTGGATGACATTTACTGACTTTTGAATATTGAACCATTCCTGCATCTCTGGAGTGAAACCTACTTTATCATGGTGGATGATCTTTTTTATGTGCTCTTGGATTAAGCTTGCAATAATTTTACTGAGTATGTTTGATCTATGTTCATAAGGGAAATTTATCTGTAATTCTTTCTTTATTGAGACTTTATGTGGTTTGGATATTCTTTATGAGCCTGAGTTTTCTACTGAGACTTTTGCATTTAGAAGACAGTTTGTCTTCTAACTCTGCTCCATTTGTTTATCTTTCTAAGCATGACTTTCAGATTGACATAGCATAAGATACTGTTTTGTGTTTTTTGTTTTTTTTATTCTCTTGGTCTTGAGGTGGACATTGCTAAGTGATTACACATTATTTTGGTTGGTTCATGATTGTATCCCTGTTACCAGTGCAGCAGAATTCAAGGACAGGTCCTTGCCTGTAGCAGCCTTGGAGTGAAGCAGAATAGAGGAAATCCAAGAACCCTTTGCATTCTTAGTAGGTGTGTATCTCCATCTCTTGTTCCTTTATCCTCTCCATGGGTAGACAAAAACCTGACTTGTGATTAAGATAATTGTTTATATGGTTAGGCTTTGAGTAGTCCCGGGAATCTAATCTTTCCCAGAATCCTAGTATAGTAGGAATCATGGTTTATGCATGACTAATTTAGGTCACATCTGGTAGGACTAGAACACATCTGCAATATAGTAACCATAGTAGCAAATATCCATATATTCAAGTGTCAGTTTTTTCTATAGTTAACTACTGTTATTTTATAGAATGTAAGAAAATTTTTCTATAGCTCTGAAAGAACTGAACTTAGGTCAATAAATACAATTTATCTAATAAGAATTTTTCAGCATTTATTATCTGCCATTCTTTGTACTAGGAAGAGACAGAAAAATCAAAATTACCTGCTTTGTACAATTTATACATTCGCTCTGGGCAGAAAACCCAGAAATTAATGAAGTGAATGAAACTGCCCAGGAGGAAAGACAAGGAAGGGAGAAATGAGCCTTGAGGAGGGGTTTGATGAGGATGTCCCATTTGGGACTGCGTTCCAAAAGTCCGTTGCTCTGTCCAGGTATGGGTCTCTGTGTTAATTCCCATCTACTGCAAGATGTGGCAGAGGAAGGCACTGATTGATGGGTATGACAGTATGCCATTAAAACTTGTTTTACTGCTATGTTCCTGTAGCAGAATAGTCCTAAGGAGCATGACCAGACCTGTCACCTAAGGGGAAAAGCAGTCAAGTGTGAGCTTGAAGGAGGTGAGAGGTTAGTTATCTGGGAGAACAGGATTCCAAGAAGAGAGAATGGGGGTGGGGGATATAGGGGCCTTGGGTTTATGGCCTCTTAGAATGCCAGAGGCAGTAAGCCTGGAGTGAATGAGTATGAGAACAGGGAGAATAAGGTAGATGGATATGATGACCGGTGCATGGGTATGAGCACTTCCATCTTGGAAGATGAGGAGTCATTGGGGATTGAAACAGAGTAGATGGACTCTCTTTTTGTCACTCTGGCTGCTATCTTCAGAATACATTGAAGGGGACAGTGCTGGAAGCAGTGAGATGAACTTGGAAGGTATCACAGTAATCCAGTGCCAATACCATGAGCTTAACCTCCTCGGTGGTGAGAAGTAGTAGAGTTCTAGGTGTATTTTAGAGGTATGGTCAAATCTTAGGTGGAGGTATAGGCATGAGATAAGATACGTTTGGCATCCCTCCATTTGGTTACATCTCATGTGATGGGTACAAGTAGCCATAGCCAGTTCTGGAAGACAGTAAAAATCAGAACCCCTCTTTTAGCCATGCAAATTGGAGATGCCTGCTAGACTTGAAATGAGACTCTACAGTGTCCAGTGGTTGGACTACAGTCCTAGTGTACAGGAAAAGGGCCAAGGGTGGAGACAGGCATTTGGAGTCTTCAGGGCATGACGGACATCAAAGCAATGAGCTGAACGAGATCTTGGAACCAATAAAGGAAACAGAAGAATGTACCACTGTCAGTGGGGGAAGGAAGAAGCCAGAAGTGGAGACAGAGAAGAGGATGGTATCTTCTCTACCAGGTACTGCCACTAGGTCGGAAGGGTTACAGTGGAGCTAGGGAAATGGCTTAGTAGTTAAAATGCTTGCTCTGCAAGCTTGAGGACCTGAGTTCAGGTCCCTGACAGACATGTAAAGTCTGGGTTATACAGTGTGTATCCGTTACCCCTTCTCTAGGGTCAGGGAGAGACTGGCAGATCCTATGGTTTTCTGGCCAGCCAGTCTAGCTGAATTTGTAAGCTCCAGGTTCAGCATGAGACTGTCTCAAAAATACAGTGGCAAGCATAGAAGACATCCATTGTCAGTCTCTGGCTTTCATACACGTGTGCATACACATCTATGTATGTTGATGCATAATTGCACACACACATGCTTGCACATGAAAAGTTTTAAAGCAATTGCTCATAAGCTGAGGTTCAAGACAGCTTTCTCACTAAATTTGTGGCTGGGAAGTAGCTAGCCAGGTCAAGTTCACTTTCTTTCTTCCAAGAATCCTCTGGCCATGCCTAGCTCCCTAGACGATTGTACATGCCCTGTGCTGCTTGCGAGTGTTTTCTGAACTCTAGTTTCAGAGCTCAGCAGCTGTGTCCATGCTTTTGTTTTATAGTTTATATGGCAGTCATGGCTTTTTATTTTTTTCATATAAATATAGAATGTTTATTTTACAAAATTATAAAAATAGGTAAGCAAAGGGGGAAAAGTCCATTATCCATTAATAATATTCATAGTGCTCAGAAGTTATCATGTGCATGAATTAGTATATTCAGACTTCTAGACTCTTGTACTAAATATGTGAGAGCTTTTTTTCACCAACAATGTCATATATCATATCTTAGTATACAACACATACTTTTTCTGTGCTTACTCAGCTATTTACGGTATATTTTGCCAGGGACATAGTGAGCAGAAGTGATATATAGATTGCCAATAGAATTAATTGAGATTCAGGCCTGTGGTGAGAATGGTAAATGCATTATTTGCTGAACACTGTGACATGTATCTCATTCATGTCATTTCATTCCAACAGAACTTCTGTGAGATAGAGGCTGCTGTTTTATTTGTTGTCTTCTGTTAAATTATAGTATAGTTTGGCTTGGGTGGTTCTGCCTAATCATGCTGTAAGACCTATAGTATGTCCCTTGTCCGTCTTTTTTCCCTTACCGTGCTTCTGTATTTGACCCCAGGCTACACATTCCAGCGGGCTAGGCAAACAGAGCGATGGCACATGCTGGGTACAGGGGTTGTAGGTACCCTGAGTCCTATTCAGGCAGAGTAGCAGCTCTTCAATAGGAAATTGTGGTTTTGTTCTTCTAGGTTTACTTTGCTAAAAACCAAAGTTCTACATCTCAAAGAGTCTCTGGTCATACAGATTTCCTTTCAGCTAAGAAAAACTAGATGGATGGATGGATGGATGGATGGATGGATGGATGGATGGATGGATAGAGATAGATAGATAGATAGATAGATAGATAGATGGATAGATAGATGAAACATTTACTCAAATGCTCATGATGGTTTTTTGGCTTGGTTGTTGTTTATATACAGCAGGCACACACTTGAATGTGAGGTCCTTTTGTAATTCCTTTCACACCTTCCTTTATATCTTTTAAATAATACTTTATTAATTATTTTAGAACGTCATACAGTGTATTTTGAACATATCTATCCCCCTCCCCCAGGTCCTCCCATCACTACCCTCTTAACCCTTTATCCCTTCCTACACAATTTGCTCTTTCCCTCCCTCCCTCCCTTGCTTTCTTTATTGAGCTAAGTTTGGGTTGCCCAGCTGGTCTTGGGAGTAGGGCCTGCCCTGTGTGTGGTGACATCCTTTAAGAAAACTGACTCTCCCTATTCCAGCAGCTATTAAGTAACAATAGCTTCCCAGCTTTTGGCCATGATACGTATTCTTACAGTGGAGTAAACATACTATATAGCATATAATATGTGGATATATAACATACTCTGTATCACATAGCATGGCCATGTGCTTCTAATGAAAGTGCGCTTAACGTGTGACTCAGCAATCATTAAAGGTTGGAAGGCTTCAGGTGCAGAAATAATAGATTCACCATGTTTAAAATCACTGTTGTGGGTACAAACTTCATGCAGTACCATGAGCTCCTGCAGTGTGTTCCTGGGTTCCCAGCACCATTGTGTCTGTCTGTAGAGTAAAAGAAACTGACTGCTTCATATCACTAAACATCATGCCTCAACGCAGTACTAAAAGTGTGAACTTCTGTGCAAATAACTTTGGTGGTGTTATATCTTCAGGTGAGTGATCCACACAGACCTGCCACCAGCTATTAGATTAGAGAGATGTCCATGTCCAAAAAGTGGATTTGTGCTGTTAAAATTTTTGTTTTTGCCATCTAGTTTTTAACTCAAGACAAAATCAAGTGCTCACAGCTTCATAACAGCCCTCACACACATACTTGGTGCATTCTGACCATATGCCACGAACTGTGTTCAGCTGATGTCCTGATGCCCTTCTTTGGGAAGCCCTTTGATCCACAGGTATTGGCAGGAGAGGTTAAGCAGTGCCAGTCAGGGTGCTGTAAGCCTGTACCTTCTCTGTTTGTGTCTTACCTGGTCAGAGAATGAAGATGCTTTTAGAATAAGTCCAGCTGGACTATGTCCTTTCCCAGGAGACTCGTCCCTCTGCTTCCAGTGCTCTACAGTGTGCCAGTGGTCATTCGCTATTGTCTGACACTCGCCTTCTCTGCATATGAAGTCCCCATTCCTATCCGTAAAGGAGCTCTTGTCCTTCCATAAGAATTACATCTTCTTGGGAAGAACATATGTGCTCCCTCAGCAATCAAACTTTCAGAAATATAGCATCATTTCATTTGCTTACTTTATCATTTTAGGCAAGCTTAGAGATGCTAATCCTTGGGGCAGGACTATAGCTCAGAGGGAGAGTGCCTGCTTGGCATGCACAAGACTCTTGATTCCAGCCCCGTCACTGCAAAAAGAAAGATATATATATATATATATATATATATATATATATATATATATATATATAAAACTGAGAGTTCACATAAGGATTGTAGTTCATAAAAAACTCTTATGTGTTGTTTTAGAAATCCTGGTTTTAATTTATTTTGAATATGACTTTTGAATGGAAATGTTACTCTCATTTATGGAGGCTGCTGGGTTTCTTCACTCATCCAGTCTTCAGGGTGACTTGTCTCTTTTAATAAGTTGGGAGTGTGGAACATACTGTCCATTTCTCTTCTTCCAACATTGGACTTCAGACCAATTAACAGACTAAAACAAGCATCTTTAAAAAGCCTGACTTTAAGTACTTGGATGTATGTCATCAGAGCCATTAAAAAGAACACAGTGTTTGGTGTGCTAGTCTTCTTAGCAAGCACAAAAACTCCCTGGCTATTTTTGGCAACAAGGGCAAGTACATCTGTTAACTAAAACAAACAAATAAGCAATCATATTACTTTGTAGGAGTGAGAACCCCTTTCTGGTTTGTTGATTCTATTTTCTGTAGCTTTTAAATTATGCTTAAAAACTGTCCATCTTGTCTACTTCCTACCCCTGCTCTAGTAAGCCTTCAAAAATTAGCTTTAACCTTTATAAATTGGAATCATTTGCTACTAACAATGCATTTTAGTTTGCTCAAAGTCTTGAACTGATGAGGATAAATTTATAAGATTGGTTTTGGTTAAGTTGAATACAGGTTCTTGTTTTAAAGAGGAACCCAAACCCTTTAGTATTGAAATTTGGTTTGGAATGCTGACTGGGTATAGGATAAAAGACAAGACATTAGACATTTGTACTAAGTACATTGTAGTCTTTAAAAAGTAAGAGGAAAGTTTCCATCCCATGATACAAATGCCTCCCACAGGATCTGGAGTCATTTTGGCTAGGGTGTCAGAAGTAACAGGAAACAAAGAGAAAGTGTTGCTAGCAGGCCTCAGTCTTTGTCCTAACTCCACACTGTTGCTTATAAGGAAAAGGTGGAATGGCTCATGACTGCTTACCAGGTCCCATTGTGAGAAAGAATGCTGGGTTATGTTAATAGTTCCAGAGGAGAGGAAGGCATGACTAGTGCACATATCCTGTGGGACTTCCTGTTGCACAGAGGATTAGTAGCTTCCTTGATTTTGTTTGTTGTTGAAAATTGTTGAGGATTAGGTTAAGTTCTGTGTGTGGTGTGTTTAGCATGTGTGTGCAAACCAGTGTGTGAGAAATGTTAGCTGTCACTATTGCCATTATTACTGCAGTTATCTGTCACCATCACATGCTTAATCACAAACTCATCACCAGCAGGAGCTTGAGTTTGAAGGAGATTGAATCTAGCTAGCTATGTTTTGTAAAAAGGTGTTCTGGAAGAAAGAACAGACACTGATCCATTGTAGAGCAGATTGGGTACTCTGTGAGGACAGTTGTGTGTTTGTGAGGTGCTTTACAAGGTGCTGAAGACAAAGATGAGGAGGGCAGAGCTGATCCTTTCACGCAGGAACACTCAGTTTAGGAAGCACAGCAAAACAGCACAAGCTGGCGTGGCCTGGACAGCCCACATTCTCACCATCTGCACTCAGGGATGTCTTAGCTGGAGGACTAGCAGATTCAGTTCCTAGTAAAAGCCCACTTCCTCACTGGCTAATGGCTTCCTTCCAGAATAGAGGGTAGGAAGGACTCGACTCTATCTGGAAGCTCAATGGAGTACTAATCCCATTCTTAAAGCTCTACTCTCATGGCCTGCTCCTTAAAGACTTACTCAGATCTTCTCAAGCCTGAAGATTCCAGCTCCAGTGGGAACAGTGGACAGCAGCAGACATTGCATGGCTGGAGGATTGCTTTTCTTGTGATTAGAGACAAAGGAAGAAGAGGGTTTCGTGCTAAATATTGTAAAAGGTTGGCTTTGGTGTTGCTGGACAGTCAGCAGAAGCTCATTAAGAGAGGGGTCATTTATATTCAGACCAATGGAGAAAGCCAGAGTAAAGCTGGAGAAGAGGAAAACGCTGCAGCACAGGTACAGGATGATCCGTGGCTGCAACAAGACCAGCTCAGTGTGAGGGCCTCAAGGCCTCTCTCAGTGCGTGGGCCCTCAAGGCCTCTCTGCAGCTGCAGTGTTTAAGGTCAGAGTGGGGAGGAGGAGAACAGAAAGTACAAGCCATCCTGAGAAGAAGGGAAGGGACAGGACCCGGCTTACGAGCTCACCCTAGCCACACTGTAACTTGATTTGGAGAGAAGGAAAGTAGAGTCAGCCAATTGAAAAGGGCTTTGAATGGTCCAGGTGAGAGCTGATGCAGGGTTAGAGAATATAAGCCACAAGACCATCACATACATGTACACTGTGCTTACTGTCAGGCACTGCCCTGAGGACTCTGCTTCGACTGACTTGTTTAACCCTCAGAATTGTCTTTGGGCTGAGTGCCATCATTATTTCTCTTGAATAGATAAGAGCAAGAATAAGGCATCTAGTCCGGTAGTTGTAAATTACAGGGCCAGGATGTGAGCCCAGGTAAATTGTCTTTGACCACCATGCATACTGATTCAACTTAAGGTGTATGAATGAGCAGAATGAACAGGTCTTGTTGATCTTGAGAGTTAACAATGAACCAAAGTGATATCTGGTTCAGGCAACAAGGTAGATAGTAGTTACCAGGACCAAAATGGGACACCTACAGCTGGAAGTGCTGAGAGATACATTCCTGCCGTGCCTGATTAATGTGGTTCTGATGGGTTTAGAGAGGAAGCCAGAGCAAGGCTAGAGAACTGGAATATTTCACTACAGAGGCAGGAATATATTCTGACAACCATATTTATTATAAATAATAATGTTAAACTCAGATGAAGTTGCTCAAAAAGAGAAAAGGACCCTGAAAAGCCTGAGAATCTGGAAATAGAGGAAACAAAGACAGAAAGGATTGAAGCTACATGGCAATGTGCACACAGAAGCCATTGGATGGCAGGAGTCCTGGCAGGCCTGGCAATGTGTACACAGAAGCCATCAGATGGCAGGTTTCCAGGGAGGACTGGCAGGCTGGCACTTTATTTGGTGGTGACTAGAGCCATTTCATAGGCTTAGTGGGTGTGAAGATGGAAGTACAGTGCGCATGGGCAGGACTGGGAAGGGACAGGGGCACCTGAGAGATGTGTGTGAAGCATGTGAGATGGTTTTGAGTCCCATGGGTGGGGCAGCTGTTAGGGTGGCTGCTAGGGAGGCAGCTCTGCTGGACTGGATGGCAGGCTTCGTGTAAGCCCATTACTGGAAGTAGAACAGGTCATGGGCATTCTTGAGAGTGGGCCAGTGTCCATGCAAATACAACATTGTTGTGTTACTGAGTGCTTTTCCTAGTAGGGTTTTGTGCTGGTTTTCCCATTTCCATTTCTCTGCCCTCCAGACACACAGTAGAGGCACACTTCCCAGACTTTGCCTAGGGTCAGGATACACAATTACTCTGCACTTATGTGTTTGGACTTCTCAGCTAGATGGACAGGCTGACACTTGGTAGAAAGTTTGGTCCATATAGTTGGTTCTGGCTGGTAAATTCCAAGTATGTAGTAACATGGGGCCCCTGTTTCTTTGGAGTGGTAATTGACAATGTTAGCAGCTGATTTGTCTGCCTGCCTCCCTAAATGGGGACAAAAACCCTTCACCTTCACCAACCCTCAGTGGAAAGCAGTGTGAACAAAAATAAACCAGTGTTGATCAAAGCCTCTGGACCTGAGAGGTTGGTTATATCCCCAGAACTTGGCTTACCCCAGCCTTATAACATCTGCCTTCCCCTTGGGGAGCATAGCTTGCACTTGTCATGTGACACAGCACAGATACTAAGATTTTAGGCTTGGAAACTAACTGACTGTGTTTGCTTCTTTACCTTGTCACTTGCTAATTGTGTGACCCTCAGCATAGTGGGCAGCTCTTTTTCTCCTAGACAAAACTAGGGATTCAATAATGGAATGATACAATGGAATGGTTTTTAGTGTTTGCTGAGAGTAAAGTAAGTAAAAGTACCAAAAGGTGTGGGAGAAATGTGAGGCCTCCGTCTACAGACAGGCGGGTGTGAGCCTCCAGCATGGCTAGGACCAGGAATGGCTACCCACCTCTACCTGAAGCACCTGTCTTCTCAACCCAACAGTCTAGAGCCTGGGCCACACATGCCTGAGCAGAAGCAGTGTCCTGACAGTGGCTAAAGGACTTTGCTCAGTGGGCAGTGGGACTCATGGGCCTCAGACCTAATCTGTTTATGGCATGGTCCTACTCCTCCATGCTCATGACCTTCTAGGCCCAGGCAAGGCTTGTGGCTGTCAACCTATTTCCTAGCTTCCCAGCTGCAGCCCCCATCCCTTTTGAGCTCCCCAAAGCCCATATCCTCCCACAGGCAGTAGACAGCCTGGTTTCTTTTTGCCATGTCCTTCTTAAGCATCCAGTTTTAGAATGCTGCCATTTATTTTACCTCAGGACAGACTGTATTAAGTTAATATACCTCTGTTGTTTGTTCCATTGTGTCAACGTGTGTTACTTCATCTATTTTAGGAAACCAGCTCCAGGCAGGGATTCAGTATAACTCATTTATACAGGGCTTAGTAAAATACTCTGTGGAATTAAAGACACCTAATAAATGCTTTCGACTGTTGAATGATGCTGTAATCATTTTAATGGAGGCTGATGCTGTATGTGTTTAAACAAATGGCAACTTTTCCAGCAACATTCTGGCAAATTAGCGGCTCCTAAATTAAAAGTCTATGCTTAGAAATTAAATTGTGTGAACTGTGTCAGCATGCAGTATTTATTGCTAAGCTGATTTAGGCAGAGGCCAGAATGCAATAGTAGAAGCCAAGGTTGAAATTTTTTGTTACATTTGTTTGTTTTCTAAAAAAGTGGTTGGCATGGCAGGAGTTGGATGGGTAAGAGGGGCAATTTAAAGGTGATGTTGTGAATTTAATGCATATTTGACAGAGTTAGTGTAAAGCCCGGGTATTGGGTTAGCAGATGTGATTTGGCATCACTGCTTCCCACACACGCACCCTTTTCATTAGGAATGTGTGCCTGATGGGGTACAGATGGTATTGGAGCTGCTCGGTAATATTTTCCACAACCTGTTTTTAGTAATTAGTCTAGAATTTAATGCTTAAAAATACTGGGTTCTTTTAAAGCAATTTCGTAAGCTAAGAACTTGAAATGTGCTTCTTGCACCAGCAGAGGGCAGTATAAGCTAGCCATTTATTCCTGGTCAGCCTCCTGAAGCTGTGTTGCTGTAACAAGGAGCTGGAACTCTGGTCTAGGTGTGATTTGAGATTCACTTTTAAGGAATTAATTGAAATTTAAAATGTTTTAAAACATTCTTTTAATGGCCACTTTTAGCAAGGAAATGAATTGTCCTGAACAGATTTGAGCTGTAGTGTTTTTTTATTGATTTCTTTATTCTTGATTTTTCTATCCATAAATATATGAGAAAGGTATAGACTAAGTAATTTCATTCATGCACATACAAGATATACCCTCCCTTGATCTGTAGGTAGCAAGGCTTTAATTTTCATTCTTTTCATGACAGGAGAGCAAAGCAAAGGGCATTTCTGAGTGTTGTAGTTTAGTAGGTGTCTGGCAACTGAAGGGGCCACAGCTGAAGGTCTGCTCCTGTTAGGGTCAGCTGTGTGTCAGCCAGTGCCCACTTCCACACAAGGCTTTTCTTTCCTTACTCTGCCGCGTTGCCCAACTCCATGGGTCACACTCTTTGCCCATAACGGCTCTAGAAACCAAGTAGGACTTGCCTTCTCCCTTCTCCCCTTACAGCCTTCCTGCAAGTTCCGCATCCTCTGCCATTGAGTCTCTCACTCTCGTTCTCCCAGCCTATGCTCTTAATACTCATACCCCTCCCCTCAGGTCTATATGCTGAGCTTTGGAGACACCTGTGAGGAGGTGGTAACGATTAACTGAGGCCAGCTCTTTGGATCTTGTCCTGCTGCTTGCAGCAGAGGCACCCAGAAGCTGGCAAGTGTGGCTTCTTTTCCAGAGGAACATTATGCATCTGTTTTGAAGAAAAAGCAGATGCATAGACACTGGTCCGGTGGTATGTGGGTGATTTTAGAAATGTCTGTTGACATGGAGGAAGCAGATAGAGCTTACCTCCATTTCAAAGGATGGTAGAGCTGAGTTCTTGTATACTGGCTTACCACATTTGGAACACTTAACATTTCTTTCTTCCTAGTCTAAGACATGGAGACATTTGTCACGGGCCGTGATCTTATTTATGTGTTTTCAGTCTCTTGCCATACAGAACTTAAGTTCCCTTAGGGCCAGGACCCCCTTCTGGACTTAACATTGATGATATGCTTGTACAATTTTCTAAGGCTTGTGAATAAATATATGAAAGATATAAGTGAAAGATTTGTTTTACTGAGTACTGAATTTATTCTGTTACACCCTCTGGCTTCTGTAGCCCACCCCTTTCCTGTTTTCAGTGGTCCTTTCCAAAAGACAACCTTATCTTTGACTTGCTGACAGTCGTTGCCACAGGGAGGCGATACAGCATTTGAAAAGTAGGCAGGCATCTGTTGTGGAAGATGTCAAACAGCCCATAGCATTTACTTCACTTCCTCTGAAGGGGCCATGTCTGGCTAATTTAATGTCAGCAAAGAGGTACACTGAACTCTGCTTGGCAAACCTTGTCAAGCTTTTGTAACATGAAATGGTCATAGACCAAGAGGAAAGGCTAGAACATTGACAAGAAGATGTCTGGTGTGACTGAGGAAGAATCGGGTTGCCAGACAATTATGTCTGAAGCTGTTCACTCACTCATGTTTTTGTTTCCAGGACTACAGTTACTGGTTCCAACTAATGATGGCACACAGCAGGCGTGAGTTCCAGTGAAGTCTTGAAGCAGCAGTTAAAGCCACCTTTGAAACCATGTGCTTTTTTTTTTAATGTTCTCTGTGCACATTGTGTCTCTAACAGTAGAAGTTTCTCAGGAGGCATATTTTAATGAGATTAAAACCATACGAAGTTATGCAAGTGATGGATCATTGTTGGTCTGTGAGTGAAAAGTCTCTATGTGGTTTGAGCAGCCCCCCCCCCCCCCACCTTCTTCTGCCTCCTGGAGCAGACAGCACCACAGCAGAGCTCAGTGTCCTTTGCACACTAGCTACTTCAAAGCTGGAGTAGGTGCCATCTTCTGAAAATGACTTTCTTTTGTTTTTCTATTTTGACACTGGTTGGTATGATTCTTTGCCTTTTCTTTAAAATGGGGCATTAGATTTTAGATCGTTGCTGGCAGGTTTTAAACAGAAAGTTGAGGGGGCTGGAGAGATTGATCAGCATTAAGAGCACTGACAGCTCTTCCAGAGAACCAGGATTCAGTTCCTAGCACCCTCATGGCAGCTCACAACCATTTGTACCTCCAGTTCTGTGCATCAGTGAGTCTTCCTGCCTCTGTGGACATCAGGCTTGCACATGATGCATAACCATATAGGCAGCCAAAAGACCGATATATATGTGAAAATGAATATCTTAAAATAAAAGTAATTTGAAATTAATTAAAAAGGATAGTTTTAATATGAGTTCCTATCTATCCAGTGCTCTTCAGAAACAATACACCATGGGCTTAGATATACACAAGGCTGTATAGATTCCTCAATTTGTACGTTTACCACTCTAGTTGGTAACATGAACTTGGGAGAGTGGAGACTAAAATTTAGACAGACTAAAGTCTCATGAAGTACCCAACTTTATTCAGAGCATTGGGCAGTTTATACTCTGAGGGTTAAGGAGACTAACACAAGTAAGGTGTTCAGTTACAAGAACAAGCCAAGTGTGGTAAAACATGTTCTTCCATGCACGCATATGGATAACAACAGCTGAAGCAAACTTGCTCCTGTCTGCTACACCTAGGAGGAACATGAAAACACATTCCAAGAACACTTCTGTGTTTTGAAGACACTGATTCTTTTTTTCTTGGCGTTTTTTCACTGGCATTCAGAATTCTCACACAACCCCACCCTTGGACTGTGTTCTGACATGCCCTCAATATTTTTTAAAAAATACTAAATCTTAACCTCTTCAACTGGTGTTGAATGATGTTATATACTCATGGAATCAAGTTATTGCAGTAAGAATATTTCACAGCAACATGCAGGCTTTATAAAATGTTATTACAAGGCGGACTTTCTAAGTGCTTAACATCTTAAGTCCATTAGTGGGACAAACTTGTTGTAAAAGTTAATTATAGTTACTACTATTTTCTAGTTCTATTAGAAAAATACATTATTTTTTACAAACTTCTGAGAGTTATACTTTATAAAAGTGCTTTGTTATATTGAATTTCAATTTTTCATTATGTCTTACCATAGCAGTCTAATTTTCATGACTGTTTAGTGTTTTCCCTCTAACAGTCATTTTTTTACAACTCTTTAAAAGCTATAGATCTTTTCCTAGAGATATTGAATTATTCCTGAGGTGTGTTTATTTTGTTTGTTCGTTTGTTTCATATATGCTACCATAACAATGAACATCTTGAAAGAGTTGAGTTTTTTTTTACTTAGGTATTACTTCCATCAAATTCACTTAAAATATTGGTTACATTTATTTATTTATTGTGTGTGTGTGTGTGTGTATATATGCCATCACGAGATAAAACTTACTGTTGTAACTTACAATACAAAGACATTTTTCCAGTTGGGCCATATACACGGTGACTACTGTGACAGAGGTCTGAATTTTAAAACTTGAAAATAATAAATAAATTTTAAACTAAATAGATTTCTTACAAATGTACATACACACACTTTCAAAAACTGAAAATTTTAAAAAAAATTTTTATTTAAAAAATTTAAAAATCTAGGGAATAGAAGAAAATTAGAAAAGACAATTAGGGATGAGGATAATGGTTGAAAATCAGGTGATTGACTTCATTCTAGGTCTTGTCAGTCATTAGACATGTGGCCTTGGATAGACAGACACATCTCAGTTTCCTCCTGTGACACAGGATCACAGCACCTGTTCCAGAGACAGTAGTAAAGCTCAGAGATGCCTCATACTCAGCGTGAGTGTTGATGTCACAGCCTATAAAGATGTAAAATACTAAGAACTTATTTTAAAATTTAGCTGTACATTCTTCTGCCTTGATTTGATGGTTATGGTCATTAGAAAGAATGGACAAATTAAAGAGAACTGAGGGAAACTTAGTATTTGAACTGCATTCTGACTGGACATCAACATTTATATGAGCAGAAAATCTGGTTGTTCACAGTAAAGATGATGCTGACAGTCAGTGATTGTTGAAGTTATAGAATTTGCTGGCTGCTATAGGTGCTGAAGAGACATGTCGTATATAATCTTTTCCATAGCATGATGGGGTAGGCTTAATCATTAAATGGATTTCCAAGTGGAGGGAACTGTCGTTGAGAAAGTTTCCTGTAACCGTAGTAGAAACTGGGCTGAGGCGTTGGGCTCATGGCCTCTGAGTCTGACTCTTGGTTGGCATGAGCCACTGAGGATGTAGGGAGCCTGTGGTTTGGTTCTTTGGTGCCGGAGTCTGATGTCGACTTTAGGTTTGAACAGTTATTCTCACCAGTGTGTTTCTTATCTTTCATCTCTCATTCAGTGCCTCTCTTAAATGTAAGTGCAAGGTTCAGGAAGCAGCAGTCAGTGCTTTAGCTAGAAATCTCACATAAGCAGCTGTTTGATTGTTTATCAGATCTAATTCTGTAAAACAAGAGTGTGAGCACAGTTCAGCCAGTTTGCTATTCTGACAGTACTCACCTCTTCACACTGCTGCCTGAGATCTTGTTTGAATGGCTTTTGTTGTCTCTAAATCTGTTGCAGTTCCTAACTGCATTGTTAATGTATTCTCTAAGAAGATGTAGGCCTTCACAGTACATCTTCCCAGAGTCACTCTTCAGCACACATTAGTAACCTCTTCCCATCAGCCAGCCCTAAGCCACTTCCACATTTGTGTTTGTTAAAGTGGTACCTGCTTCTCCCAACCAGTTCCACCACAGTTGGCTAAGGCTGCCACAAACAAGCGTTGAGGACTGGCCTTCCATTTATTCTCAGGAACTCTGAGAGATGAAGGTTCCAATGGACTTCTTCCTGGGGTTTGGGGTTCTGATGAGCTGTCTTCCTGGCTTTTGGGTGGCAGTGAAAGCTGTCCTTACTGGGAACACAGAGAAAGGAAGCAGCTCTTTCTTGTTTCCTCTCATAAGGCCAGGAATTCTCTCAGAGTGTAGACATCATCCTCCTGTCCTCAGCCAAGGGTGTCATGTCGGATACCATCTGCCTTCTGGAGAGGCAGAAGTGTCTCATCCATATGGCCTCCTGTTAATGTGAGATTTTGAAAACTGGAAAGATGGTTGACAGTGAAGCTTTTTTCTCCAGTTGCCTGCAGTATACCTCCATGGCAGGACAGGAGCCTCCAGGAGTATTTTAATGTGTAGGTGAATTTTCTCGTAGGAGATGGGGGTCAGGAGGGAAGCAAGCACCTCACAGCAACATATCTTAATTTCCAAGAAAGGATGAGGGACCTTAAAAAGTGGTGTGATTGTGGAGCCCTGTTCCAGGTGCAACTCTTGCTAAAAGCGTTGTTGCCTTTGCACAGCAGCTGTAAGCACTATTCGTGCTGGTGCCTGTAAGCTGTGCTAGAGGGTGTATTCTCAGACACTGGCCACCACCACCACCATGGCAGGCTTCTGAATGCTGTCAGTGGAGAGCATTCACTCAGTCTCTACATAGGGCTACTGATGTAGTTCAGAAGCTGGCAAGGAGAGCCTTTCGGGGTAGGAATAGAGACTTGTCTAGTAAAAGCCTGAAAGAACTGCAAGCCCATTGTCAAGCCTCTTTCTAACTCAACACCACCACTACATTTCCTCAAAGAATACTGGTAGCAATTGTGTTTTCTACTTTAAAACTGACATTTTAAAAGTCAGAGTAGTCATTGATGAAAGAAGACAAAGGAAAAAAAAAACACAAAGATGAGAAGGCAAGAATTTCCTACTCTACAGTTCATGCCAACAAATAGCCTCCTCCTTCCTTGTTTCTGGGCAGTAAGGCTGATTGTACAAGTCCGTGTACGTCCACGGCACTTATTCTCCACTTGAAAGAAAAGCATGGCTGGCTGCTTATGGGGCTTCATTTCTCAGGACTTTTCTTTCAGAAGAATGGAGGGATTTATTATTAATATGCATTTCCAAGGTTATACTATGCCACTGTGGTTTTTAATTCCACCCAGGTTAAGTATAGGTTTCCCTCAAAAATTAAAAGCAAACAAAATGGAAATACCCAAATAGCTGAGAAAGAAAATGAGGGACCACTTTGAGGCTATTTTCATTACGATATGATTGTGTATAGTCTCCTTTTGAAGGGAGCTGGGATACAGCTTTCTATTTGTAAAGCAGTCAGGTCAGTCCAGGTCACCTCTGCCTTATTTCCAGTCACCATGCCTTAACCAGCTTATACAGACAGCAGCAGTTACTTAGTTACTTTTGTCTCTTTGGTTATTGATGTATTAGCATGTCTATATACCAAGTTAAAAAAATCAAAACACTTTGGCTAGAGAGATGGCTCAGTGGTTAAGAGTACTGCCTGTTCTTCCAAAGGACCCGGGTTCAATTCCCAGCACCCACATGGCAGCTCACAACTGTCCATTTCGAAGGGATCAGACACATTCATACTAATGCACTTAATGCACATAAAATAAAATTAAATTATTAAAAAAACACTAACCCAGTTAAATCTGACATTTTCTATCACAAAACTAAACTTGATAATTTTCAACTATTTTTAAAAAAAAAAACTAAATTAAATAAACCAAACTGATCAGTATGAATTATAAAGCAAAGAGAAAAACAAATAATAGGTTTAAAAAGGGGGATCTGGGCATACTCGGTAGTGGTAAAATCACAAGGGGCATCCCTCTTACACTCCCACGGAGAAGTAGTTACCTCTGTAAACCTCTACTTTCAGAATATTTTTCATCAGCAGAGCTAACCTCTTCTCTTACTTCAGATGCTCTAAGTCTTCACGCTTACTAATTCCTTTGTGTAGGGTTTGTAGTTTGTAGAAGGAAATTGATTTTCTTGTAATGGGAAAATCAGCGCTCCTATTATGACATAAAGCCTTAATTTGAAGTCTCCTCTGCTGATCTAAACTAATTACGACAAAAATATGTTAAAAAAGTGGGTAAAGTCCCTTCTTTCAAGAAGCAGTTCTACAACTCGGGGAGCTGCCCAAAAGGTCCAAATGAAGGTGTGGCTCTGCTCCCCCAGGAGGGAAGGGTATATACATATATGTGCATGTGAGATTGTGTGTGTGTGAGAGAGAGAGAGAGAGGGAATGGCATGTGAGTGTGAGAGCGACTGTGAATGTGGGTGTGTGTGTGTATGTGTTTGTGAAAGAGAGACAGACAGAGAGACTGTGACAAACTGTACAAGAGACGTGTGTGGTACAATTGAACGCCTCTGATACCAGCTTGTAAGAGGCAAAGTATAAAATGGGGTTATCAGTTTCAGCCAGAACACACCACAGCTAAAAACATAGCATAACTTCCTCTTTAATTTGGGTAGATTGGAAAGCACCTCCCCAAATCAAACGGAAATAGTAAAATATAAAAACTTTATGAGTACCCAGCTCCACTGCACCTGGCTGCCCTAATTGCCTTCAGCCAAGTCATTACTGGGGAAGCAAGATGTTTAGCCACCAACAGCCCTTATTAATGTATAATAGGGATTTACTTGTAAAACAGAATTACTGGGATGGCATGATGTCATAAAGACAGAGTGCTGACATTTTAGATGGTTTTATATGGGGACGTTGAATTATAATTTAGGAGTGGAATATTCTTTTGGTAATTAGTCACAATTTGATATGGCCTCAATACAGGTTAGGTGAATGGATTTATAAATTTCTTACTATAATATAGCACTATGAAATACCATATCTGTGCATGTAATTTTCAGGAATTATCTATGGACAAGAAAAATATTTACTAGTCTGCAGATGTGCGAAAAGTAACCACAGCAGGTGCAAATAAATGAAATGTTTCAACAAAGCTATTTCCCTAACTTCTATAAAACATTAAATTTTAAAAGTATAAAAAAATCTTTCAGAGATTCGTCCTGTTATCAGTTATTCAAGAAAGAGGATGCCTTTGTTCTACTGGATCTCAAACTCAGACTCAGCCAGCATGGCTGTGTGATTAATGGATACAGACTTTTATCCTCACCATAAATATAATGGGCCTTGATTACTGGGTTCAGTTTACGGAGCAATAGTTAATGTGATGTCAACACTTCCATTGCAAACCTTTCTTTTTTGAAGGGGTTTATAACTTGGCCATAAAAAATCACTTGGGATGACACTTTGAATATGAACCTTAATCTGGGGGAACAAAGATGTTTTAGGGAATAGGTTTAAGTGATCCATTTACCTATTCTACATTTATGAGGATCTAAGCTGCATATAAAAACTTAAGTTTTATATTCTTTAAATACAAAATTTTTAAATAGTTGAGTTTCCTATTACTCATTATTTTGTTACTTTTTCTAAGGACATAGTCTATAGGTAGACATTTATTGTCCATTTTAGGCTGAAAAGGTCAACTTTAAATACAATTATACAGATAGAGACATTTAATAGGTCGTTCAATATTAAATCCTTTGGTATTTTATAGCAAATAACCACATAAAATCTTGTTTCAGGTCCTAATCAGGAGTTCAGAAACAAGCAGGGCACAATAGCACATACCTGTAGTCCCATCTACCTTAGAGCGTGGGGCTAGATGATCATTTGAGCACGGGAATTCAAGGCTAGCCTGGGTAACCACCTCTTAAACTAAAAAGAAGACAAAACATTTTTAAATCAAAGGAATTCTAGGACAAAGCATAATCTGTACAAGCTTTGAAAAGTACAAAGTGAAGCATCTTGAGTGAGATGAGAAATGCCTTAGGGTCTTGTGTAGCCCAAGGTGTATAGCCAAAGATGACTTTGACTCCCAGTCCTCTAGCTTCCACGTCTTGAGTGCTGGGGTTATAGTTGTGTCTCCCCACCCCCAGCTCTACCTCATGTTTTTAAGTGAGAGAAAGTTGTCAAAGACTTGCTCCAAGGCCAACTCTCATCCACCTCCTGAGCACTGGAATTGTATGGAGACACGGTCCATCATGTCAGCATCACCCTCAGAAGTTTGGTACTTCTTCCTTTCTTTTCTAACCAGATCATGAAAGGACTGAAGGATGCCTTACAGTTTTAATGGCAATACTTCAAGGTTATAAGCGGAGACCAAGGAAGCCAGGATTACTGTTGGTTGAGAAACTTTTGAAGTGGATGTCCAACTGCCACAATTTACTAACTTACTGGGTACATGAAGAGTTTTAATTTTAAAAGTGTTGGTCTTGCTGTCCTTTGTAATGATTCCAAAGCCACCAGTTAGCTGCATTGGAAAGGGTGGCTGTGTGTTTGTTTTTCTCATGTAGAGGATGGGCCACAGGCATGCTATGAAATCAGTGACCAAGACTGTGTTGCTTGGCTTTGTCTGGTTGGTTTCACTTTGTGGTTTGAGACAGGGCCTCACTATATAGTCCAAGCTGGTCTCTGACTCTGCATCCTCCCACTCAGCCTCCCGAGTGCAAGGGTTCCAGGCATGGACCTCCCTGCCACACAAGATTCTGCGAAATCCATCACAAATCTGATGGTTTTAGGTTTTCTTCCTCTCTCACCCCCTTCTCTCCAGATTCCATCTTTTCCCCTTCATTTTTTAGAAAGTATAATATTCCCTTTAATGGGAAATAAGAAACCATTAAAAAGAAAACATTTTTAGAGTCCCAGTTGTGGAGTGCAGGGAGCATTTCTGAAATCTTAAAGACAGCAGAAAGTGTTCCAATAAGGCAGCTCACAGCTGACATATATTCAGACCATTCATGATGCCTGATGTAGTGATCAAATTACGTCCATGACTATTCTCTCTCCATTCAAGAAACAAATTGTTTTCTACATGCTGTTACACTTAGAATAAGACAATGTAAAATGAAGGGGCAGTACACATAATCCTTAGGTTGACAGTTCTTAGCAGCAGGGTCCTCAGTGGGTCCCCAGGGCCCAGTGCATCTTTAAATAGCTGTTCACTGAAGAATGTCAGCGTTGGCTCAGCCTGCAGGCTTAATGCAGCAGTATCATTGATTGATGAAATGACATGAATTTATGGTACTGCATTTTCAAAAAATGCAAATAACCAAGCACACTGGCATAAAATGTATTTCACAATATATCTGTGAAGTGCATATTTATGTGGAAACAACCTGAAATTTCCATCTATGATTGAGGATACCCTAGCCTGGGGACTCTGGAGCTGGCATGGAAATACAGGTTTATCTTTTCCTAAAGTCTACAGTGCATCAGTCCCCCTTGCGTCAGTAATCCAAAGCCAGGGTTCAGTAGTCAAAATAGTCGTTCCTTACTCTGCTTGTTGAGCACGTAGCGCTTGGTGGGCCTCATGCAGTTTGGAACTTACATCATACACAAGATGACCTTAAAGGTTTATGAGTAGGAAAGAGTATCAGAAACTTTTCTGTAAGTGTGAAGGCAAAGCTGAGATTGATAAGCAGAGCCACGGGCAACCTGTGACAAGGCTATCTGATCTCTTCCAGAAATACCTCTAGACAGAAGGGGCTAGGAGGAGGGAGTGGTAAGTAAAGTCCTTCAGTCTGTGGGCCTGGCCCGTGCACAGTGGGAGATAAGTCCGGAGCACTCATCAGGTTCAGGACTTCCCAGGCTTTCTGGTTAGGGCTGAGAAGTTTGGTTTTGTTAGGACTCTGGGAAACATGGGCAGGTTTTGAGCTGGAGCCCATGTGATCAGATCAGCAGTTGTGGAGTTGACTGTGACTGCCCTGTGGAGTAGAGCATAGTTATGGTTCTGGAGGCCCAGGCCCAGATGCTACTGCTAAAGCAGGGTCAGAAATAGGTTTTAGCAGTGCCCAGGTAGGTGCACAGTCCTTGATGATTTAGCTTAGGGTAATGTTTCCAAGAGGAGTGAAGGGTAGGCGATGGGCCCTTGTATGTCTCTCATGAGGTGGGGCCAGATACAGGGGCTTTGAAACAGTCTGAGCAGGATCAGTCTTGCTACTCTGATAGTCCTGTGGTGCTGGAGGAAGAGGTTTGATAGCCATCATTAAACACAGGAAAGGAGAGAAGACAGGCCATCCATGAAGATGTCCTAGACATGCACCCACTATGGCTAGAAAAGGAAGGAGTGATCAGAAGTGGGAGAGGAACAGAAAGCCCAGGGAACACGTCCTTCGAGAAGCGGTGTTATTAACTGTTTTATGAAGCAGTAGAGTTGTGAGTGATACCAAGTCCTACTTTTCAGCACACACATGTGTGCTGCCTTGAAGGAGGCGATCTCTGCCATAATCTCTCTGGAATAGTCTACCAAATCTTATATTTTTGTTAGGAGGACCCCACCTGCAGAGTGCCTTAGCAGTCTTTAAAAGTTTAGGCCTCCATATACTTTTTCCTAATCATCAGGCACACTTTATTCTAACATAGACTAGGGGATTTTAAGTAATAAACTTATTTCTATCTCAAAATATGGTACTTTTAATTTGTAAGAGTTTTTGAAATCAACTTGTCTAGACCTTGAGTGTAACTTAAGCCATTGATTTACTCAATAACTTCTTACTCCTGATTATCAGCAGGTATGTACATCACTAGAACCTTTATTCACCTTATTAAGAAAGTGGAAGTATAAAGTTTTAATATCATCAAATTTGAGCTAACAGAAATTGATAAAAACTTCAGTTTGTGTTTTTTTTTTATACCTTGAAAGATTAGATCTACACTATTTTGAATCACAAACAAAACAAAGATTTTGAATCTCAAATTCCCTGGCTTTTGTAACTTACCAAGTTCCTTCTTGTCAGCATTGCCTGGGGTCCTGCCTCCATCCTCTCTTGTGACATAGGAGCCGTGGCAGCAGAGGTCATTATGAGTGTTCCTGCTGCCACAAGCTTATCCAAAGATGGTCATTGTATTCTGTCATCCTAACTCCCTTCCATAGCTCTAAAATTCTGGCTCAGCAATATGGATATGTTGACTAACTCATAGAGGTAGTGGTTTGCATCATTGATAGCATCATGACCAAACATTGAGGAGAGCGTCTGGCCCCAGAAAAAAATTCTGCTCTCCAGCCCCTATCCTCTGACAAGTATACTCTCCAGGGCTCCCTCTGAGGTAGAGCTCATGTTGGTGGCTGTCCTCCATTTAACTGCTCATCTGCATGTGCTTTCCCCTCAGAGTTATCACCATGAGGGGCACTCATGCCACATTTACCTGCCCCCAAACTTATGTCGACTGGGTCACATCCCACCAGTCGCTTACCCTATTGCCCTGGAGTCAAAGATATGAAAAACCCATCCTCCGCTATCTACTTCTTCAATGTTCCCTCTTCTCCTCTTTCTCCCCCTTTTCCTTCTCTCCCCTCTTCCTTTTTCCCTTCCTCCCTCCCTCCCTTTTCTTCTTTTGTTGTTGTTGTTGACATTTTCATACTTTGATTGTATTCATCTTCTATTTTCTCTCACTTGTCTCTACCCTCAAACTGGTCTCATGGAATTTTCTTGACTTTCCCATGGAATCTATGCATAAGGAGATGTTGCACAGTGTCTTGGGGTTTCTACCTGTTTTAAAAGTTAGCTAATCTAAGTCTAGAGTTCACACAAATTTATGGGTGGCTGTTGGCTCCTATGGCTTGTGAGCAATTACTTTGGCTTGGATATTTATGTCTAAAACAAGGGAGAGGGTAGGATTCTCACCAGCACTGACAGATCTTTTTTTCTTGTCTGGCATTTCTCCTTCTCAAAAGTTTTGTCCTACTGCAAGACACATTTGGGAGTATAGGATTTTTTTCCCCCTTAAATTTATTCTTTCTTCTGTCCCCGAATTGTAGGCTCTGGTACAGCATCAAGGAAGACCTAGCATGCCTTTTGCATTATATACTTCTAGTCAACTGGCCCTCTTTCTATTCTGTCAAATGAGCTGCTTACCTGAAACTGAGCCAGTTTTTTAATTGCTCTTTGGCCTTTTGAGTAGCATTGTAGTTTACCTACCACAAGAGGGCAGCACAGGCGATTGCGGAAAGCAGATGACTCCATCCAGCAAGACTGCTAACTTCATGAAGGCTTTCCAGTTTGCAAGCCTTGTCGCCAAGCATGTGCAGTGGTTCTCTGTGCAGGTTGAAGCAGACATGGTTACGGCCACTTTACAGGTAGAGAGACAGACACCGAAGGCTTAATAATGACTTGCATATGGTTGCACAGCCACAAATCCCATGTTTGAATCTAAGTCTCTTTCTAGAATTCCACCCTGCCAACAGGTGGGACAGTATTATCACCCCAGTGACCTCCTCACACATAATTAACAAGCTATACAAATGTAGAAAACCATGTATTCTATGCCAACAGTTCCATTTGTTGTTTGTTTTGTTTTGTTTTATGAATTTGACAAAACATCCTGTGTGGTCCATGTGTTCTTCTGTGTTCTTCCAGAGAAACAAGAAAGGCCAGAACCAATGGCCTCATACAAACTGCCACACCCAGCCTTCATTGCTCTGTCAATTGTTCAGAGTTAGATTATAAGGTCATCTTAAAAAGCTAAGACAGAGAGATGGTAATAAGCGTGTCAGAGTGAAGGAGAAAGCAGGACCCAGATCTTAGTAACCCAAACAACCCTTGCCAATGTCACCTCTATGTACCCATTTTGTTTACAGGGGTAAGAACCGGCCAAGCAGCCGGAAAGAGTGATAATTTTCATAAGAGTCTTTCCTACCTTCAGTGATTTCTCCTCCTCTGGAGCAGCCTCTTGGTGTGTGAGGTGCCATGGTGAACTGGGGAACTTCCTGTGGGACGCAGGGCTCCATCCTCTTCAGTACATTCAGACGAGGGAGAAGAAAATAGTAAAGGAATAAAGAATGCTGAGTTAGAGCGATGGGAGTCGCCCCTCAATACCCAGCTGAAGACTCTGAGCGCTCCAGTTCCCTGGCCAAGGACCCGGGGTGGTCTGCCACATGTGGGGACTCGCCACTTGATGCTCATGTTTGCTCCAGAGGAGTTCCACCATGTTTTTTGTAGTGGGATGATTGTATCAGGTAATTAATTTTAAGGGCTTTTATTTATTAGTTGATGGAAAGAAAAAAGGGTTCAAGTAGCATTGCCTAGTTAGGGTGGCTACTCAGGATTCATGACCTTTAAATCAGAGTGGGAACAATCAATACGTGAAAAATAGGTGGTGTCTAGTTGCCTTTTTAAAATCAGTAAACTAATTAAAGCCTTTATAGTTTGGCTTATTAATGTGTTGCACATCTGCATGGTTGGCTTAATAAGGAAAATGCTCCAGACAGATAAAATTCCAAAAAGCAGCTAATAGCTGGGAAAAAAAAAATCCCTGTAGTGATTAATTGTTCTCTTTTTCTCTGAAGAGACTAAACATTTACTGAACCCTCTGAGCCCGTGAAGTCCCTGTTGAGCCAGCATTCCCAGGATAAAGTGCCAGCGCTGGGGTTTTCATTCATCATTTTCTTAGGTTCCAGTGTAAGTACCATTGTTGTGTTCAGGGAAAGAACACAAATATTTATTTTAAAAGTTCCTTTAAACAAATTCTTAGTGGAGGGCAGAGCTCGCTAATGTGCTACAGCTGGATTGCTGGCCTTTAAAATTGGTTGCCATCCGTGTGCTAAGTCCTCTGCAAGTGCTCAGCCACAGAGAGCACCACTCTGCCGGGCGGTCTGGAGATACGGATTTATGTCACAGGGCACACTGTTTACTCGGGTGTGCTGAGACCTACCTGGGAAAAGGTCCCCGTTGTACATTTTTTAAAAAGCACTCGGTGCATATTTGCATAGTGCTTTCTTAGAGAAACATTTGTATAAAGATTCGTTAACTTCCGTGTTTCCTTACATTTTAAATTTCCTTAAACCGGAGGAAAAGAAGGAACAGCATACATTTGGATGCCCTGGACTCTGGCTGAAGTTTTCTCATTCATGTGGGTGCACTGAGGGAAGAAAGTTGTTATGTTAACCAGGGCTCAGAGAGCATCTCAGTCTGGGTGTCTGCAGCGCTCTTGGAATTCCATTTGTCTTTCGAGGGGGCCTGTCACAGGGGGAGTAGGCTGTTGGCTTTTTCCTCCCTTTTCTTGCTGGCTAGCCTACGCTGAACCTCTGGCCTTACCCCAAGTGTATGGGTGGTATATGTTTTAAGTTGATATATTAATGTTGAATTTTTATTGTCACAGTTTCTGTTCATACTCCTTTCAAACCTTTCATTTATTTGTTTCTGAACCTTGGATATCTCATAAAAATGTCACCATTGTGGTTGAACATTAAGCACCTTCCCATTTTTCTCTGGGCCGTTGAAATAAATTTGGACCAGGTGCTCTACTCATAATGGAGCCCCTTGAAGTGCTCTGATAATGAGCCGGGAGCGGAAGCTGTCAGCCCTCAGCTGGCTTGAAGAATGCAATTAGAGCAGTTTAATACTGCAGAGGGACCCCATCCAGTCAAGGCCATTGGGCTTGAAACCCAGTCTTAGAAACATGTACTTCAGGCTTATCAGCTTCTTTGCTGCCTGAGACTGGGAGAAACAGCGGACTCAGGATAAATCCAAGAGGAGAAAATGTTCTAAAGGTGACAGTGTTCTTAGCCATCTCTCCCGTTCTGAGGTCGTCAGGACCTTATTTATGATTTATGATCTGGTGTCACTGTGATCAAAGTTACCACTGTCAAATTAAATTTCAAATCAACTAAAGGTCTAGAAAGCCCATTTCTAGAACAGTACCCTGTATAAAGAGAACAATTCTTGAGAGCAAAAATTTAGATTCACTAAAAATTTAGTATTCATTAACATTGAGAGTGCTCAAATAGAGTATATTTATTGACTATAGGGAATATTATGCAGCTTTTAAAAAGAATAATATTGTCTACTTCATTTGTTAAGCAAGTCAAAGAACAATTTTATATAATCTTATATTTGGAGGAAAAATAATTAAAAATAAACATGGGGAAAAAGTTGTGAAGAGTAACACAAAAGTGATAGTGGGGAGGTTGTGTTTACTTTTGCAGGTTTTAAAATCATTCTCTAGCACTTACTTAACTAGTGACTTTAGTATTCTTGGCATGGGATGGCTCTCCATCAGACACATGACTTACTGTGAGTAAAGGAGGGTGTACAGGCAGGAGGAGGCAGCCAGGAGCTGTGTTGCTCTGGAGAGTGAGTAGGATGGGCTAGGAGACTACATTCTAGAAAGCACCTCAGTGCCTGGGTTTGGAGAGGCCCAAAGGCTCTCCCTTTATCCCTCCCTCTTCCCGCTGGCATTCTGGGAAGAGTTCTCTAAATATTTTATTTCCAGGAACCACATCCCTTTTCGTCCTTTCTTTCTGTCCAGAAAATGAGGACATAACTCAGCAAGCATTGTTATTGTTGTTATAAACATTTTAATAAACACTTGGCTGCAGAATCCTTAATGGATTCTCCACTGAGTGGGTTGTCCCAAAATGAGCCATGTAAAACCAGGTCAGTTCAGTCTTATTTGAGGTACAATTGAAAAAGAAATAATTTTGTGCAGCAGGACAGGGATGAATGACCTCATTAATGAGAAGAGGTACATAACAGTTAAAGCCTCAAACACTTATGAAAGTATTGTTTTAAAACCTTCCAAGTGCCAAACACTAGCCTGTTCAAATAGCTTGTTTTGTTCAGCATTTATTATTCATTAAGCCACAGATCTGTGTTGTTCCATAAAAACATACTCATAAGCTTCCAGTGACCATAGAGAGAGATTCTGTTATCTTCACCTGCTTTTTAGTTTACTGAGTCTGGCTGAATTTGGATTCCTTTGCATATGGACGTTGTTTTCCTGTTAGCATTTTAAGATACTATGCACAATATTAAAGTCATGCTTCAGATTTGAGCTCTACTTCACAACTCAAATTTTGTAATTGTTCCTGTGAGCACAATAGTAAGCCTCCTCCTGTGACCTGAATCAACATTCTCCTCAGGCACCCTAGCACTGACTTGTCACCATGCTCACCTGAGACAATTTAAATGTCCTTCTACAGGATAAAGAGCAGTGCATAGGCAGCTAGGAGGCACTTCAATCTATCATGCAGTGTCTTTCCTACAGCAGGCTGGCTGTGTGCGCCTTATAAATCCGCAGAGGTGGAACACAGCAGGAGAGCGGGCTTCCCCTTTGCTGCTGTCAGCTAGCCAGAACTTGTTTTCTTTTTGAGCCTCTACACCAGTTTATGTTTGGCATATGGACTCCCATTTTTCTACAACATTTTTTCTAATTGTGTGCGTGTACCGTTTTTTTTTTTTTTTTTTTTTTTTTTTGTCATTGCTCTGTGTAAGCGTAAGGTTTGTACAGATACTTCTCTCTCTTTACTGCAAAGAACAACTCACAAACCCAGGGTTTCTGTGCAGAGGAGGTGTATTTCTTTGAAATTAGTCCCAGAAAGTAGCTGCTCCCAGACAGGGAGGACAGTGCAGGCTGAAGCCGCTTAGGGAGGTTTGAGGGTCGCTTCTTCCTCTGACAGGAATACTCGTTGGGGCTTTGAATGTGGTTTGTGAAAATTGTGGATAGGAGAGTGCCTGTTGACTTAGTTCAACTAATGGCTTTACTCCAGCGTGAGAACAGAGCAAAATGCAGAGGTTCTGTTCGGGAGAGTCAGTTAGCTCGACTAGGCTTGGGAACCTTGGGTGGTTCCTTTGATAAGAGAATAGGGTGGAGAGAAGCTTGCCTAAGTAAGGCTGGGGATGAGCCTGTCTCTGAGGGAACCAGCAAGGGGGGGGAGCCAGAGCAGTCTAAGATGGCCAGCAGGGTGGGAAGACCTGCCCAGAGCCACACTTGGCTAGGTGTATGTGACCTGTTTTGCTGATGTAGGCCCTGTGTGACCTCTTGGGATGGAAGATGCCTGTCTCAGGGGCAGTCCGCTCAATGAAATCTAGATGTCAGTAGTACTATAATTTGTGTGGGAGGAAGGTTTTAGCCTTATCTGCCAGTTGTTACTCTGTATCCCAAAGAAGATAGCTAGCTGGGAGGAAGGGACCAGGCAAGAGACTGTCTTTGTATTGTCCCTAAATATAGGTGGTTTGTTTCATTCACACAGTCTTAAAAAAAGAAAAGTGTAGAGAATAACATTTGGATAATGTACATGTATATATAATTTAATATATAAGAAATAAAACCATATTGTGTTCATGATGATAAAAACTGAATATACAATGAAAGGTAATGTGTCTTTTGCCTTGTTCCCTTAACTCATTCTAGTTTTATGATGCCTTTATTAAGTGTTTATATTTTTACTTGTAAAATGTTAGCTTTTGGGGGTGGTGAAAGGAACTGAAGAGGGGTATATATATATTCTTTAGTTTACATATTTTTTTGTTGTTAAAGTTTTCTACAAGTGTGACTAAGGACACTTGTCTCATGACAGTTTGCATTTGAGGTCTGGATTTGGGCTGTTTGATGTGTTGAAGGTAAATTCTCAGATACTTATAGTCCACAGCAAATGTGGTGACAATTATTTTCTGTGAACTTCAGCCTTGGGCTCCAGCAGCTCCTTGGACTGCGTTAATCGTCTGTTACATCTGCCTTTTCCCATAGTTGAGGGTCTGGAGGGAGCTTGATTATTGCAGTTGTTTCAAGTCAGTTTTACACCCGGGGCTGACAACATCATCACACTTTCACACTGTAATGAAAGGGCTGGGGACTCTGGGGAGTTGCTGCAGGCACCAGGGAGCAGCAAGGCCCAGGTTTAAAGCCATTCTTTCACTCTTACAGTGTGCCCAGTTATGCAAACAATGTGTATATCCTTCAGCTGCTCAAGAGTCCTTCCTTCCATGGATTTGTTTTATTTGGTTTTGTTTTGTTTTGTTTGAGACAGGGTTTCTCTGTGTAGCCTTCACTGTCCTGGACTCAATTTGTAGACCAGGCTGGCCTGGAACTCACAAAGCTCTGCCTGCCTCTGCCTCCCAGAGTGCTGGGATTACAGGCTTGAGCAACCGTGCCCCCCCCCCCTTGGTAGATTTAGAGCAGAAGACATGCTGAATTCAAGAGCATTGCCCATGCTTGACAAAGGTGTGATGCTAAGATGAAGCTACAATGTCAGGAATCTTTTCTAGAGGCTGTCGTTTCTGTCTCCTGATTTCAAGGTAAATTGAAGCACCTCCTTTTTGTTGTTAGTAGTCCGGGCTCATACTTTTGGAACATAGCAATGCTGAGCTGAGCTGGGGTAGGTCTCCCGCTGTACCCGGCAGAGAGCAAAGGGAAAGCAACTTCCTCCTCTGCATATGTGCCTGTTTGCTGAGCACAGATGTGCCTTTCCATGCCACGTTTCCTGCTTTCTTTGTAAACCAAGCATATTTTTGTCACCACCTTCTGATCCTTTAGTCGCTGTAAGCGTTGTCCCTACTAGAAGGGCTGTCCATGGGTCTGCGGGTGGCACATAGTGAGTGGAAGGCCACCCTGGCGGCTTGGCAGATTGAGGGCTGGGTTAAAAATACTTTTATGGAAAGTATTAACTTTTGTATATTAATATATTTATTTTATTTTTTAAAACCCTTTCCAATAGTTCAGTGAGAAAGAAAAGCAAGAGTTCCGTTGTAAAAGTTTGTGAGGAGGATTAAAAGATTTTTGAGGTATGGTCAAGACAGGATTTTCAGACGAATTGAAATATAGCCATGAAGGGGTGTCCGCTCAAGGTCTGCCCTTGTGCTGGTGTGTAAAACTATGCAGTGACTGAGGCCTTGGCTTCAGCCACTATCTCTTTTCAATGTGACAGACTGTTGCCCTTTGCTGTGCATTGGACAATCTCTCAGTTCCTCGAAGGCTCTCACATCCCAGCACACGGCTGTCCAACATACTGCACTGCAGAGCTCACAAGAATGAAGACCCACGTCTGTGTTGGGCAGCTGCGCGGTCCATGCAGGCATGCTGTGTTTACCTTGCTATTACCTGGCAGCCAGTTCCAGCTAAGATGCCTGCTGGTCGTGGCCTATTTCCCACGAAGATATTCAGAGCTGCATTCCAGTCAATCAGATTTATAGTGTGTCTGCAGTATACTAGTGCAGAGGCCACAAAGAAGAATGAAAACTTGTTCTGTGCCCTCGAGGAGCTCATGTTTTAATGTGGAATTTGGGTGGACCTTGGTGCTTCAAAACATAGTAAGAGCTAAACTTTGCCCTTATGAAACTGTAGGTTCCATGGCCCAGTGGTGTGCCAAGAACTTAGTTTGTTCCTGAGACCTTCACACTCTGCCCCAGCCCTCTCTGCTGTTGGAATGCTAAGGCCTCCCCCTAACTGATTTCCTGCCACAAGGCCCCTCTATCCACCCTTAGGACATGGTATGGGGAAGGGAAAATCTGAGTGAGGAATCTGATGTCCAGCACTCTGGGATTTTCTTAGAAATGAGTGAATTCACAGGATTTAATCATGGTAGAGGACTTAATCATATAATGTAAAGCATTTGCCAGTGTACAGTGGCCATGATATCAAGTACTGTGCCAAAAATTGTACCCCAAAAAGTGTAGCATGAGTTAGATGATTCCAGAAATTTCTTCAGAAGTTGTCTGCCCAGGAGCCAGACCCTGGGCATAATGACACTGGAGTTGCTGTGGCTGGGTGGTGGGAATGCTCACAAAAGCATCTGCTCTCTCTGGACACTCCCAATATCTCTTCAACACCATTTGCTAAGCCACAAATTAGCATTCCATAAAGCCCTACCAATATCTAGAAAGCTTTTCTTCTTTTCTGCATGGAGAGGGAAGCTGTGGTGAAGAAAACATGGTCGTGTGTGCATTCTCAGCTCCTTTCCAAGTAGTTGGCATTTTTTTAGGCATGAAAGCCAGGTCACTTTTCATGAAGTGTGTGGTACCTCTTGATGGTTCTCTCTCCTTGGGATAGAGGGGTGAAGTCTTAAGTAAGGAAAGGTTAGTCTAAACACAGCATGGAGAGATTACAGTAATGATATCAAGCTGCAGTTTTAATTGCTTAAAAATAAACAAAGTAAAAGGTTCACAGCTGTTTGTGAGTGAGGCTCCATCAAGGGCAGAGCAAGAGAAAGAAAAAAAAAAAAAACAAAACCCTTTCCTGGGCTACAGCCAGGATGCCTTTCCCCTTCTAAAGAAGGTTTTACAAAGTGTTCTTTGCAGGGAGAGAAGTCCAGAGTGACTGTTGGGAGGAGGCTGGGCTCTGGCCTTCCTCCAGGCTCTGGGCCTCTAGGTCAGAGATATGAAGCTCAGAGGCAGATGGGGACAGCTTCTCCTAAGAGTATGTGTGCTGTAACTTGGAAGGACAATTAACTTCATGGCTTACGTGCTATGAAGTAAGCCCCCAGTGTCCTAGGAAACCTGGGCCAAAACTCCACCAATCACTGTCTTATTTCTACACCAGGTGAGTTGAAAACAAATTTATTTTCCCCCTGTTGTTGTCAGAGCACTACACAAAATTTAAAAACAGGATGAGAAGGGGCCTTGGATTTAAATTAGAAATCAACTGTAAAGCATGCGCCTCTCAGTCACACTAACTGCCTTGAGTTACAGGTAACCATTATACACAGAACTTTGCCTTGACCGCCGGCCATCAAATGGCTAGGTCATCCATGACACTGATGAAACCACAGTGTCTACAACCTGACAGAATTTTGAGTTGGGGACCTGATGTCCAGAACTCTGGGATTTTCTTAGAAATGAGTGAATTCACAGGATTTACTGGTAGAGGATTTAATCATACAGTGTGTGGCATTTGCAGTGTACAATGGTCATGATATAAGTGCTGTGCCAAAAATTGTACCCAGTGACTCAGTCAGTGGCCTGGACCAGCAGAGCAGGGCTTCTGCAGCTGCAAGGGAAATAGCAGCAGATTGCTTATATGTGGGTCTAGCTTGTTTTCTCCTTCAAAAACCCCTATTTCTGTAACTCCCCTATGTCACCTATATGGAGAAGCATCTAAAATTTCAATCTCTATATTCTCTGCACTTAGCCTACTCAAAAGACTTTTCATGTGGCCTTACTAAAGCTTTATTAATAGATTCAAATTTTATTAGAATTCTAGTAACTGGGCACTGGATCTGGGCAAGGGCCAGAGGGTAGTTTTTGCATAAATTAGATTTTAATCAAACATTTGGCAAAATTAATACGGTAAGGGACTGTTTAACTTTCTCCTGGACAATGCTGATGAGAGAAGGAAAGAAATTTGGTGAGGGCTTGGTCATCCTGACAGGGCTTTGTTCAAATCCAGCCTTTCCTGCCCATCCTCTGTGGTCTGGAAAATGAGAGCCTACATGTGTGTGCCAAGTGGACATGGACCTAGCATTTTCTTCTCTACATAGCTGGTGATGGTAGTGGTTTGGCAGAGACTCTTCCAGTCTGGGCAGTGCCTACACAAAGGAGTTACCTGGAAGGGGTAGTTTGAATAAAAGCCGGGCCCTATATACCTAGATTTTTCCAAATGCTAATTATTTTTTAGGTCTGATGAACTGAGGCCAGCTTCGGCTGCGCTATATAAGGCTTTTTCAGAAGTTTCTTTAATAGGCTGTTCATCTCTTTGAAGTCATAAAATGGAATCACACACTGACTTTTCCAGTTAGAATCTTGAAACAATGACAGCGAACCCAGCAGAGGTAGCTGTCGTGGAGAAAGCTGCCCTGTTGTATGTAGACTGCACCAGTCATCTGGAAGCAAGCAGGTGCTTTTCCCAGAAGAGACATGCAGCACTAAGGTACAGCGTTGCTGTCTGGATTGATGGTGACTACTATTTGTGGTGAATGCTTTCACTCCCCCAAGCCTAGCCTGCCCATGCCAAGGCCCTGCCAGTGTTCCTTTAAATCTCTGTGGTAAAATCTGTTCGTCAGAATTTAGCTTAAAAAATGTAATATGCCACGTAATGAAAGCTGTTCTGCCTCAGGGCAGTTTTTAAAAAAACAAACAAACAAACGAAAAAAAAAAAAAACAAAAAACGAGTTCTCTGCTGAATGGGCAATAGATAGAACTGCCCCTCTTTCCCTTTACTTCCAGCTCATAGTCAGTTTCCAGAAATGTTGCTTTCTGTTCACTTGGCAACACTAAGAATTTCAGCCTTTAATTCCAGCACTCAGGGAGGCAGAGGCAGGCAGATCACTATGAGTTCAAGGCCAGCCTGGTCTAGAAAGGGAGTCCAGGACAGCCAAGGCTACACAGAGAATAAAACAAAATAAAAAAAGGAATACGAATTGCAAAAAGATTTGCTCACGTAAGCAAACACATAGTCTCCTTTTAAAATTTGTTGGTTTCCTGCTTTCCAGTTAATAGAAAATTCTGAGTTTTGAAATATATTTTATTTTTTGTGGAAAATGAACTTTTTTAAAATTTAGAGATGGAAATAAGGAAACATGTAGCCAGATTTCTGATCATCAGGTATGTTAGTTCCATACATTTTGTGATGCACATAAATTTGGCAACCCCAGTCGTGTAGTTTTAAAGATGATAATTTGCAGGGTGCCTCATTTTTCTAACTCTTGACAGTTCCTTATCATCATAGGGTGGTTTGACCTTTTAGGAGAACTTTAGAAGAGCACTCTGGGAGTCCAGAGAGGTGCTGTACTTCCACAGAATGTGCAGCCCGTCACATCTGAAATCCCACCATGCCACCTTCAAACATCGGCATTCCCTGGAGCCTTCCTCATGTCAGAAAGACTCATTCAAATTGGGAACTATTTACTCAGGGAACCTCAAATGTTACTGAAAATACATTTTTGAAATGTCAAAGTATTTGCATAGTGGTGAATCAGATTTCTGGAAAAAATGTAATCCCAGATACTAGCTTTTTTCCAGTACCCATCAAAATTGGGAGATACTTCAGAGAGAACTCACTGAATGTGTTCTGACATTTTTGTGCGTTTTGTACTGTAACCACTACTTGGCTGGTGGTTTTGTTTCATATTTTAGGTCAGATTCAGCTCAAGTCAAAATGGATGTAATTTATTTTTATTATTGAGGGTACTTGGCTTCTTCCCCAAACATGGGGGCTCTGCATTGCAAGGCTGCATAATGCAGTGCTCACAAGGGGGACTCCTTTGAAAATCTTTATTGTCTTTTGCTACCAAATCTCCCTCCTTTCTCTCTCCTTTTCCTCCTGTATTCAGGGGGAATATTCCAGGCTGCTAAAGGAAGGTGCTTCATTTGGTTTTGTTTGTTTGTTTTCTATGCCACAATTGCCACAATTCCTACTGTACTTTCTATATACTTCTGAACTCTCCAGTATCACTGAATAAGTAAACAACCCATACTTTTAAATGTATTTTTACCTATGTGTTAATGGCTTTTAAAGTAATTAGAATCATCAAATTCTTATAAAATAAAAAGACTTAGAATAAGATATTGTAAAATATTCTATTTGTTATTTTGGAAGTATGGACTAAAAATCAGCTCTTCTTTGTAACAGGAAGAAACAGCAGGTATGGAAGAATATTAAGTAACTAAATTAGCTTAAATCCTTGAGTGATGAGGTATCTACTTTGGAATCTGTTCATGTAGTAAAAAAAAAAAAAAAAAAAAAAGAGAGAGCGAGAGAATTCCATACGCTTCATAATGCTCCAGCACCTTTCCATGAGTCAGAGCATGTGAGGATCCTGTTAGCTGGCCATCACTTCATCAAGAAGCAGCTCAGTCCTCAGTCCTAGCATGAAGGAAGCTTGCTAGTCTTTTCTTTTATGCAGAATGTCTGGAATCTGGCATTTTTAAATACTTCAGATTTGGGCAGTTGGAATATTTGTATAAATAAAAATAATGTACTTTGGAGACCCAAGTCTAAGTACAAGATTCATTTGTGTTTATATGCACTTTATACACACAAGCTGAAGATCTTTTTTATGCCATGTTTTTAGTAATCTTGTCTGTGGGACTTTCAGTTTGCTATGTTATTGCTGAAAACATTAAAATGTTTAGGAATGGGGCTGTCCTGTCCCTGCAGTCAGGAGAAAATACTGAAGGAAGGACAGAGTGAATGAAGTCCTTCCTTAAAGCTGGCTTCCATTTGCTTTGGAGAGGTTATAGATGGACCTCAGTGGCGGTAGCAGAAATTTTGTGGGCTGCCTGAGTCATAGCTGGTCTACATTTGCTAGACTACTAGGAAACAACTCTGAAATATACTGGAAGACTATATTGTAGTCAAGTGAGGTGAGCCCATGGCACAGAACTTCTAAGTATGCAGTGTTACACTGGAGGTTCATGGAGAAGTGCTCACTCTCAGTGAGGCCCTGCCATCATTGCTGGGTGTACAGGTGTGATAGAGCATCAACAGAGTACGAAAGAACATGCATTGCACTGCTCCAGAAAAATGAAGCTGGTGCTGCAATCTCAAAGAACTACAGCCATGTCCCTGCAGTGCCCTCTACTGACAAGGCCTAACATGGCACCCACGGTAGAGCATGGTTGGGAGTCCAGGCTCTTATTACAAAGAAACTAAGGGATGGAATTGGAATTGAGTGACCATAAATTCATAACTACCATGGCCCCATATCCTAATTTGGCCAACTGTATTCCTTTCATTGTTAAGAACAGCAAAATGTTGTTATGTGCACATCAATGGGAGTTCATTTCTCTTGTAGGCTTAAACACTGGCAATTTAAGTTGTGCACTCAATTTAAAAATCAGCTCATGATAAATAGAGTGATTTTGACACTTGATACATGTGAACATATTAACATCAAGAAATACTCAGCTTGCCTTACTAAAGGTGGTTCTCTGGCTCCACTTGTAGGATATATGGCTTTTTACATTGTCTGTAGTCGTTGGCTCTTCTACTATAAAAGGCCCTCTAGGACTGAAAAACCTTTTTACCTCTTATTTGGCCTTCTCAATCTCACATAGCCTTAGTAAGAGAAAGGAACAATGAACCCAGTCTTTTCCCTTTATCACGCCATGTAGTTGCTCACTTTCACTTGGAGGTGACTTCCTCTGCTAGACACTAGACACTTCTGATTAGTTTGATTTGTAACTTCTAACGGTCCCTCTTCTTGGTCCTACATCAGGAGAGTAAGTAGGAATGTTTGCTATAGTGTATCTGCCATTCATCATCATACATACATTTATGTGTTTTGTGTACTTAAATAGAAACTTCATAAGGTGAATGCATTAGCAGAAATGTTAATGTCAAGTGAAACTTTGCAGACCCAGATTTTACAACGTGGGTGATGAATACAAGTGATACTGTAGAGCCGGAAGTCAGCACTGTAAGGTCTCACCATGGTGCTACAATCAGACAGTAATGGTGCTGAGGACACTTTCTGCATGGTGACATGCCTTATATGTATCAACCTCACACTGTGCATAAATGATGCATAGACTTTCTGGTACCGCTTTTCAAGTAGAAACACTGAAGCAGAGCTTAGATTCCCAAGTGTAAGACGACTATGCAGGGACTTGAATAAATTACACCGCCCCAAGAACCAGTGGATCCAGGCTTCTCCACCACTGCACTGTCACCTGACAAGACAGTGAAATGGCAAATGCTAAAGGTAAGCTTAGGGCAGGGGAGGGCTCTCACACCGAAGGTTTACAACCTCCAAAGCCACAGAAAGGGAGAGCCATAGGCCCACCCAAGATGGACTGTGCAGCCAGCAGAGCCATCCCTACTGGGAACTATATCTCCACGATACAACCCCTTGGTAATGGCAAGTGAGTCCAAAATAACAGGCGCCTCCAAGGAAAATTGTCTGTCTTGAACCTTTAAAAAAAAATGTGTGGAGGAAAAAATAAAAAGGAGAATCTCTTTAGAAAATTCTAAGCTCAAGGCAGCTGTTGGATTTACAGCTGATGGATTTGCACTGGCTGAGCTGAGTGAGGAAAACATTCAGTTCAGCTAAGAATCTGGGCATATAGCAGAAGCAAGGGCACAGCCTTTGTGGTGGAGCCTCCCTTAACCTGAACATTAAAAACTCCGAGGGTTCCTCAGTTAGCTTCCAGTGAAAGTGTCAGAGCCCAAGAAAAAAAGTCACCGTGAAAGACAGAGGCTGCAGAGCCAGTCTCAGATGTGGGGCCATCACACACAGACACTGACTGTCAGCAAAGTAGAGAGGAGACCAGACATATGCCCCTGGAGCAAAACTATCAAAACGGCAATGAACATTTGGAAAAGACGATATGATATATACATGAAAATACAGAAGTTTGAAAGCTTTTTGGTAGCTAATTGTACATTAGACAGAACCAGAAGAAGGATCAAATTGGAAGATAAACTATAAAGAATGTAATGCTGCAGAACAAAGCATACGGAAAATATTTGAAAGCTAAGATGCCAAACAGCGATATTTTCAGAAATGACTAAAGATTCTATCCTCAGATTGAGAACATCCAGCAAATTATAGACTGAATTTTTCTCTGTGTATCACTTGTGTGTGTTGTCCATATGTGGTGTATGTGTAGAGACCAGAGGCCAAAGTTAGGTGTCTTCCCTATTTCTGTCGTCCCTCCTCCCCCCTATTTTGGAGACAATTTCACTGAACCTAGAGCTCACCTATCTCTACATGCCTCCTTCACAACTGCTATACCCAGCTTTTACATGGATTCTGTGGACCCAAACCCAGTTCCTCAGACCTGCACAGCAATCACCTTACCTACCGAGCCATCTCCCCAGACTCTGTATGAACACAGGAGAACTGTAGAGCTCAGAGATGATGAGAAGACTGTTGCTCAGAGCCAGTGGCAGATAAAAGAACAGCTCAGCTAATGGCCATGCTTACAGAAGCGGAGAACTGGGAAGCCATGTCTCCAGCATTCTGAGAGTATCACAACCAGACTGCCACTACTGCCCACTTGCTCCCACTTTCTGAAGGTGTGGAGATGGCCATCATCAGGCTAGAGGAAAGGGATTAGCACATCCTCACAGAGGGGATTCTAGCTGGGAGGGGAGCTCATGTGGGAGTCCCCAAGCTTAAATCCTCAGATATAGCAGAGAAGGGGAGGCTCCAAAATATGTGTTTTGGAAGGAACTTGATATTTTCCTTCCAAATAAATAACAAACAAATAAACCACAGCTAAGCAAAGGACCAAGAAATGAAGTGGTAAGTAGGCCAGTCTAAGCCAACAGTAACTGCGTTGTGAGCTTTAAAAACCCTATCATTGTGAGGGATGGAAAGATGGCTCAGTGGTTAAGAGCGCTGTCTGCTCTTCCAAGAGACCCAGGTTCAACTCCCAGCACTCACATGGCAGCTCATAACTGTCCGTAAGCAATTCCAGGTGATCTGACACCCTCTCACCAGTGCACATAAAATAAAATTAAATAAATTATTTTTTTAAAACCCTATCATTAGCGCAAAACTGCTGTTTCTTCCAGTTACTCAGCGGAAGGGTCTCACAGCATATTGACGTGTGTGTGTGTGTGTGTGTGTGTGTGTGTGTGTGTGTTTTGGCCAGAGATCAAATTCAGCTGTCTTCCTCAATAGCTTCCCACCTTTTTTTTTTTTTTTTTTTTTTGAGGCAGTCTCCTACTGAAGCTGATGCTCACCTGTTTGGCTTGGCTGACTAGCCAGTGAGCTCTAGCCACCTGACTGCCTCTGCCTCCCCAGCGCTGGGGTTCCAGATGTATGCAGTTGTGCACCTGGCTCTTCACAGGCATCCTGGGCGTCTGAGCTCAGCTTTTCATCCTTGCACATCAGGCATCCCCCAGCATCAGGCCTATACTTGCAGTCCATAGAATAGTTGATGCTTAAATGAACTACATACAAAGTATTTAAGTTGTGCATGTTGTAAGTGTCCAGTCGGTTTTAGCTGCTGTTCTCAGGCCGTGGGCTGTATTGGTTATCTAAATGTAGAATGTAGAGTAGAAAAAACTTCAAAACTGTCACAGAGAGATGAACACATTTTAAGGTCAGGAACACATTTATTTTATGTGCTGTTATAACAATCATGCTGAAATCTTCACTATGCTACGGTTAATGTAGCAAATTGTTCACCGTGACCTGGGCCAAGCATGCAGTTCAGCCTGTGTCTGTCTCTGGTAACCTGTCATTTGTGAACAAATGCTGTTTCTTCAGGTTACATACTGGAAAGCTATCACAACATGATGACTCAATATGCATTGGCTTTACTTTTACTTTCTGTTGTTAAGAAATTGAAAAGGAAGAAGGAGGGAGGGAGGGAGGGAGGGAGGGAGGGAAGGAAGGGAGGGAGGGAGGGAGGAAGGAAGGAAGCAAGGAAGGGAAAGAAAGAAGGAAAAAGAAAGGAAAGAAGGAAGGAAGGAAGGAAGGAAGGAAGGAAGGAAGGAAGGAAGGAAGGAAGGAAGAAGGAGAAAGAAATAAAGAAAAAAGCCAAATTACTACCCATCATTTTTTACAGGTTCCAGAACAAATTTAGTGAATTTACATTTTAGCATGCTCTAAAATAGCCCAAAATCTTATCCTGTTAAAACGACAACAAACATTGTAGCATGTACCTGTTAATAAGGAATTGTAGATGAGATGGATGGGTGAATATGAGCAAAGTATAATGACATGTAAGTATGGAACTGTCACAATGAAACACATTTCTTTGTATGCTAACAAAGATGTAGTTAGTAGTAGCAGCAGTAGTAAAGGCAGTTCCCAGCTTAGAGAAGGGCACATTTGGAATTGCCACAATTAGCTCTTGAGTCCTGAGACGGAGGATAAGGAATGGGAGCAAGGGATATAGTCCTTTCAGTGGGGAACACAGGGAGAAGGCCAGACAGTAACCTGGGCCTCATTCAAGTTCATATAAGAGCGTCCTAGACTAAAGGAGCTGTGTATACTTTGACTTTAACCCGTTCGGCACCTGTGCTCCTTGGGCACAGGAATGTCTGCAGCGCCTTCTCTGAAGTTCCTTGTCCATATTCAGATGATGCATTCATTTTCCTCTCTGAAGAGCTCAAGCAGTGCATCCCTCTGAAGTGCAGCTTTGCCTTTGAGTCTCTTTCTCTCTCTTTTTTTGGTATGTTAAAGACCTGCACTCCCTCAAGCACCCATGAAGGGGCTGCTCCCTGTTACTGTCCTGCATGTAACGTGAGCAGCTTCCTTTGCTAATCACCCTCACGTTGAATACTGTCCTTCCTGCTTTGGTCTAGTGTGTGCTCCAGGCTGTCTTAAAGAGAGGTTCCCCAGATAGGTCTTTATCTTTACTTTTAAAAATTGATTAAATAAGAGGATTTTTATGGAAAAAAAGAAACATAAACATGCTACAGTCCAATACAGAAAACGAAAATTTGCTTCCCTGACCATATATTCCAACACACATTGAAGTGTGTAAAGTGCTACTTTTACGATGACTTTCTCAGCCAACACCATTTATCTATAGAAAGTCTTTCCCAAAGGCGCTGCCATAAAACGCAGTGTGCTAAAGTTATGGAGGCCATGCAGATAAAGATGAAGGAACTAATGAGACCAGCCCTATGTCTTTTATAACCATTCCTGGATATTTAACTGTTTCCTGGCAGTGCAGTTACCTGGCAGTTTCCCTGCAGAGGAGGCGGCAAATGCACTGCCCAGTGGCTCCCTGCTGTGGAGCCTGTGCCACCCAGACCCAGAGAAGCCTCTTGGACTCGGGCTGACAGGACGGCTCCTTGTGGTTTGTGTGCATATGTTCCGGCCACACTAAAGTCACTTGTAAATATTTCTACTGTTTCCTTTTAGGAAGCCCAGGCTTGATATAAAATGTGGCTCTCTCATGCTCGAGGCCATTAGGGTAAAGGCTGGTGTCTCCCCACTTACAGAGAGAAGACAGGAAGACAGGCAGACTCTAGACACAGTCTGCCTCTCTTCCTGCCATCTGCTTAATGTCGGCCTGGCTTTGGGGAAAAGGGGAGGCAGAGGGCCCAGGAGGCAAGCTGGAAGGGAAGGGTTGGCACTGTGGACTCAGCCCAGGCACGGGGTGCACCCTCTCCAAAAGGAGTTCGAGTTTCCAAAATCAGCACTAGCAGTGTGCTGCATGGTGTTTATTCAAGGAGTAAATGTGAAATAATATGATTTTAAAAATTAGTTGAATACCCTTCGAATTTGTGTATTTTATGCCGGCTTAGGAAGTTCAAAGTTCCTATGATAAATTCACTAAACAGAAGATGCCTTCGTGTTAGCCCCTGGAGGCTTTTCTTCCCTTGCCTTCAGTGCCCAGTCCCACTCTGTTGCACTCATTTCACATTGCTGATATTCTGTCATCCCCCAAGCCTTCTCTGCTCAACCTGCTTCGCTGCTTAAGAACCCCACTTGCTTTCAATGCTTTGTCATTCTCTCTGACCTCCCCTACTTTGCACTCACCCGCTACAGGGTCAGCCAAGCACCTTGCCATAATCCAGCCTAGTGCTGAGCCTAGTGCTGAACCTATTGGAGAGGGTCTCCCACTCAGCCTCTGACATAGTGCCTCTCTTCTCCTTCCGCCAGTTTTTGAACTGCCATGTCGGAGCACTGAAACCTCTTCTCCTTTCAGATTCTTCCAAATAAATGATAGTAGCAGTAGTAGCAGCAAACACTCACTTGTTACAAGTTTAGGGCAATGCTTTATATAAGATGGAACAGTCCAGTAAGAGTCATACAAGCAAAGAGAAGAGAAGATGGGGGGCTGAAAAGAAAGTAGAAGACAGAGAATGCACACCTTCTACTTTCGATCACTTCTATTACTTTAATATCCTCAAAATTGAGTGTGGAAGTAAAAAGTTTCTACACTAAGAAAGTTTATATAAATTATATGAATTAACAATTTTTTTAAAAGTCAAAGTGTTCTATATAGAACAAAAGATACGCATAAGCAACATATCATATTTATGCAAGGCCCAGAAAGTCATGAATATTAGTAATAAATGAAAAAGCTTAATTTTGTAGCAGGCTGAGTAAAAACTTTAGTATTCTAATAAGCTCAAGATTGTAAACAACTCTTATACAAAAACAGTGATGGCAGGCAGATTTGCATAGGAAATCTTGTGCTCCTGCTTGGCACATTATCTACTTTCTAATATGGTGAAATTAATACATTCATAAAAGGTTATGCAAAAATATTGTATTTACAATAATGTCACAAAGGCACACCCATTTACGTCTTCAACAAAGAAAGCTGCCCTAACACTGCAGAACTGACAAAGATCACCAGTGATCTTTGTCAGTTCTGCAGTGTTAGCTGGTAAGTATTAGAGTCACAAGTCACACCAGAACAGGCAGAAATTGCCCAGGTAAGATGCTCTTGTTAAAGCTGGGACAGCAGGTGTAAGGCGGTCAAGTCCAAGCACTTATTCAAATTTTGCAGCCCATCTAATTGTATTTGAATTATGTGACTTGCCTTCCAACTTGTGTTCTTAAACTTCTGTCCTAAAAAATCCAAAAGGAAGATACAGAAGGTGTCAATACAAGAGAGGTTCAGTTAAATAAAAGCAGCATACAAAACTTTAATTACAAGGAAGTAAGGCAAGCCAGAGCATTAAAGCTGGAAAACTTATTTGCTACTTGTTGAAGGCAGCCCTACATCAGCTAGGCTATATGTACAATTATTGTTAGGTCAATTACTTACGTTGCTGTTACATGTCCTTTGCATGAGTGCACTGTTAAACTAACCAAAACCTCTACACGTGCATGCTTACCTTACAATAGTATCATTCACTGCCACTACCGGCAGAGCTGTCAGACCCAAGTGACATCATAAGTAAAAGGAAACAGAAAGTGAGTAAATAGCAGGCAAGAAGTGGGAACCCTTGTACACAACTGGAAAAATGTAAAAATGTTCCAGCTACTTTGGAAAAACAGTTCTTCAAAACTAGAAGCACAGAATTGTAGGAAAAAAGCTTCTTTAACAAAGCAAAATCAGAATTGTGATGTTGTCTATGAGAGACTGGTTTCATGTCTGGGTGTATATCCTAAAGATTCAAAATATCTCTGTAAATAGTTGTATCCATATTCTTTGTAGCATTATGTGCAATAGCCAAAGAGTGGAAGCAACACAAATATCTCTATGGAGATGAGTAGATAAAGAAAATGGTATATAAACAGAGTAGATGAGAGCCTTTAAAAATAAGCAAACCCTTTTTTTTTTGAAGAACACTGTTAAACCTTGAGTCACTGTGCTAAGTGAAACAAGTCAGCCACAGAAGAGCCCACACTGAATGATGCTACTCCAGTAGAGTCTTTAAAGCAAGAATACTCATGGAAGCATAGTTATAACAACAGTTATTAAGAATGGGAGAGAGGGGGAATTATTACTACAAATTAATAGCACAGAGTTGAAGTTTCACAAGAATCAAAACAGAGAACTATTCTCAATGTGACTGTTTTACTCAGCTGCTATCTTGATACAAACTTAGAGTTAATGGGGAAGAGGAAACCTCAGCTGAAGAACTGCCTCTGTCTAATTCTAATCCTGCAGCCATGTCTATGAGGCATTTCTTAAAAATTGCTAATCACTGTAAGAGGGGCCAGCCCACTGTGGGTGGTGCCATCCCTAAGTAGGTGGGCCTGGTCATAGTATGTGGTCTCTGCTTCATTTCTGCCTCCAGTTTCCAGCCTTAAATTTCTGCCCTGGCTTCCCATGATGGTGGATTGTGACCTATAAGCCAAAGAGCTCATTTCCTCCCCACGTAGGTTTCAGTAATGGTGTTTATTGTGGCGGCAGACAAGAAAATAGGACAATACATGGCACTGTTAGACCCTATAGTCAGAAACAGGCTACGGTTTCAAGTCCAGTGCTGTGACAACTTTTAAAAAAGCCAACCACCACCTGTAGTTCTTTCTTTGGATGAAAATGATCCCTCATTGTTGTCTCATATTCTGATTCTCAGTATGATTTTTGCAGGCTTGATTTAGCACCCTGGCTAGATAGGTGAATTTTGATCTACTGGTGAAAGACAAGGTCTGGAATGAAGTTTAGAGGATTTCTTTTAGTTTGTGAAATAAGCCACCCTTTCTTGTCTTTGTGGGTTCATCTTTTGTGCGTATACCTTGAGAACCTACCGTCGATGAGGGCCGGCTGGTGGAGACCTTTGCTCTGGTCAAAAACAAGGTCCATGGAAGTTTGGTCCCAGAGCGTTTTGTAGGCTGGGGAGAGGTCAATGGATAAAGTGGCTGCTGTGCAAGCCTGGTAACCTGCATCTGAGACTCCTGAACCTGTGTGAAGACTGAGTGCAATAGCAGTACTAGTGCCTGTAGTTTCAGGAGATGGGAGGTAAAAACAGGAATCACCAGAAGCTTCAGAGGGACCCTCTGTCAAACAGCAGGGAAAAAGACTGATGCCCAAGCTTGTCCTTTCACCTCTATGTATGCCATGGCATGGCATGCGCGCGCGCGCACACACACACACACACACACACACACACACACGGGGGGGGGGCAGAGAGAGTGTAAGTGCATTTTATGGTAGATTTGTATGCCTGGTAATCAGTTCTTGCTTATCATATCAAGTCACATAAAGTACCCATGAAGCAGAGACAAAAAGCATGCAGTTTCCTTGGTACTGATCAGTTTAGGGTTTTGAGCATCTAGTTTTCAATGCATGCAGTTCACTGCTGTTCACAGTAAAATGGTTTATAGGAGTCTTAGGGGGAAAGAAAGAAAAAAGGAAAAGGTAGTCCAATTACCAAGAGGAGAGAATATATTATTTACAATGTGCGACTCAGTTAAATTATGGTTCTGTTAACCATAGGAAATGACAGAAAACAGAAACATCAGAGCAAATGAAACATTTTGGCTTTTCATTAATGATCTTGAATATAGGAAGTGTGGACAAGATTAATTTTTTCCTCTCTTTAAACATCGCGTGAAGCCTCCCCCCAGAGTAACAGTTTCGCTTTGCTATAGGTTCCATGTATTGGCTTCTAAGCAGAGAACTTTAAAATCTAATGTTGAGCTTCTGTCGGTAAATCACATAATACGCTTTCTAAGGCTAGTCTAAATCAACTTTAGGTGTCATTTATATCCTTGTGATCTCTTTCTATACTTGGAGATACTAGCTTATTTTAATTGTTCTTACTTGCAGGCCTTAAGTATTGATGGACTGTATCATTTACCCTGGTGGCACAGACTGTTACAGCAAGTTTATCTAAGAACTCTAGTACGTTAGGGAGGTAAATCTTCTCAAAGAGGCACACTGGCTATGAGCGAAGCAGATAAAGAGTGTGTAAAAAGAGCTAGAAAATGGACTGCAGAAGCCAGAGTGCTGGGGAGGAGGTGGCATTCCAGTGGGTCAGAGGTACTGTCGAGTAGGAGAGCCTACCACGGGGAAAGCCCTCTGGTAGGCATTCCCATGTCTCTCAGAAAGGATCCGTAACAAACGGCAAACAAACAGCAATAGCTCAGCTAGCAAGCATGACTTCATGAGACTTTTTACCCAACAATTGGAGAACACATATTCTTTTGAAGAGCCCATTTAATATTTAAAAAACTTTGTTATGGACTAGGCCACATCAGAATTTTCTACATATTTCAAAAGGACCACACCAGGCACAGTCCACATTTTCCACTCATGAAACAATAATAATGATTGTGGACGGCCCTCCTCCAAGCCTAACTACTTCAGATACTTAGAATATTCTTTATAGCTGTTGTTGCCATGGCTGCGTGATGTCCAGTCAGACACAGTAAAATTCCCTCATCTGAAGTGTATGGTTAGGAAGCTTGCGTGTATCCATTGAGTTGTTAAGAGTGGGAGGAGGGGGAATTATTACTACAAATTAATAGTTGAAAAAATCATCAACACGCCCGTGAGGACATGTCCACTGGCAGGCACTCCCTCTTCTCTCCCACAAAGCCTGGCAACTGTTAAACCTGCTTTCTGCCTCCTGGAAAGCGTGTGTCACCTGGAGACCCAGCCACGAAGAAGCTCGGGACTCATATCTTCAACATCTGTTCCCAAGCAGCAGGGAGAGAAGCTGGCAGCTTGCATAGTGTGGGTGATGGCTGTGTGCTGAGGCCTCTGACAGTCCCTTTGAGGGAGCTGTGTGAGCTCCCAGCTTCTGGCTTGAAGAGCGAGAGCTGCTGTGACAGCTGCACCCGAGGGGCGCAGGCGGTCCACTCCTTCCATGGCCCCTCGCCATGGAAGAGGCACTTCCATCAGCATTTCCTGAGATACAGTCTTTGTAATAAAAAGGTAAATTAAGAGACTTTTCTGGATCAGCCTAACAAATACTCAAAGGCATAGAAAGGTCATAAGGCCCTCCAGTTTAGAGCCAGCCAGTCATAAACCATTCTGTAGTGTGAAATGGAGTCAGAGCCCTGTCCTGTGGGACAGCTGACTTGGACCACAGCCATAACTGAACCGAACAGACAACTGAGGGCCAGACAGTTGCTCCGTGTGCAGGGGAGACGGTATCGAGGATGAGCAACACTGTGACAAGGAATGACTTTCTTCACGTCGACTCTAGACCATGTCTAGGATGAGAAACGCTGTGACAGGAATGGCTTTCTTCATGTCTATTCTAGACTTTTCTACAACCTGAACTACTCAGTACGTCACTTGTTAGGTCAGGCTTCTTCTGTCTGCTGTTGTCAGGATCTAGCCACACTGCAGCATACATCAGCAGAGTTCCTCTGCAGTCCACTGTACAATGAATTGTGTTCCGTTTATGCTGCGACCCACTAGACGGCACGTAGACTGGTTCTCCCTTTTGACTCCTGTGAATAACACTCATAAGTTTTTGTGTGAACATGTGTTTGTAACTGAAGTTAATGAGGAGGTTGTTTAACGAGGGCAGACTCTGGATTAAAACTTTTCAGAGCTCCATCTTGGGAAGTTCTTCAAGGTCCATTGCAGGGAAAGGAAGTTAGTGAGAATTGCTCCATTGCAGCAAGAGGTTAGTGAGAATTTCCTACACATCTGTCTCCTCAATAATGAACTTGAAGTTTTTAACAAGTTACCAAAGTTGACTCAAGCTAGATCACAAGAGTAGAAAATAACCTTAGAATTAAGGCCTCTCCACCTGCCATTTAATTCTTGAAAAGCTCCCCCCCTCCTAAAGGAGCAAATTTCATTACTGGCAACTTAAATATCTCTAAAGCAAAGAGAAAGCTAGGAAATATCTAGGACTAGTCAGCAGCAAGGTTAACTATTATAACCCAAACCAGATAAGAAAGCAACTAAAACAGCATGTAACTGTCTCACTTCTTACGTAGATGCAAACCAAGTATAGAAAAGTGCTAACAGAACAGTGTGCCATGGCAAGGTAAGGTTCCTCTCGAAGACAAGGGTAGTGCAATATTAGGATATCAGTATAATCCACTAATAGCAGAGAAAGCTAAAACCCATCTGTCTGTCTCCACATGTGATATGTCAGGACCAATGATATGTTTCCATAGAAAAATGTCCAAGGCTGGTATGGTACTTTAGAAAGAATAGAGATTTGTTTAGTTGCTGGTTTTAGAAACTGAAAGCATGAGGTTGTCTAGCTTGTTGGCCTCTGGTGATGGCCTCATAGTAGATAACATTACAGTGATGAAAACATATGTAGGAGAGTTCACACCAAGAGGCAGAAAACTGGGAATTTACGTGCTGGGCTTTTATTTTTTAATGACTTACTTTTCTATGAACTAACTCAAGTCCCGTGAGACCAATCCCTTCTGTGGGCAGCAATCAAATAAGCTAGCTGTCTTATACTATCTTCTAGTCAAATACAGTAGATCCTCTAAGAACTACAATTAGGACTGCCATGTACCCAAGGAAATCTAAGTTTGTATACTATGAAGATAGCTGCATTCCTGTGTTCACTGTCCCAATCAAGAACTGAGCTGTGGAGTCAGCCTAGGTGCCTGTCAGTGGATGAATGGAGGAAGTGTTAATACACCATAAAGACAATGAAGTTACCTCATTTGCAGGCAAAATAGATGGAAGTAGACATCATTGTGTTAAGTGGAATAAGTCAGATTCAAAGGGCAAACATGGTTTCTCCATATGCAGAACCTGGAATTTTAATAAAGGCCTGAAAGTAGGGGAAAGAAGAAAAGGACCAAGGGAGGAGTGGAGAAGGTAAGAATAGATAATGGGGATATGATATAAGTGCCTTATATAGGTATATGAATCTCTCACAGTGGTACTCTGTGCTTTGTATAATTAGCATATGCTAATAATGACCCCCAAAAGATTTCACCACCCAACACTGCAACATTGAGAACCAAGCTTCTTTGGGGGAACAGATTCATGCCATATACAATAGGAGATCTTTAGTAAGGTTGAACTTTTCATTAGCATATGAAGCAACAAAATGGTATTTTCCCCCATATAATAGCTCTGGTCATTATATAATTATATAAAATGCAAAAGATACATTTTCCAATTGTATCAAAAATACAAGGTAAAAATAAACGAAAACATACATGAGGCAAGCGATGGAGCTTCACTGATGTACACAGTGCTACCAAGGACTTGTTATTGAAACGAAAGCTCTCTTCAGATTAACCTAGCAGTCCTGTGCAGTCCCAATAAAATCTCAAGGGAACTCTTTAAAGCTTGAAAAGTTGTTTCTGAAGTTCACACAGAGGAGTAAATTAGCAGAGTAGCAAAGAAAGATTTTTAAGGAGAGAAATAGAGGATGTTTGACTTGGCAGGTCTGTGAACATGTTAAGGAAATGCGTAAGTGGGTCCACATGCACACGAGGATTTACCATGTGATAACAGCGGTGTTCAGACCAGCAGGAGGGGCTGTGCGAGGCGTGGACTTGAGTCAGTTGGCAGTCCCTTTGGGAAAGTATGTATATTTAGATCCCTAACTTACACCACACACTGCATTTCAAGTCTTTAAAATGGTAGAAGAAAATAAAGTAACATATTTTCATAGTCTTGGAGAAAGCCTTTAAAAACATGACAAGATGCCCTGAAGTCTTAAAATGTTCAACAAATTCAGTTTCATGAACTCATGCTGGAAGAAACTATAAACAAAATTAACGTATAGACAGCCAACTGGAGAGAATACGTGAAACACATGGAGCAAGTAAAGAGTTAATATCAAACTGCACAGTGTTCCCTCAAACCCATAGGAGGAAAGGGCTCTGCAGTGAAAACCACCAGAGCAACCTACCACAAAAGAAACACAAACGGCTGCTACGGATATGGATATGTTCCACTTCCATCAAGGGAACACGTATTGAAGCAGATTTTTTTTTTTTTTTTTTTTTTTTTTTTTTGCACTGGATTGATAGTGTCAAAGTACTTGATGATGTGGAAAAGTACTTGATGATGTGGAGCCCAGGCTTCTCAGGTGCTCTGGCTGGAAGGTTAGATGCAGAAGCTCCTGAGGAGGGGACACCTGGTCAGACTAGACCATGCTGCACTGGACCTAACAGGTTTACTGCTGTCCGGTGGGAATTCGTTATAACAGCATTTACACCAGTGAAATGCCAGTTAGGTCACATATCCTTCAGAAAGGGAAGAGGTTAAATGAAATCTGGAATGTATGTTGTATATACTGCTATACAGTTGTGAGAAGGAACCATTTGTATGATTTGTCACAGGCCAGTGCCATATGTCATCCTAAAGCCTAGCCACTCCATTCTGGAGCCAGGCTTGTCACTGGCACATATTAAAATGGAGGCCATGATTTTCTCCTCCTGGGGAATGTGTGGAAATTAGTGACATGGTTCCTGCATCATAGTGGATGCAGTGTGGTGCCATTTGCAAGAAGCAGATGCAAAGCCAGGGCCACTGCCTCTGGGTTTGCTTGTGCTTTGAGAAGGCTCTAGAAGGGTGCCTGTCCCAGTGCTAACAGCAGTTCACTTAAGTGAAGTACTGGCAGCTCAACTTCTATGCTGATGTCACTGGGTGAGTTAAAGGTTGTTAAATTCTTTACAGAATCTGCACTGAAAACAAATACAGAAAAAAAAAAAAAACAGCAAGTACTGCTTTGTGGTTTAAATTTTTTTTCTTCACAATTCATTATAGATCCTGATTAAAGCCCACTCCCTCAATTCCCCCAGTCCCATCCTCCCTCTTCCCCTCACCCCATTCCCCTAGACTACTGAAAAGGGGAGTTCTCCGCTATTGCCATCTGCCCATAACTTGTCAAGTCTCATCAGGACTGCCTGGATCCTCTTCCTCTGTGGCTTGGCAAGGCCACATCATCAGGGGTGAGTGACCAAAGAGCATTTGACTGAGTTCACGATAGAGGCAGCTCCCCTCACTCAGGGATCCACATGGAGACTGAGCTGCCAATAGACTGCATCTGAGCAGGGGGCCTAGGTCCCTCTCCATGCATGGTTTTTAAAGTTAACAAAATTACTTTTTTAAAAAGCAAATAAAGATTTCTATCCCATTTGCCTTACTGAATGAGCATCTTACCCAGGGTCCTTCTTCTTGCTTAGCTTCTTTAGGTGTACAGATTTTAGTATGTTTATTCTATATTATATGTCTAATATCCACTTAAAAGTGAGTATATACTATGTGTATCCTTCTGCTCCTGGGATGCCTCACTCAGGATGATCTTTTCTAGATCCCATCATTTGCCTGCAAATTTCATGATTTTCTTGTTTTTAGTTGCTGAGTGGTATTCCACTGTGTAAATGTACCATGATTTTTGTATCCATTTCTCCGTTGAGGGACATCTAGGTTGTTTCCAGATTCTGGCAATTACAAATAAAGCTGCTACGAACATGATTGAGCAAATGTCCTTGTTGTATACTTGAGCATATTTTGGGTATTTGCCTAGGAGTGGTATACCTGGATCTTGAGGTAGCACTATTCCTAATTGTCTGAGAAAGCTCCAGATTGGTTTCCAAAGTGGTGATAAAAGTTTAGCAATAATGGAGGAGAGTTCCACTTTTCCCACATCCTCTCCTGCATATGTTGTCACTTGAGTTTTTTATCTTAGCCATTCTGATGGGTATAAGGTGAAATCTCAGGGTCATTTTGATTTGCATTTCCCTGATGACTAAGGACGTTGAGCATTTCTTTAAGTGTTTCTCTGCCATTTGATATTCCTCTATTGAGAATTCTCTGTTTAGCTCTGTACCCCATTTTTTAAATTAGATTACTTGATTTGTTGCTGTTTAACTTCTTGAGTTCTTTATATATTCTGGATATTAGCCCTCTGTCAGATATAGGGTTGGTGAAGATCCTTTCCAAGTCTGTAGGCTGTCGTTTTGTTCTGATGACAGTGTCCTTTGCTTTATAGAAGGATTTCAGATTCATGAGGTCCCACTTATTGATTGTTGATCTTAGAGTCTGTGCTGTTGGTGTTCTGTTTAGGAAGTTGGAATAGACATCAGAAGGGGAAGAAAACAGGGAACAGGACAGGGCCTACCACAAAGGGCCTCTGAAAGACTACCCAGAAGGGTATCTAAGCAGATGCTGAGACTCATAGCCAAACTTTGGGCAGAGTGCCGAGAATCTTATGAATGAAGGGGGAGATAGAAAGACATGGAGGGGACTAGAGCTCCACAAGGAGAACAACAGAACCAAAAAATCCAGGCCCAGGGGTCTTTTCTAAGACTGATACTCCAACCAAGGACCATTCATGGAGATAACCTAGAGCCCCTGCTCAGATGTAGCCCATAGTAGCTCAGTATCCAAGTGGGTTCCCTAGTATGGGGAACAGGGGCTGTCTCTGACATGAACTCAGTGGCTGGCTCTGATCATCTCTCCTGAAGGGGTGGGGAGCCTTACCAGGCCACAGAGGAAGACAATGTAGCCAGTCCTGATGAGACCTGCTAGGCTAGGGTCAGATGGAAGGGGAGGAGGACCTCCTCTGTCAGTGGACTGGGAAAAGAGCATGGAAGAAAAAGAGGGAGGGAGGGCGGGATTGGGAGGGGATGAGGGAAGGGGACACAGCTGGGATACAAAGTGAATACATTGTAATAAATAAAAAATTAAGTAAACTCAAGTAGACAGAAAGTCTCATATTTAAATGTAGATTACAACCTCAGTCATGCTTTCTACAATGTGTTGTCTTCTAACATGAACAAATACATCATTTAATATTTCTATAACTTATTATAGAATCACTTCATACCCTATTGGAGCTTCAAAATAATACTGAAAATAAAGTTTATCTATGTTTTTAAAAAAGTGAATGAAGTCAGACTTGGTGACATACACCTGTGATCCCTGCACTTGGGAAAGCAGAGACAGGCGGATTTCTGTGAGTTTGAGACCAGCCTTGTCTATAGAGCAAGTCCAGGATAGCCAAGGCTACACAGATGAACCCTGTCTTGAAAACAAACAAACAAACAAACAAACAAACAAACAAACAGTGAATAAAAGCCTCCTGGGAAGTGGTTCTGCTGTGGGGCCTCATGCTCTCCTGACTCTCACTCTATCTTTTGCACTTGCTTCTATGCTGAAGGTGCTCAAGTCAGAGTTGTTTCTGCTGGTGAATAATGATCAGAATGATCTAGGATCCAGGAAGAGCGTCAGAAGAATAGCTTCATCTCTGCTCAGCAGAACCTTTCCTCACCTCCCTTGGGATGCTCCCTGTCCCTAGCATCTCCCTCATGGCTCTGCACAGGTTGACTTGTGAAGAAGATAGGAAGCAGAAAGGGGAGTTGATTTGGGTAGCTGGAGGCATTTAGCCACACACCTGCCCCATCCCTCCCACCCTGCCTCTCACCCTGGCTTTCCTTCTTTGAAGAGGCAAAATAAATGAGCTTCATTTATATCGCCTAATTTTCACCCTTCTCCAAGCCTTCCTCCTTCCTTCCTGCCCCTCAGGCCAGGCACTGGTCTCACCTCATTCACAGCTGGTGATCCTTGTGTCAGAATTTTTTTTAAGGGTTAAACTCCTTCTCACTCGTTTTTCCGGTTGTTGGAAGCATTAAAAGAAAAACTGAGAATAAATTGCTCAAATGGGTTCAAGAAGGCCAGCCAGCCCTTTGCACTCCTGTGACTGTAGTTTTTGTTAGTCTGTGCAAATCCCTTTCCCCAGCAATTAAGTGATATGTTGAGACCTTGGAATTGTGTGATGGTTCTCACCTTTTCCATTGTTCTGTCACACTGTTAGAGTCACCACAAATGAAATCATTTTTCATTACTATAGCTGCCTGCAGCCATAGCTTCACAAAGGTCAGTCTTAATTAAAAACTACAGAAAAATACATTTTGAGGGGTGTTTTTTTTTTTTTTTTTAAGAATAGCATATTAGCTTTCTTTGTAACTTCTGGTGTTTTGCTGAACCATGGGAGAACAGGGACAGACAAATCCTTTGGTACTTTGCTTCCTCCGTATCAGCAAGTACAAGAATAGTGCAGAAGCTAGAGGGGACTCTCATCCCAGTCCCACATCCTACTCCCTGCAGTGTGACATCCTGTCCCCAGGGCCTGCAGCATCTCTTACCTGTCTATCAACTCTCTGAACAGCAGTAGGTAAGGTGTCCCTCTCTATGCAACTCCTGTGTGCAGGTTGAAGGCTGGGATTGAAGGCTTAGCCTGAGGTTACTAGAAAGCTGTGAAGACAAGGAGGAAAGTTAATAGAGAAGGAAGAAGGCAGGAATACCCAGAATGTCTAAGGTTTACTCGTTTTGGTTGTCAGTGAGATTGGGCTTTACACATGCATTTTTAAAGGTAAATTTTGCAATATAGAATGTCAGTGTTTGATTGCTACAAGGAGTACAGTCGAGCTGTGCTTTACACATGCATTTCTAAAGGTTAATTTTGCAATATAGAATGTCAGTGTTTGATTGCTATAAGGAGTACAGTCGAGCTGTTCTTGGTGTACTCTTAGTGCTGAGCAGCCATTACCAGCAAGTTCAGCGCATTATCCACGAAGCAGTCACTCTGTTTGCCCCCACTCCCGCTCCCGTGGAGCCCAGTCTCTTCCTGTAGCACACTCTGTAAATGTGCTCTGTCTGGGTGGTTCATGTCAGTGAAATTCCGCTGTATGTTCTATCTTGTATCTTTCCCGTAGCGTGTTCTCCAGGTCTGCCTGTGTTGTAGCTGCATGGGAACTTCACAGTTAAACAGCATTCCAGTGTATGAATGTATCATATTTAGCTTAGCCATGAGCATCAGGTTGACTTGGTTCTTCTCATTCTTCATTTACTCTAGATAGCACTGCTCTAAACATTTGTGTGCAAAGTAAATTGATTTTGAATTTACTTTGGTAAGTAACTAGAACTATAATTGTCAGGCATGCATTAACTGTTTAACTCTTTGAGGAGCTGCCAAACTATTTCCAAAAAAAGAAAGAGAGAGAGAGAGAGAGAGAGAGAGAGAGGAAGAAAAAAAAATAACAGTTTGAGCATAGTCTTTTTGTGTAGCCCAGGCTGGTCTTGGACTCATGATCCTTTTCCTCTGCATCCCAAGTGCTAGGAGTACTAATGACACCACCATATTCCGCAAAGCAGAAATCAACAATAATTATTTCTGAGCTGTATTCAACTCGCCATTCTTCTGTCTTAAGGTATGCCAGGCACTTGGCTGGACCATAAGATTACAAAGACAGATAAAAAGCAAGACAAGGAGGGCAGAGAACACCAGTCATGTTCTCGTTTTCTGAAGAGTTAGCACTTAGCCAGTAGGTCATCAAGAACAGGTCACAGGAGAAGAGACGTACATTTTGAAGCACTACATCCAGTGGGCACAGATCCTGGGGTAAAGACGCAAGCCCACCTCACTTGGAGTCACTGCATCCAAAGAGCTACCAGCCTGTCAGTTTGCTGGCTGTGCTGTCCTTCCACTTTGTATATTAGCACGAGCCTCCTTTGGTATTGGAGCAAGCTTCCTGGTGAAGCTCAGCTCTTTACATAGGCTGCACCCTCTTTCTGCAGGGTAGTGGTACCACAGTAGACTAAGCACACACTTACACATCCCAGTGCGTGGGAAGCAGCCCAGGCAGCAGTTTTTGTTTGAAAAGCAACTCCTATCAAGCAGCAGTTGAAAAGACGGTATTTCTCTCTATGTGTACACATCAGCATTTCTATAGGGTGTTTGGGTGTTGGAAGAGTGACACATACATTTGAGTATGTGCATGCCTATATGTGCGTGGAGGCCAGGAGGCAACCTTACCTGTCATTTCTTGGGTACCATCTGCCTTGTTTCTTGAGACAGGCTCTTACTGGCCTTAAGCTTGCCAAGTAGGCTAACCTGATGGGCCAGTGAGGATCCCCCAGTCTCTCCAGCATTACTCCATGTGAGTTCTGAGCCTCAAAGCCTCCAGTCCTGGTGTCAAACGCTCCACTGACTGAGGTATCTTCCCTGCATTTGAATGACTTTGCTTCTAGTATCGGAATCTTGAAGTACCTTCAGCTGCTGCTCTTTCAAACATTTTTCTATCCCCTCCAAACTCACAGTGCTTGGATGCCCCATGTTTGTCAGGCTGATTGTCATGTTCCTTGTCAGCTCCCCTTCCCCTCCCTGCACTATGACAGATGCAGGTGCTTGTCCTCCAGGAATCACACACTGCCTTGCCTATTGCATCACAGTTTGCTACTTCTCTCATGATTCTTAATGGAGCACTGTTTCCCTTGAAAACCCACATTGTGTGTTTTCAGGATACTCTTTCTTTTGTTTTATATTTTCTTTTTTGCTTTCCCAGGAGAACTGTCTCTAACCCAGACCTTTATTCTCTTGTGTTGACTCTCCCACCTTGGACTGGGCTAGAGGACATTTGAGGACAGGACTTTTACAGTGTGGTCTTGAAACTTGGTGCACAGTGTTTAACAGACTTATTTCTCCTTCAAGAGAGAGGAGGGCATTCTTTAGAAGTCAGATGGGTGCTAAAACAGCTTACTAAGTTTTCAGAGGCTTTAGTCTCCTTTATGTGCCTAAGAAACACTGTGTAGATGAGGTATGCGATATGAGCTCTCTGGACAAGTCTGTTTGCAGACACCTGTGTTCTGAGGATTCCTTTCCCTGAAGACTGTTAATAAGGAGCAAGGCAGTTCTTCCCTGGAAGCTGGCCAGAAAACTCAGAAACAAAGCTCCTGACCCTGGTGGTATTATGGTCACAGTTTACCAAATCAGAGGATATGACTCATCCATGTCTGTCCAGGTTGATGAATGTCCACATAGACCTTGATGGAACACGGATGTCTAGAGAAGCTGTGGGGCTTTGTGTCTTCCCAAAAGCCTTAGCTCAGAAGGATGCTGATGGGATTCTGGGGTGCCCATAATTTTGCACCCTAGCAAAAGATCTAGTTTTATTTGCTTACATCTATCATCTTAAAAAAAAAAAAAAAACTTAAGCCCATGTAAATTCAAGTCCAAGAACCCCAAGTAAAGAAGGGTAATCTTTTGGGGCAGTCTGTCTAGAGAGAGAGGGTAGTAAGCTTCCCTCTCCACAACTAGCCAGCATCTCTTCTTGCACCAATTCAGTCATAGGCAAATGCCCAATGATCTCAACAGGTAAACACAGGTTCACACACACACACACACACACACACACACACACACACAGCCTTGCTAGCTAGAAAGCTTAAAGTTGTAAGACACTTGCTTTGGCTTTTAATTTCTTCAAACCAGCTTTTATTATATACATTTTAATTTTAAAGTATTTAGCCATTTACCTCTAGAGTATCCAATAATCTGCAGCCCATGAGAGAAGTTGTATATCTGAGAACCCTTTGTGTCCTACACAATAGAATACAGTAGTGTAGTTCTTACGGGATTTTCTTTCTTACGATAATGTTTTGTCTATGGCTGTACCACACTGAACATGCCTGTTCTCTTCTGATAAGATTGTTTTGAGACATATTAAATATACTTTCATACTTAATAATTAATATATATCCAGTATTACTTGTCTTTGATATACAAAAGGGCTCGTGGAATCAAGCTTGATAGAGAACTATGCAGCACCCTCTTCTGAATTCTGTTTGGACCTCCTCCATTGACTCCAGGAGGTCCTGTATCAGCATCATTTATTATTTTATCAAACCATTCTTTGTAGTTGGCATCTAAACTCTAACATATCCAGAATTAAACTCTGATCCCTCAAATGCACACTGCCTGCTGCCAACCAAAGCAATGGCAGTGACACCACTACCTCTCTGTCACTCAGCCCAGACTCCGGCTTCTTCCTACTTGGCTTTGCCGAGGTCCTGCTTGCCTCAGCATGGTAGCACCAGGTGTCTACTCCGATCTTCCCTGTGGCCAAATAATTACCCCTTCATCCTTGGCCAAACACTTCTTTCCCATGGAGTTCTTCCCACTTCCCTTGCGTGCTTTCTGTGAATACACAGAAGTCATTCCCCCTTCAAGACTGATCTCTGCTCAAGAGCAGAGCACTCCCTGGCACACAGTTGGCACTCAATAGGCTCTAGAATGAGTGAATAAATGAATAAAATAAATGCAGCCAGCTCCAGTTCATGTTCTTTAAGTGGAGATTGAAAAAATACCAGTATTTCATGAGATTGAAGCCTTTGTAAAAGTTGAATTTGTTTATAATGAAATTAAAATTTTTCTTTAATGTATAAAGAATACCCTTTAATAATACTTTTGATTTGCATTATCTGGACTCTCAGCATTTTTTTAATGGGTTGGAGTCTTCAGTTGGAAGACTTTCTGAAAGGCTAAATTTAATAACATAAGACCTGCCATTTCCATAGGGCTTGGAATAGATTCCAAAATGCCAGAGAAAATTAAATGCAAAAAACTCCAGTTAATTAGTTTTTTAGAATAAATTAATGTTTTAGGTATAAATTTAACTGACAAGAACAGTGAATTTCAAAGTTAAAACTGCCACCTTTTCCTGTCTGTATTTTGTACTGTATCCAGTCATTCCATTATTTATCACCGGAATGGGGGCATATACACAATGAATGTTAAAATAAAAAGTACAGTTGCTGTGATATTTTAGAAAATTAGATTTTTAACAATCATTTCAATTATGTGATAATCCAAAAAAATTTCTAGGTGATAAGCAATCTTGAATGCATAAAAGATAGGAAGCTAGCTTTTCTATCTGAACTATGTTCCAGGAGCTCTCATGACCCACAGCCGACATTTAGTAAAACTGCTATGGAATCTTGGCCTGTATATTTTCATTTTATCTCATATATTCTTTATTTTAGATACTCAACCCTAGAAAAGAATTTGCAAAAACTGCAACCATTCTTTTTATGTCTTCTCATCTTTCTTCTATTATTTACATAAACCCCAGTTAGTGAGCTGAGAGGGTATTGTATCCTTTGTGAAGGAGTATTGCAAGATAATGAGATATGTGTGCGTTCTTAGTCAGGTACCTGATACTAAGGCCTTGTAAAAAAAACACTAGAATGTTTACGGTGGATTCTTGTTCCGAAAGGTCTAGATAAATGCCTGAAATCCATTTAAACCTTAATATTCTGTGATCTTGGGGCTGGGAGTGTAGCTTAATGGTGGGGTACTTGCTTAGCATTGATGGGGTCCCAGTTTAATGTCCAGCACCACATAATTTTTAAAAGCCTTTTGTGATATGATGTCACACATACTGCGCAATAAAAAAAAATTGTGTCTGCTTACATCTTAGCCCAATTTAATTTTTCAATATTATTTATTAATTTGTAACATAAATATTTCAGTGTGGACATCTCTTCAGTGCACTAGCTAAGTAGTTAGAGGACGTAAAGATACATGTTTTGTGTGTGCTGCCTCAAATGTACTGCATGTGGACAGTCAGGCTGAATGGATACTGATCTGCAGATGTATTCAACAAGCCTTTTGCTTCAAACTCCTGTCTGGTGCTTCTTGTGTTCTTATAAAAGTGTGTGTAGGGGCTGCAGGTAATCAGAACCTTGGCTGGTTCTGGCTTTTGATTAGCCATGCAGTTGCTGGCACTGCTGCTTTAGGGATTTGGCCATGCGCTGTACAAGCAGTTCTTAGGAACAGGAATTTTCAACACTGTTCTTAAGAAGTATCATTTTTTTAGATAAAACATATGCTAAACAGTTTTTGGTTTTATATTTAAAGTGCATATTATCTCCATTATTTATAAATACCCAAATGAAAACAAATTCATTAGCACCATTTCATCTTCTTTTATGTAGTCCAATTATGTAAACAAAATTACATGCATCATTTGCTTGACAAGTTCATTTCTACATTAGATTTACAATGTTGGAACCATAAAACCCTGAAAAATGAGTTTATATATCTATTAGATATACAAATACAGTAAAAAAGCACAGTAAAGAGCTATTTGCAAGGCTTTGTGGAGCTGGGATTCTTACTGGCCATGTTGATCTGATCCTTGCAAGAACAGCTGCATAATTCAAAAACAGGTGATCCTGTTTTTGGCTAAGTAAATGGAACACGGGCACAAACAATACATGAGTACTTAACTGAAAGAACCTGTCAACTCGGGGTGATCATGGCCTTAAGCTGTGCACACTGCACCGACAACTCCCATTCTTCCTGGTTCTTTTGGGGTTTTGCTGTTTGCTTGCTTCTTTGTTTATATACCAAGCTCCACCCCTGAGCTATAGACTCCTCTATTATGTCCTTAGTGAGGCAGGGTCTCACTAAGTTTACCAGGCTATCTTTAAACCCACTGAGTGGCTCAGGGAGGCCTTGAATTTGTGATCCTCCTGCCTCAGCTGCTAGAGTACTTGGGATTGCAGACCTATGCCACCAGGCTTGGCCGCTTGGTTTTAGAGTGGCATATTTACATGCTTAACTACTCTGCTTTGTACCATTTGTAAAGAGTGTCATCCAATTCTATTGGAAGAGTAAAGCTGCTTGTTTTTCCTATTTATATAAAAAGCTGTTGGAAGGGAGAGTGTAAAACTCTCCCTGTATGCTCTGAGCAAAGTGTATGCACACATAGGTGGAGGGAGACACACGAGCTCTGCAGAAGTTGTGAGGAGGCACACTGTCGGAGAACACCATGACTGTGTGTTCAGGCCACAAGTGAGTGCCTGCCTCAGCGGAAGGGTGTGCCTAGCTGCAGGCTTTCAGACTGTCCTGGAGTCCATCACCAAAATGCGAATGAGGCAACCTCACCATCCCACCCAACTCAGGAAAGGGGAATGCTGGGGAGTTTAAAGAGTTATTTTTGACTCACTAAGTTGTACCTATGCCCCGTGTGTCATGGCTGAGATAAAAGAAATAGACGCACAGCTGCACTGGGAAGATCCTGTCCCCTTCTTTCAGGAGAGGATGAAATGCCTCTTCCAAAACCACATAACAGATCACTGGATGTGGGAAGGCAACCTCTGACCTCATGGTCGCCCCTCTGCTTTCCTTCCCTGAGCTCTGTTCCATGTTTCTTTAAAATCTGTTTGTCGTCATTTTTATTTTAAGTGGATGGGTGTTTTGCCTACATGTGTGCCTGGTGCTCAGAGAAGCTAGAAGAGGGCATCAGATCCCCTGGAACTGGAGTTACAGTTAGATGTGACACAGCATGGGAGCGCTAGGAATTAATGCTGGATATTCTGGAGAGCAGTGAGTGTTCTTAACCACTGAGCCATCTCTCTAGCCCCCTAAATATTTCTTACTAAGCATGAAACTGTACCGAGACTACATGTGCAAAACAACCACTACAGAGCTATCTGAGCATTACCCTAGTAACAGGTGTTATTTGTACATCCCAGAAAACTGAAGAATAAAAAAGTAGCAGCTTTCTGACTGCACCTCTGGGATGTGACCTTCTAGTTTATCTGCACTGTACCTCATTGCTGAGGCATGTGCAGGAAGACACCATTAAAGCATCTGGAGACATGGAGTCTTGCTGCTGCTTCTTCTGCAGTCATTACTATTTGCAGCCAGAGGTGGATAGAGGCTAAGTGGGGTCTGCAGGAAGCGCAGTAAATTTCAAACAGATGGCTGGCTCTCCCTACATGGTAAGGATTCTCTCAGCCATCTGTTTAGGCCCCCAGACACAGCATCTTCCTAATGTACCCCAGGCAGGTAACCTGTACCCAGTGGGTAATGGAACCTAGATATTGAATGTGTGCTGTCACGAGCCATGTAGAAAAGGAAGTTTGTCCTATACTGCAGATATATGTTTGAGGGTTGCTGTCATGCCTACTGTGTGGTATTTACTGTCCAGATAATGGATATTCTTCCCAGGTGCCTCTCCATCCCTATTTATTTCTCTCCACTGCAGGAGCTCAGCCTTCCCCAGGCATTCCACATTTTAGAGTACTAAGGCAGGGTTATAATTTCCAGGTGACAGAAGGGTAGGGGGCAGCTAAAAGTCAATGGTGACATCAGTAAGGCGGCCTTCCTTCCTTTCCTGTTTGACATGAGGTGTTAGGGTATTTTGAGCAAGTTCCAGAATGCCCTGTGTTCCAAAAGCAAGTCCCAGTATCCTTGAACAAGGATCCATGCTCTGAACAGCATTAGGATATTCTCTTTGTCCAAAGCCATCTTAAGAAACAAGCTGCTTCCGCTGAGCATGGCCACTTGCATTCTGGCGGTCTCTATAAAATGAAGGAGTTGGTGGCACTGCACACAGCTTTATGCTGCTGGCATGCTTGGCTATCGTGAATGACCCTGGCTACAGTATAAAACTTACGAAGAGCTTCAACTTTAGTTTGTCTGTGTACTGGTGTCTTCTTTCTGCCTGTAGTTCACAGCAGAGGTGAAGGCTGCTGTCCAGCAGACTTCAGTGCATGGTGGAGTTTTAACTCTTGCAAAGAACCATTTGTTAAATGGCTGACTTTGCCAAGATGTTACTTACTTTCGCTTCCTCTCACATTGCTGCAGTGAGACAAAATTGGAGCTGTGATGTCTAACACTGTACTTACTTTTTTTTTTTTTCATGAGTTTATTGTTGTGGTGTCTGTGGTCTGACTGCAGGCTTTAAGTTGCTGCTCTGTTGAAAACTGAACCCAAGAATTGTTCACAGTGATAGTTAAAAAGTTAGTTGGTTCTCAAAGCCCTTAAGGAAACTACCCATTCTGTGCTCACTAGTGAGTACTTGGTAATGCTTTTTAAGGAGATTCTACTTTTTCTATCTGTACTTTATTCTCACCTCCATGCCTATCCTCCCTGTTCCAGAAGTAAATCAAGAGGCAGAATGTCTTACTCTTGCAGTCAACTGCTAGAAGGAAAAACATCGCCTTAACTGAGTGGATCATTTGTGTTTATAGTTTACATTCTCTGAAAATATTTTTTCCTGAAAAAGTTATTTTTGATGGCACTCTTTTTAATTCTTTGAAGTTCTTAAATTTCTCATTTGTAGGTACTTTTTAAAAATTCCTCTCTCTTAACTTGTCATTTACAAGCTGGACATTTCTCTTTCTATGTATATATGTTATTTCAGGGACAGCACTGGTCCTGCCTCCCAGCCTCACCCTCATCACATCCCCTGCATTACGGGCGGAGGTGATGTTTCTGTGCAAGCCTGCTTGTGTGTGTGAACAGCCACACTGCAGAAGATGTGATGCTTATCATTTGCCCCATAGCAGATTCTTTCCTGAACAGACAAGAAAAACTGTTTATGATACGCTGTTGCCCTGTGAGGAGAAGGATGGTATCATTGTGAGTGTGACCCTGTGAATAGTTAAGTGCTGTGCCATGGAGATACACTGTGGGTATATGTACTATCTAGTCAGATGTCCTGTTTCATCAGCGACTGACCACCTCAGTGCTGCCTGTAACATTCAAAAGAGTAAGTCACAGGATGTACATACAGTACCAGAGAAACAGAAGGGGGTCTGTGTTTCTGAATGTTCTTTACCCTGCTGCTTGTCATAAAGGGGTGGTATTCCAGTGAGAGCATCTTTTGAGGCTTGATGGAATAGGGCAAAGCCTGTCCTAACCATGACTTATCCTATCCCGACTAAGTTCATTGACTCAAGTCATTTGAATAAGGTTCTATAAAAGCCTTACTGTAGAGAGGGAGGCTTGCCTTGAGGCAGTACAAAAAAATAACTTGAAATGAACTATCTTAAAAAACAAAGTCAAAGGGAATCCTTTTGGGGTGAAGTTCTGGTATTTATGTGCCAGGACTAGTTGGTTTGGAAAAAATTTTAAAGCTTTGTGTATAGTTTTAGGTTTCAAAATCAGGAGTTGGGGCGGTGCGGTTTATTGTAGTATGTCCTTTTTGGGTTTCTGTCAGCAAAGCCCTCAAGTCGGTATTGACATGAGGAGCTGATCTGTTGGGGCTTCATTAACTGGGGTGCCTTGTGACTATTTGGCGGTAACTACTCAAAATGCAACTTCTAAGCCCTCACTGTCCTCCCTTTCCTGGATTCTATCTCCCATACGACTTGGGCTTACATGCCCCTTCCACCTCCAGCATTCCCTAGACCTAACTAGCTTAGGGCCTGAAATGTCTCTGACTATGGCTTTGTTAGCCCTGCTGCTATTGTCCTCAGCCACTCTGCTAGTCCCACAAACCAGATTCCAAATCGGGTCTTCCTTTTCAATCTCTGGGAATGCCTTTGCCTTCTAAACATCTGATGCCATAATCAACAGTCAGTGACCACACAGTCTCATGCTCATACAGGTCAGCTTTCTTTCCTTAAGAACCAAGCACTTTGCTATATCATTGTGGGGAAAATGAAGAAAGAGGCTCTCACCATTGAACCTGCTTACTAACACAGTCCACATTTTGTTGAGTTGGGTTTGGGAAGTGCAGTGTGAAATAAAGGCAAATCAGGCAGTGACCAAGAAGAAATGACAGGCACATGTCTTTGTCTCAGATACCTCTACAGGCTGAGGTGTAAATGGCTGGGCCTGGGCTGGGAAGACAGGCATATCAAGGGAAACAGTGGGATCTATATTTAGTGTGCAGGGTTGGATCAAAGGACAGACCTTTTGTGATAATGTTTCACCCAGGCAGCCCTGGCCCCTGCCTGTCCTTTCCCCAGGCAGCCTTACCTCAGCTCCAACATGCAAATCCCCAGCCTTTTTGTGTGGCTCACAGGCCTCTCTTGAAAGGCAGGAAACACAGAGGCAGCTCAGCTGCTTCAGAATGGCCCTACCCTGATTCTAAACATATGGGACAAACTGTCCTTAAAGTGAAGATAAGGTTTCATCCATCACAAACATGAGAGGCAATTTTATCTATCTAGTGAAGTGGTGGCCTAACTTTCATAAACTGTCACTCCCACTAGCAGGGTGAAATGTGCTGTTTACCCGCATGTCAGAGTGGGGAAATTCTCCAGGCAGGCACAGCCAAGCAGCTCTGCTTCTTTCTTGGATTCCAAACTATAAGACATACTTGCTGTCTGTGGTTCTTACAAAGAATGCCCAGAAATTTAAAAAATATTTCCAGACTACAGGACTATTTACTAAATCCTTAGTCTGGTTCTTTTAGATAATACGTATTTTCTTTCTTTGGTTTAAATATAAAGGTAAATAATCTGTATTTATTCACATACATGTGTGTGTATGTGAGAGACCAACAGAGAGAGAATGTGTGTGTACGCAAGTATGTATGCATGTGTGTGTGTACATGTGAGAGGCAGAATGTGTGTATGCATGTGTGTATGCATGTGTGTATGCGTATGTGTGCATGCATGTGTGTGTATGCAGGTATGTATGCATGTGGAAGCCAGAGGTCAGCATCAGGTATCCTCCTGTGTTCTTCTCAATGACCTGGAGCTGGATGTTTTAGCTAGCCTGGCCGGCAAGCAAGCCCCTTGGATCCACCTGTTCTCTATAATGTAGCACTGAGGTTAACTACATGTAACATGGTTTCTATGTGGGTACTAGAAATAGGAACTTGGGTCCTCATGTGTAAAAGTCCTCACCGAGGACTTTACCCACCGATCCATCTCCCCAGTCCCACATCTTTACTTATTCTTACAGAGAATTCACGTGCCCTTTTGTACGTTATAGAGAGGGAAAGGAGAAGGCAAACATGAAAGCAAAGAGGCAATTGTGTTGTGACTACTTTGCTTTGTGCATACTGTTTTTTTATGTCCAGGGGAAGCTTTTATAAACAGGTCATACATACTGCCTTTAGAACTTATTTTAGATTTGTCATATAGTTTAGAAAGAGAAGCAACACCTTCTCTCCTTGTATGAAGAGAGACTTTCAACAGTACAAGAAAAGCAAAGCTTTCCTCATGCAGAAGGGATGGGGTCCAGGCAGACTTGGAACAAGGCTAGAATCCTATCACTGGGAAGGTAGAGGCAGGAGGACGATGAGTTCAAGGCCAGCTTGTTCTGTATCTTTTTGTTCAGCATCCAGCCTCCCCATATGCCAGTGTTTGTGAATATCCACTGTGTGGCTTCTCAGGCAAAAGTGCCCATCAAGAAAACACTGCCTAACTTCTCGTTCCCACTTCACAAGACTCCTCTTTGCTAAGGTGATTTCTTTTGGGAGAGGGTGTCTAATGAATGCAGATGACTTCAGTAGAGGAGACTGGAGGAAGAGGTGGACCTGGCTGGACACCCTGATATCTCTGGAGGGCTCAACATTCAACGGACTGCGGGGACTTTAGGAGATGTTTACATGAAGTTGATAGAAACATGTTTCATGTGGAGTAACCAAGCTTTGCCAAGAATAGGTAGTCTGGGTAATTGATGAGGTGCTTGTGGACTCGTTACTTTTAAAGACAACTGTGCCCTTGTTGGTATGAATCATAACACAAGAATGAAAATGATGAATATATTCATGTGAAGAGATCATGAGGTTTGCATCTTCTCTGTCCCGAGGGCAGTTAGGCCGTGCTTGACAGTCTTCTTAGTAAATGTTTATGAACTACTTTTGGTGAGGACCAAAATAGAAATCAAAACTTTTATTATCTTTCCCCTGAAACCAAAGGACAGAGAGACATTATTTAAAGTTAAAGTGTTAAACCAACACAAAGATAAATAAAAACTATTTTAAAGTAAAATGAAAAGTGACAACCTGGACTTTACATTATAAATAGTAGGAAGGTTCATAGTAACTCACACGCTGTTTTTAGTGGTGCAGGTGTCAATCTGACAAGTAGATAAAGTGAAGTTTACAAGATCTTCCCTCCTCTCTTCCAAAGGGAATGAAGCCAGTGTAGGAGGGCCAGCAGCCCTGTTTCTGCAGAGCCTTCCTCAGCAAGTCACTGACCTTGGAAACTCACCTGCATGTGCCTTGTTGCTTTTCTCAGGAATGCGCTGTTGTATCTTAGTTTCAAAAGGTTCTATAATTGCAATGGCCAGACCAAAAGTTTCCAGGTCTCCCCTTTTGGACTTGGCTCCAGAAACCCTTTCTGTGAAGGACATTTAAAACTATTTATCTCTTACTCCTGTCTACACTGGCTTGTTTGTGCTTTCCACAAGCCTATAAAACTCAGCTGCATCACAGTCAGAGCCGAGGCCACCTTCTGTATGTTTAAACTGAATGCTTCTTCTCTGTTCTTTAAAAACATGTTCGCCCAGCACAGCCCCTCCAGGACTCTTTCTTCTGGTTAGCTCAGATCTACAATCAGAGGTGTACCACCTGCAGAGTCATTGCCTTTATTGTCTGCATGTCATCCGCTTACATGCTTTTACATTTATCTAATAAACCAGGCTGCAGTGTTAACTCACTGCCTTTGGGATTATGAAAGTAAAGATGCTTGAAATGAATACTCCCGAGGCCCAACTGCAGTTAAGTGCTGCATTTACATAGACATGGCCTTCATACTTTGTGTCATCTGACCTTCTGCTTTATTCCTTTGATCTGCTTCCTCCTAGAAATGAGCTAGCTGGGCACCAGTCTTCACTTTCCCAGCAAATTTGATTCTGATTATTTCAAATGAATGGAACAAATTGAGCATGGTGGTACATGCTTGTAATCCCCCTCTTAGGACAAAACCTGAGCTACATGGTAAAGCCTTTCTCAACAAAACAATACATAAATAAGTAAATACATTTATATGTATGTTTATTTCTAAAGAAAATGAATATAACAAAAGTAGCCAGGCAGTGGTGGCATGTGCCTTTAATTGCAGCAGAGGCAGGCAGATCTCTGAGTCTGAGGCTAGCCTGGTCTATAAAGGAGTTCTAGGACAGCCAAGAATACACAAAGAAACCCTGTCTCGAAAAACCAAAATAAAATAACATAACCAAAGTAACAATACTTCTTTTATAAAGGTTATTAAAGTATAAGAAACTATCTAAACATAAGTTGAAATTTCTTACCTATTTCATTTGTCTGAATTATTTAAAATAGTCTTTATTTTATGTCGTGTATGGTTTCCTGGGAAATCTACAGCCTTCTCCTCTGTCATCTGTCCTTCTCTACCTGGGTCTTTCCGTCTTCTGCATCCATTTTTACTTAACATGCATCTGCTTAGGATAACGAATGCTGTTGGCCGCTTCATAGACTTTCCATATGGTTCCGCCATGTTCTGCGAGTACATGGTTGTAGCTGCTAACTCAAGTATGGTTTTTAGGACTTGATTTTCAGTTTCTTTTAAGAAAAAAAGTGTGATGCATCCACTACTCACACTTGGCTTTACTGTCTCACCCTCATTCTCTTTCACATTAAGGTAATCAGGTTTCTCCCAGAGCTTACAGAGTGAGACACTGCTGTGTTACATAATGATCCAGCAGAAAGTGGGTCCTCAGTGTCTTAGGAAGGAACTGACTTGGCAGAACATGGGAAGAGAGGATCCTGAGCTAGGAACCATTTTCCTCCCTGTGGCCATCTTCTAAAATGACCTTGAATTATTGGGGAAAATTCAAAGTCATCATGTCTGGAACTTGAGTATTATCAAAAAAATGTCTACATGGTTTTGCTTTAAGTTAGGCATATTAATTGTGTTAAATCTTTTACAAAATAACTTTTGTCCTAGTATGAAGAAGTAAATTTAAGAAAGTCAGGCACTTCTGTTGCCAAATAAGAAATTATTCTTTTTAATTTAAACTTTGCATCTTAATTTTAGTAACGTAAGATTTTTGTTGTTGTTGTTTATTATCAGTCTATTCCTAAACATATGAAAAAGTCCACAATGGCAAAATTTTGTCTGAATTTTAAATTCACTTCTGTGAACCATCACCTGAGGACAATGACTAACATAATCATGATGCACGGTACCTACTGTTGAGTGATGAGTGGATGAACGAATGAATGATGAATGAATGAGTGCTTGAATGCTTGATATTATTCACCAGTGCTAATAGTGTTACTAAGACAATGAAGACATTCTGAAGATGCCAGATCGAACTATTATTACAGTTGAGTGCACTAACACTTGTTTTTAAACTTTTATTTGCATATGCTAATGAGTGGGTACATTTTTGATAACCTGCCTCAGGCAGAGTATTTGCTTTATATAGAAGTTGAAATTTGAATGGAATTGTGGTAAAGAAGAATTTCACAGCATATTGTTTTATTTGGTCAATTAAATGGATACAGAAGGCTAGGTTTAATACTGAATGCAGTATGCCTTTAAAAATATAATCACAGGGCTAGGCATGATGGCATATGCCCTTAATTCTAGCACTCTGGAAGCAAAGGCATGACTATATTTACTGTTTTGAGACTAGCCTGATCCACATAGTGAATTCCAGGCTAGCCAGGAACCCTAAGACCCTGCCTCAAAATAAATAGACGGAAGGAAGAAAGGAAGGAAGGAAGGAAGGAAGGAAGGAAGGAAGGAAGGAAGGAAGGAAAGAAAGAAGGAAAGAAAGAAGGAAAGAAAGAAGGAAAGAAGGAAAGAAAGAAGATAAAGCCATACTGTGGTTTGTGTCATTTAAAACATAGCAACGTATGGTTAAATAAATCCACAGACAGAAATCACTCAAATTTCTCCATTTTGATATTTTTCAAGCACCTTCCATTTAATGAGAATGAGAATAGCCTCCATGAGCTCATATGTTTAAAGGCTTGGTCTCTAGTTAGTGGAACTTTTTGGGAAGGATTAGTAGGTGCGGCCTTGTTGAAAGAGGTGTGGCCTTGTTGGAGGAAGTGTGTCACTGGGCGGGCACTGAGGTTTAAAGAGTCTACTCCAGTCTTAGTCTCACTCTCTGTGCCTCCATCTTATGGGTCATGTGTGAGCTCTCAACTGCTTACTGCCCCAGAGCCATATATGCCTGTCTGCTGCCATGCTCCCAGCCATGATGTTCATGGACTAACCTTCTGGAACTATAAACAAGCCCCCAATTAAATGCTTTGTTTTATGTGGCCTTGGCCATAGTGTCTATTTACAGCAACAGAACAGTAACTAACACAGGTCCTTTGGTAGTTTTAATGAACACATGCTTCTTCTTTGGTAGAAGCTACAATCAACAGAGTAGCAGAGTTCTTGAAGTAAAATGGTTTTCTGACTATTTGGGTCCTTTTGGGTCTCCTGAATAGTACTGTTTTGAAGAGGATAGGTTTTTACTTCATACTGAACTTGGCCCTATTTCAGTAAAGGTACTTCAGAAACTTTGCAGTTCTGGAAAACACATTTTATAGTAAAAGAACTGGAAATGCATAGACTATATAAAATTCCATTGTAATGTCTCCCTCTATAATAACCTGGATTTAGCAACTGATTCATTCAGAAGCTGCATGATACTTGTTCAGAGAAAAGCAGATGGCCCTGCCTCCCTGTTTCCACTGCAAAAGCAAGCAAACAAAAGAGGCTCAGGCCTGAAGCTAAGCCCCCCACCAGCTGTATTTCCCTGGATGAGCCCTTTGCATCCATGAACTCTGATTTTCTTAATTCTCTTTGCAGGACAGTCACAATACTGAACATAGGTGAGTCCAAAGCCTAATTAAGAGCAATCCCTAAGGACATCTTTACTTTCTCTTTCATGTGTTTGGTGTCTGGTGTTTAAGCAGCTGCTCGGATGATCCTACTCTCATTATACTCCAAGCACATTCCCCTTTCTCTGCTTTTCAGAGGCCCTGGCCAGGGATTTAGTGAACATTTCCCAGCTTCGTCATTTTAGAGACAGTAACATTTTTGTAATAGTGGTGTGTTGAATCAACTCATTAATGTTCTTCATTCTTTATAATGAAAAACTTCAAAATAAAAATCTCCTGTCAAGCATGTCACAAAAGGAAGGCTATTTTCATAACTGACAGAGAATGTGGCCTGTAAATAAGCACCATTCTAATGAATGTTATCTTCTGTCAGATGTCAGGAGGCTGGGTTGGTGCTGAGGAGACATTCTTCCCTCCTTTGTGATGGGAGGAACACTACCTTATTCCCCAGGGAGTCCCCCTTCTCGCAGGGCAGCCCCCAAAGTGGGCACAGGCTGAGACTAAGCATCCAGGCTTCCAATTCCTCTGGGGAGCGGAGGGGACCTCAACCCTCCTAACAGGCTACCTCAGCTGTTACCATTTAGGGGCCTAGTCTGTGCTGAGCCCAGAGCTTGGAGTCCTAAATGTCCATAAATTAGAGAGTCTGTTTTTAAACATGGGTAATGGAAAAAGACACACTAGAGAATAGGAGGGAAGGTGTGAAGGCCACTCAGTGCAGCAAATCAAATGAGTTTCTGACCTGACGCAGTGGAAACCCGAGGTAAGGAGTGCAGTGAATTCTGTGGCTTATGTAGGTCTATCAGGATCCTCACTGTCAGCCTCTCAGACAAGTGGCTCGCTTCCATCGCCAGCCCCAGTGGAAAAGATAATTTGGGTTCTGTTCAGTTAAGAGAGACAACTGGGTCTGGGGTTCTGGGTTAGAGACCAATGTTATATTTAAACTCCAGCTAATCTCCATACAAATACTCTTTTTCCAAATCCCCAAGTGGTAAATGTACAAAAGTACAAATGCTTCCTGACCGCTGGGATAAAGTATAGCTCTGTGTTTGCAAACTTGCAAAGAACAAAAGCAGCCTGTGCAAGGTATTTTAGGTAGTGACACAGTGGTGTCCTCATTGCTGGCTGCTGGGCTTCCTTCCTACCCTGAAGAACTCATGACCAATGTATTTAGCAGACAATTCAAATGCACATGATAGGGCCCTTCAGCTTCTAAGTGGAACCTGGGGTTTTGGTAGAAAAGACCCAACAGATGTTTATACAGCAGGGTATGTTCAGGCCACCAGAGCTAGAGACTATCCATTTGAAGCCCAGATACTTTGCTAAGGTTTCTAGGGGCTGCAGTGTACTCCTTCCTCATACTTCTGTGTTCCTCTATGTGGAGACTGTGTTCCAGGCCCTGGGTCTAGAAGTGACACGCAAGGCAGGCCGCCTGTTCTAGCGTGCTCACTCCAGAGACACAGCAGGTCTGGCTTGGACTGGCTCTGTACTTCAGAGAAAACTCTGTTTATAGTTTTCCTAACCTTGTGTCATGCTGTTTTTAGATTCATCTTGAGAAGCTATTCTTTGCTATTAGCACCAACATAACTTTATAAGCTGGGGTCAGGCCCAGCAAGGTCCCTAGGATGCAGTAATCTGTGCCCCAAGCAGGAGGGTAATCAACCATGGGTTGATTGTCCCATCCCAGTTAGGGCTGCACGTTTGTCTTAATGTAATTATTACTCACACCCCTTTTCAGTCTTAGAGGTACTCTTAAGAGTTTGGATGATGAAATACATGGCTAATCTACTCAGATATGACTGACATATAACTCCCCACCCACACACTTACCCATATGTTGATGGAGTTTGGTGCCTGTCTCAGAGTAACAACAGTGTGTGCTTGCATAACAGCTCCTCACATCTCTTCTATACCAGAGGCCAACACAGAAGTTAATCTAGAACTCAGGGCTTCTGAAACCTGGTCAAAGATCCATCTATTTTACTGCAGTCTCATAAAACCATATTGACAAGACCAAACACATTACCATGCCGGAAATGCAGGGTGGAGTTCAGGGTGTAATTTTGTAATCTGAATGTTTTTTACTAGTGATGTAAAATGAGGTGTTTTGACCTTTTGTGGTAACATGGTAACCAGTCATTGGCAAGCCCAACCAGAAGATATGGCTCATCCAGGACTGTATTGTGTGTCACTAAGGTCACATTGATAACTCATCATTGGGCTTCTACTGAATGCTTGCTGGCTTCCCACCACCTGAAAGTTGTTGGAACCCACAGAACTCACATCGGATGGTTGTGAGCCACCATGTGAGTACCGGGACCTGATCCTGGGTCCTCTGGAATAACAATCGCTGCTCGTAACCACTGAGCCATCTCTCTAGCCACCACCTCCTTTCAAATTCTGTGTATGTCTAGGTGTGTGTATGCACAAAAGTGTGAGAGTATCCATGAAAACCAAAAGAGTGTTGGATCCCCTTGACTTGGTATTTCAGGTAGCTGTGAGCCACCTAATGTGGGTGCTAAGAACCAAAGTGAGGTCTTCTGCAAGCACTCTTGGCGCCATGTCTGTAGCCTCCCACTCCCCACATTGGCATCTTAACCAATCATTGGCAAGCATGTGGTCTTCCAGTGTGAGAAAGTGTGTTTTCAAATAATATATAAAGTCAGGCTTGAGCTTGAAACTGAGCCATTTAGGATAAGATAAGCCAGTTGACATTTTCCAGAATTTTGTCTGATTGTTGAGGACCCACACATTGTTTTCTTATGGCGATTCTTTTTTTTTTTTTTTTTTTTTTTATGTTCTGCCTGCATGCCAGAAGAGGGTACCAGATCCCATTATAGATGGCTGTGAGCCATTATGTGGTTGCTGGGAATTGAACTCAGGATCTTTGGAAGAACAGTCAGTGCTCTTAACCTCTGAGCCATCCCTCCAGCCCTTGTGGTGATTCTTGTAAAGATTCTTGTATAGTTTTGCTTAACAGAACTCATTAGGTAGACTAAGAAGTTTGATGTAGTTTCTGTTACTCAGAGCTTTAAGGGGAAAAGAATGTTAAGTGGATTATGAGAACTAATGTTTTCAACTGTGTCAATATTAAGTGGCATTTCTTCAGCAAAGAGATGACAAAGTAGATAGCCCCCAAGTGGCAGGAAATGAGGTCAAACAAAAACATCGCTGGGCAGTTGAAGCATCAAGTAGACATGATTCTTAAGTGATTAAGTCAAGACAGTGGTTTTAGGAAGGTGATATGGGATGATCCTGTCTCTGTCCTGTTTTTCTGGCCCAGAGAAATACTGGAGCTGTTCCTATGGTCAGTGATTTCCTGTGGCCAAGGCTTCCTCAGAAGAACATTAGCTGTCTTGCAAAAAAAGGAAGCCTGTCCTGTGGTTCAGCTAGATGCTTTAGGAGGCAGTTGTTCAGGAAATGTGGAGTTGACCATTACCTCCTGAGCCTCTAACTTCGCCTCTGTACCTTTTAAAGCAGCTCTACATTAGATCAACAGTGTTTCTCCAATAATGCAAACTCCAGAATTCTAGGTTTATTACTATTTATTACCAAGTCATCCTCTCATGCCTGAGTTTCCTCAGCCATAAAATGAGGGTATACTGGTGAGGTTGAGGTCTAAATGAGTACATTTGTGTATACATGTGTACCTATGACTGTTTATGGTCATGTATTCTCTCACCAATCTCCCTCCCTCTCCCACTGACTGAACTGTTCTGAGTGTCTTTTTGTCACTTCTTCACTGTTTGTTCTCCTCTAGAATTTCGAACATGCTCTTCCCTCTTCTTAGACCCTTCTTTTGTGGTCTTGCTTGACTCTACTTTCTTCTTTCAACTTAAATGTCATCTCTATGTAAAGACTTTCCTAGTTCTCCAGATCTTGGTTGACATAGTACTCATTCTTAGTGCGCATTCCTTAATATGGCATTTGTCAATACTGTCCATCATCCTTCATGTACCTAATGTATCTGTAACATTAATCCTAGAGGACAGTAATTGCTACTTATCAGCTTCACCCATACTAAACTGTCTAATCACAGAGCATGAAAACTACCTGGTTCACTCTGCCTTTCACCTCCAGCCCCTGGTCCATTAACACCCACTTCAGAATGTTTATCTAGTATTTCCTAAATGAGTCCGTGCTTGAGCTCCCCTTCATTTTCTGTTTCTAAAAACACAATACCTGAAGCTGGAACTTTATAAAAAGTTTGTTTAGCTTTTGTTTGAAAACTGAAAGTCCAAGATTGAGCAAGACTGTGTGCTCAGCCTCTGTCAGCAGCCTCTTTGGCTATGTTATAATGTGGAGAGAAAGAGGAAGAAGACCGTATAGGAGACCCCAGACTCATGGGGTGGTGTGCTTTGACAGAGCCTGCTCTCTGGAGGGCTGGGGTCCCATGAAAACCCACCAATCACTCTCTGTGACCTAAGATCTTTAAGCCCCATTTCCCTAAGATTCTACCACCTCACCCCACCGTACTGAGGACTAAGCCCCCAGCTTGTGAACTTTCAAAGTTCACAACTTCCAACCTGTAGCAGAGCTAATCAAGAAATGCTTTGACCAGGAAAAAATGACTCCAGTTTCCATAATCATATATGGCATATGTCCTTATTGAGTTTCACATTATATATTATTAAGGTGTAGGAATATGCAATTTACTTCTGAATTGTAAGAACTTTTTTGTTTGTAGATTTTCATCTAAGGTCCCAAGGTTTTCATGACCTAAAAACAATCAGAAATTTTCTCTGAATTTCCTATGCTTATTAATGATATTTTGGAAAGAACTTTTGTGGACACTCAGTTTGGCCCATAATTGCAAAGGTCTGGCAGTGGCAGTGCCTACAGTGCAGCTGCCATTCCGTACACTTGGAAAGAGGAGTTGGTAGTGACCAACAGAACTTGGCCGTGACCTACAGAATTGCGGTGCTGTGAGATCTGTGCTCAGAGATCCACTCCTGAGATGGTCTCAGTTCTGTGGGGGCCTTGTCTGAAGTGAGCACCTGGGGGACATCTTTGCATGAACTGCCTCTGTCCCTGATCTTACCCTATATCTAATTCTCCTGTGCTTTATCATATGCCATCAGCTAAATCGCAGGCTTCTGAAGAAGAGGAACTTCATCTCACATGCCTTTCAAATCCTTCTAAGTACCAAGCATATCTTTGTACTAAGCACATGTTAGGGAGTGTTTCATGAATAGTAAATATGGGATAAAATCTTTACATTATAATTAGTTACAGTATAAAGCCTGGTGCTATTTTTTGTTTTTAATATTCAGAGATGACCAGAAAGAAGTACATCAAAATACACAGGCTGAACTTTTGGATCATTGATTATAGATTTCTTGCTTCCCATAGTTTTCTAGATTGCCCACATTTAGTAGATGTTTTTAAAGCAGAAAGATGGCTTAGAGATTAAGAACACTGGCTGTTCTTCCCAAGGTTCTGAGTTCAACTCCCAGCAACCACATGGTAACTTATAGCCATCTATAGTGAGATCTGGTGCCCTCTTCTGGTGCTCAGGCACACATGCAGCAGAATGCTGTATAAATAATAAGTAAATTAATCTTTTTTTTTAAGCAGAAAAAAGAAGCATAACAATTTAAAACAGAACAACAATAAACCAGTATGTTGGTGGCAGCAAGTTTGAAGTTTTGAGGGCAGAAAGAAGATTTTTAAAGAAAGGGCTGTGGGAGCACATGAGCTGACAGGACAAGGCTGACACACTGTGTCTTCTCCAGGCCTTTCCAGGTGTCTTTGGATTCTAAGTCCACCACGTACACACATGCTCCCAAAGTCATCAGAGGCAGTGGTCTTTCCTCTGTGGCGTTGCGCTGCCCCCACTCTAGCTCGTAGCTAGTATCATTCTCATGCATGTGTTCCTAATGATGTCTTCAGCAACGCCATTTATCCACCCTGCTTCAAAGGAGGAAGGTTTGAAGATTCAGGGAACATTCTCAAATGGATAGTCGGGAAGTTTCAGGCCTAGAAATTAACTCCTGTTTTGTCTGATCCCAAAAGTGGGTAGCTTTGCCTGCACAGGCCCCAAACTACGGAACTAGGGACCAGCTTCTGCCCACTCCATTGGAGCTTTTTCTGTCCTTACTCAAGTCGGCTCCTATCTACTTCTTTGCTTTGTGGTTATGGGGCCCTGTTTACTCCTATTAGCATGTGCCCTCCAGGGTACAGCAGGATTCCACAAGTGCTTTGAGAGGACTCAACATCAGGTGAGATCCTGCAGGAGGGATGATTGCTGGCCTGTTCCCATCACTATATAGCTCCAGGGTATGGCTGTAGAAAGAAATTTAATTTTGAAATTCCAAAGAAGCATGTTAGGTTTGTTATTTCCTCCTTACTGCCCTTAGAACTCATGAGGGGATAGGGTTAGTTGATACTTGGGAGCTCAACTGCTGTTTCCATTTCACTTTTAAAACAACCAACAAGCTTTAACTCCTGGGCAAGTTCCAGGTGCCAGGTACATGTTCAGCCAAGAGCTGCAACTGCTTGAAAACTATCACTTGGAGGCCCCTGTGAGGTGGCAGGAGTGTCACCAGCGAGCTGTGGCCAGTTTCTCTGGTTTCTGATTTCCTGGAGGGGAACAGTGAACTCATGGTTAAGAAAACATTTGCGTTTCCATGCCATAAAGTTAAAAGACGGTGAAAACAGTCTTGTATGCATGTCAGTGTCTGCCTTGGGCCTGGTCATGTGTCATGAAGCCTGTGACCACAAGATGTCACTATGGCACCAGTCCTTGGGTTTCAGAATTAAATTTGTGCCTCTGGTTTCTTTCTTTTTTCTTTTTATTTTTTTTTTCAGTTTTTTTTTCATTTTTTATTTTAATTTTTATTAATTACACGTTATTCACTTTGTATCCCCCCATGGCCCCTCTCTCCTCCCCTCCCAATTCTACCCTCCCTCCCCCTTCTCCACACATGCCCCTCCCCAAGTCCACTGATAGGGGAGGTCTTCCTCTCCTTCCTTCTGATCCTAGTCTATCAGGTTTCATCAGGAGTAGCTGCACTGTCTTCCTCTGTGGCCTGGTAAGGTTGCTCCCCACTCAGGGGGAGGTGATCAAAGAGCAGGCCAATCAGTTCATGTCAGAGACAGTCCCTGTTCCCATTACTATGGAACCCACTTGGACACTGAACTGCCATGGGCAACATCTGTGCAGGGGTTCTAGGTTATCTCCATCAATGGTCCTTAGTTGGAGTATCAGTCTCAGAAAAGAACCCTGTGCCCAGATTTTTTGGTTCTGTTGCTCTCCTCTCCTCTCCAGGTCTTATTATTTCCTACTTCTCTCATGAAATTCCCTGCACTCTGCCCAAAGGTTGGCATCCTGAGTGAGGTATCCCAGAAGCAAAAGGCACACAGGTTATATACTCACTCATAAGTGGATATTAGACATATAATATAGGATACAGCTACTAAAATCTATACACCTAAAGAAACTAATCAAGAAGGAAGACTGGCTAAATGCTCAAACCCCACACAGCAAGGCAAAGAGGATGAACATCAGAAGAATGAGAAAACAGGGAACAGTACAGGAGCCTACCACAGAGGGCCTCTGAAAGGCTCAACCCTGCAGGGTATCAAAGTAAATGCTGAGGCTTATGGCCTCTGTGGTTTATAACTCCTGAGGAGAACCCAGACTATTGGATCTCCTGCCAGTTTCCTCTTGCTGCACTATTAGCTATGAGCCACATTTCCTGCACACTTGTTCATTGTCTCATAGCTTCTCAGAAGGCTTTTCCTACTCTCTCCAAATTGAAGTATTTTCCCAATTCTTACCTACACTATAAAGAACCTCGAGTCCTCCCATGTTGGTACTATATCTACACGTGTTTTCAAATTTTTACAAAGTGATATGAATTATAGCAGAGTTTAGTCTCTTGTCCAAGGAAGGTTTTGATAGGAAGGAGAAAACGGTATCTGCTAAGAATTACCAGCCTTGCCCATCCCCAGTGCACCCTCTTCTGCTTCTTCCTCTTCTTCCTTCCTTCCTTCTTCCTAACTTAACCTATTGGGAAAGAAACCTGAAATATCCTAGACATGGCATGGTACTGAGGGAAAGATTATGTGTGTGCAGAGGCTTCAGGGGCAACATCCACAAGGTCATTTTACTCTCAAAGAGGTAGGTGGATTACAGCCGCTTTTCCATTGTAGAAGGACAGACGGTCTTTTCACAGTCAACTAATAAAGTAGCACCAGAGCCTGGATTTGGACTTGGGTCTGTTTTTCCAAAAAGCTGATGGTAACCTACCAAAGCCTGGCCATTTGAACTGATGTTCAAATGTCCATATCAGAAAGGAAACCACAGGAGCACTAAGAATCCATCCCAGAACTGGGCTCATACCTGTAATTCCACTCTCAGGCAAATTGCTGCAAGTTCAGGGCCAGCCTGGGCTGCAGATGAAGTTCTGATCAGCCTTCCCTACAGAGTAAGAGCATGTTTCAAACAAACAAACAAGCAACAAACATCAAAACATAATCCAGTCAAGAATTCGTTAAACACACTTGCTGAACAGGTGTTCTGGTTATAGCACAGGCACATTGATCTATTTATTCTTTTCTCATGAGAGACAAACAAAGTCCATGGTGCGTTGGTGGGAGTGGGATGGCAGGACATTCACATCTAGGAGACACTGGACTGTGGCAGGGTGGGGTGGAAGGACTGCAGGTGGAGGGGAGTGTTCTAGAGGAGCTCCACTCCAGCTTTCCTGGAGCCCTTCATTCTATCAACCTGAAATCTACTGAACGAGTGTTGTAAGGTCCCTTCTCCCCTGACATTCATGACTCTGAAATGGAGTGTGAAGAGGGTGTAGAATCCAAGCCCGCAAAGGTTGCCAGCCTTCTGCCTGTGGAACACAGGGGACGGTAAGAGTATAATGATCCTCTCTTTAGACAGTCTGACCAACAGGACAAGCAGAAGCAAGAGCGTGGTCTGTCTGATCCTTTTCAGTTTTTCAGTGCTTGGTGTAGAGGCAGAGAGCACACTGAAGCTTCTGGAAAAATTCGGGAGGGATCATAGCAGAGGCTTCTGGAATATAACTTTAAAAGTACTGTGTCTGTGTGAGGAACTTGGCGGGCATTTGCAGGGGAGGCATAAGGATGATTGCACATTTGAAAAACAAGACAGGAGAGGAGAGGTTAGGGAAACAGGGTTATGTAACCTGGAGCCCTGCCAAGGAACTCTGGCAAGCTTCTTTGAGAATAAGACTCTCAGGATCTTAGTATCACCAGCCATAACTAGCCCTTTCTACCACTATCAAGATGTATTCTAACAGGACCATGGTCGAATTGCCTCCCCCATGGCTATGGAACAGAGGAGACATCATGGAGAGAAGTTTATTGAATTGTCTCTGTCTTAATGTAATTAAAATGCAAGGAAACCTTAATTTTAATCTGTAGAATATATTGAATCCTGCTTTTGCTGTATGTGGTTTAGAGATTGACTGAGTGAGAGACTATCAATGGCTATAGAACCCTGGATTCCAATAGTTATAATGGGTCATGTGTAGGGTGCCTCTTGTAGCATGTGGTCGCTCACTTGGGAGCTGTCTTCTTGGAATGATCTTGTCCTGTAACTCTCATTCTTTCCTGCCTAGTAGCACCTGTGGCTTCCCGTTGCCCAGAGTAAAACTCAGTCCCTAGCCCACGGAGCCTGCAAGAAGCAGCCTGCTTCTCTCAGCCTTGGCCCTGACATATGGTTCTTTGCACATAACACATTTTCACCCCTAGACCTTGCTCTCTGCCCCAGTCCACTCCTTTCTCTCCTTTGCCTAGCTGGCTCCTTCTTGGTTATAGCTGAAGATTGCCTCTCAGAAATACCTTTCTCATCCTGCCTTTCTCTTCTCAACCACTTAATCTGTTCTTCTTAGTATCCCTTAGATTGTTTCTTTCAAAAGAGTGATCATATATCCTGTGCTGATCTTTTTTACCAAAATGCTCATGACACAAGCGTAGGATTTTACTGGCTGTGTTAACTGGTTTTCTGTCCCTATAATGAAATTACTTGAGACAGGCTAACTTTACAAAGAAAGAGGTTTCTTGAAATCTTAGTTCTGCATGTCTAATGGCATGGTGTCAGCAAGCATCAGCTAGTTCTGGTGAGACAGTGATGGTGGATGGCATGTGCCAAAAATATGTGGGAAAGGAAGAAATGAGATCTCAAGGCAGGAAACCCAAGAATATTTTGGAGTCAGATCATTTGAATGTCAACTCAATCTCTGCAGAACTGACTCAAGGTCCTAAAAGAATGATCTTCATCTCTTGGGTAGATAATGCCACAAAGAGCTTCTGTGAGGCTCTGCCTCTTACAAGCATACAACACTGCCCAATGTTGCCATCCCAAGGACTGTGCATCCTCTAGGGACACACTCAGGCCACTTCCAGCATCTGGTCAGTGCTACACCCAGTTCCCAGTACACAGCTCTGTGATGGATTGATGTGGGATGGAGCTGCAACAGCTCACCAAGCATGACTTCTGTGTAGACAGATCTGTCTCTCCTGTCCTGCAGAGGCCTGAGGTTCTAACGTGAATCAGCTGCGATGATTACATGTGTTCTTTCATAACAGCTGGCAGATCACCTAATGTGTTCATGAGCCTGGGCTGAAAAAAACTCTACAATAGCTCTGCCCTGGAGAAAGAATGAAGTGTGCGGCTGAAGAGGCAGTGTGGAAACATTGCATTAGTGTATAATGCCAGGTGCCATCAGAAGACCATCTATCTTCATATTTCCTTCCTGGGTTCTCTTTTCTTCCTAGAAGGGACCACCTGACACATTATATACAATAGGATATTTACATGTGTCCCCACGGACCTTTTCCCAACCCAGAATGTAAGTTCTCTGAAGGAAGGTGGTTTCTCCTTTCTGTTCACTGTTGTATTTTTAGTTCCTGGAAGAATTTGTATCACATAGCAAATGTCCAATAAATTGTGTTTGAATGGAACAGTGAACAATGCAGAAGAAAGCAGATTCCCCCTTGGGACGTCATTTAAGACCTTAATGGGCTTGTCATGGAAGGGGAAGGTTTAAGTTCATTGAAGGAGAAAGGAGAGCACTAGAAAGTGAGGTGATGATATGCTCAAGAGCAAGAGCAACCAGCAGGCATGTGAGATAAGTATGTTTGGTGTAGAGAGCAAACCAGTAAGCTTTGATGTTTTTGTCTTGAAAACAACGTCTAATGTCTTCTCTCCTTTGGTGTAAGTGGGTGCCAGGGTGAAGGTGTTGGAGGAAGGCCTCCATACGCATTCCTTGGTATTGGCATTGAAACAGCAGAACAAAATTAGCCAGCCTCAGGAGCATATAGGCAGCTATGAATGACGTACTATTCCAGGGATAAGGGTTATCTAGGCTTCTGCATCCTCCTTTCCCCAGAATCTCCAGTGTGTTTTTAATTCCTGGGAAGGCTGGAAAATGTAAGGAAGTAGGATGCAAATGACTTGACTTGAGCCCCTGAGGTCTCTAAAATGCTAGGGAAGAGAAAAGGTGGGGCAGCTTGTTCCCTTGCAACAGGAGCTCCTGTAGCTGAGGTTGGCCTTGAAATCTTGATCCTCCTGCCTCCACCTCCCAAAACCTGGAATTATAACTGGGTCACTACTCCCAAATGAAAGGTTGGAGGATTTATCACTGATTTAAGGCCATCCTGTCTTCATCAAAGGACTGACATAGGTAATTGGCTACATGGTTTGGCTTTAAGGCTGGGGTAGCTTTTCAGCTTGCAGTTCAGAGGTGTGGAGCTCAGTGACTGTCTATGATTGTCATTCAGATGCCACTGATCTGTGAAGGGGCAATGTTCCCTATGTGGTCACCCACCATCGAAAGAGACCGTGCTCTGTAGCACTCAGAGGAGCAGGCTCTGCAGCTCACCTGGGCAACACAGTGGAGCAGGCCCCGATGGCCCAGGCACAGGTGAGCCAGCCCCAGGGGTGTGAGGTGGCAGAGCTGGCCTTGCCCCTCTCTGGAGGCAGCACTTGGGAAAGTGTGGCTGGGCAGCACAGTGGAGCTGCCTCTGGAGGCATGGGTGCAGGTGAGCTGGCCCGGGGGTATGAGAGCAGGAGATCGGATCCAGGCGGGCGGAGCAGATAAGGGAAAGCCTGAGTGAGTGCCAACCAGCTTAGCTACCACCCAGGCCCAGATCCAGGGCTCTGAACTGGCCCACCTCAAAATCTGTATCATCTGCAAATGGTTGGGATGTGTGAAAGGACAGTTCTGCTGATCCAAAGCTGCAGGATCTCCATGATACAGGGCAACAGCAGCATAACTGGGAGGAGTAACTGGGAGGAGTCCCGGTGAGGATCCAATACTGATGGTGTCCCAGGAGCCAGAGATCTCAAACCAGACCAATGACTCATTGTAATGGACATTTGCCAAGTGAAGATGTGTAGACAGAGGGTGTATTGCGGGACTCACTGTGACACACTACAGTTTCTATGACGAAATGTTTTCTATGCTTTGTTTTTTGTTTGTTTGTTTGTTTTGTCTGGTGTGTGTGTGTTTTCTTTGGGAGAGGAGGTGGTAGGAGTGAAAGGCAGATAGGAGGGGACAGGGAAATGAGTGGGATTGGGGTACATTATGTGAAACTCAAAGAATCAATAAAAAGTTAAAAAAAAATAAATTTTAAAAAATGCTCAGGAAGAGACCATGTTGGGATGCACGCCTTGTAGGAATAAATGTTCTCACAGGGGAGTGTAGAGACCTCAGTGCATGTCAGGGAGAGGTGTGGCCTGGGTTGTTGGAGGTGCGTAGACCACGTCCCTCTTCTTCATGGGTCATCTGTCAGGAGCACAATGGCTCCTGTGGATCCATAACAACAAAACGCTGAGGTGTATAACATTTTTCTCCTCTCAGACCCTCTCCTCTCAAAAAAAGATTTTTTGAGTCTAAGTGTGTGTGTGTACGCGCGTGTGTGTGTGTGTGTATGCATCTCTGTGTATGTGTATCTACGTGTGAAGATGTGTACGTGCAAGCATGTGTATATGTGGGGGGTTATAGCTTCAAAGCCTGAAATATGTTCAATTACAAACTCTTCTAAAAATATCTTTAAACATACAGAAAACAGTGCAACTGTGGCTGCCCACTTATTTTTGTCTCTGAGTACCATCTGTTCCCTCATTTTTTAGACAGTGTTTTTGTTTTACTTTTAAGTTTAGCGGAAACAAAATACAGAATTATTTAGTATTCCCAACCTGGTTTTCCATATTGCTAACATCTTGATCATATTAATATATTGATATATTCTTAACTAGAGTTCATGCTTTATTTGGATTTCCTCAGTTTTGACCTGATGTTCCCGTTTTGATGACCTGTTACATTTATCCAGTTTCCCTATAGGTTTCTTGACTGTGTCTGTTTAGTTCCTTAACTAAAAAAAAAAAAAAAAGAAAAAAAAACCTTTTCCCTTTCCCACATGATTCCTGGAATTGCCCCAAAGAATCTATGCCAAAGTGCTCTGTGGATACTGAAACTATGTCAATAACTCTCAGAACTCTAAATGTGGGACTTAGAAAGCTGTAGATTACATTGCTCCCCACCCTGACAAACAAACACACACACACACACACACACACACACACACACCTTTGTGCTTACAAGAAGTTAGGAGTGGTTGAGGATCCAACAAGCCGTGTATGTGTGTGTGTGTGTGTGTGTGTGTGTGTGTGTGTGTGTGTGTGTAGGTAAGGTGTGTGACTGTCCTGTGGATGACCTCACCATGTTCACGTTGTTGCCTTCCTAGGAACAGAGGACCTTTTCAGAGGCCACAATTTCCTGTTTACTTCTAGTCCAGAAACTCCTTAAAGATTAACATGGGACAATCCACAAGTATTGAATTTTCTGATATTTCTAGTTCTCACTGCTGGCTAGAGGTCATGGCACAGATCCCCAGGGGCGGAGAGAAACACTGCCCAGATCACCCCCGGGAACCAGTGGTCAGTGGTCTCTGCACTTGGAGATTACTGGGAAACAGCAGCCAGTGTCCTCTTGAGAAAATATCCTCAATGCCTTCGGCCTTTCCTTCATTCCCTCTCTATGTCTCTTAGCTGACAGTAGTTGAAGAATGTGTGCATTTAAAACTTAAGAACAGCGTCTCTCTGGGTGGCTGTCCAGAGCTTGGATTCTAAACCACTGTTTTTACAGCTGTAAGATCTACTGCTTGAGTTGGTTTAACAAGCAGCATGGGTGGGTCTCCAGCCCAGGTCTGCCACTAGTTGCTTTCAGAAAAATTGATCTTGGGCCCATTGCTAGGAAAGTCTGCTGTGCTTTTTTAATTAAAATAGTAGTGGCAGTTCGTTGTCCTTGATAGCCACACCCTGTGTGTCCAAATGAAGGAGCGCACGCCCGTGCTTCAGATATGAGCGCGATGAAAATTAAGGATCGCTGACTGGCCTGCTGTCCCATGGGAAACTTTCCTCAGTCCTTGTACCACCGAGACCCACAGATAGCATTAAAGACCAGTGCCATCAGTCTCTTCTTAATGTTCCTGACAGTATTACTGCCCTTGGCCACTGCATCAGAGAAGCCTGTAGCCGTCAGTCCCCCACAACACTGTGTTACCTAATCCAGCATTACCAGACTGCTTTAGTCATTTAAGTGCAGTTGTTCTGGGAGCTGCCCCTAAGCTCAGTGGATCAGAGTCATTGGGATCTTGTTTGAAATGCAGCTGGCTGCTGCACCCAGGCCTGCACATCCCTGGGGTGCCCTGTGCCCCTGCAGCAGGAACTGGACTGACTCTTCAGGCAGCTTGAGAAGCTCTCTGCTATTCTAGTATATGATATTCTAGTACATCCTCCCCAGTGGCCTTCTGTGTATGCAGAAGGCTCACTGCTCTCCAGAAGAGGGCAGCCACAGACTTGCCCTGACCAACACTACAGTGGCTTTCAGGCCTGGCCCCACGTTAAAATGACCAGGGTGAACTGCATGGAGGTGCTTCCCTCAGTGGGTCTTTCTTCCCCGTGCAGCTAGAGTAGCTGGGGCTGTGCTGAAGAATGCGTAATTTTAAGCTCTGAGGTTGGGCCTCATGGTGGATTGTGGCATTTTCAGGCAATGTGGATAGTGCCAAGATGGGGCACACTGGGGAACAGAAGTGTAGCCTCTCTTCAGAGTTATGGGTTGAGACAAAGAAAAGGAAGTGCCTGCAAAGCTATTCTCCAAGTCTCATTTAAGGAAAGAGTAACAGGAAGATAAAAACATGATGTAAATATGGATTCACTTGTAGTTTCAAAACAAGTGTGGGGAGAACTCTAGGTGATGTGTTTGCTTTCACATGTGCCACTCAGTCTCTGTCCTGAGAGCCTTCACTCTCAAAGTCTCTGTCAATGCCCTTGAATCCCAGGGTTCTCCAATGAAAGTACTCATGGAGGCTCGGTTGGTCCTTCAGGCAACAGAGCCACCTGGAAATCCCACTTCCCACCTTTAGGTCTATGATGCCCACACCTTTGAAATGTGTTACCAATAATACATTTCCTTCACAGGAAGGAAAGACCTTTTTTCTATGGTTTGACTAAGAGAGGTTTTCTTAGTGTTTTTTGTTTGTTTGTTTGTTTATTTGTTTTGGTTTTTTTGGTGTGTGTGTGTGGCAGAAAAGAACTGTTTATGTAACAAATACTTCCTTATTCATGAGTCTCTCCATCTTGGACTCTTAAGGTCAGGTGGGGAGGTTTAATGTGAAAGATTAACCGTCTTTGCCAGTTGCTATACCCTGTTGTCATAGCATATGCCAGAAATAGAAGTGACTGTTTTAATGACAGATCAAAATTTAGTGCTATGCTGATGGTCCAGAATGATTTTTTTTTTTTTTTGCACATGAATGAAATACATACCCATGTATTTCTGGCTGTGATTTAGCTGACCAAGTCATTCAGTTATAATTATATTATTTTTACTCCTGGTGATCATTACTCCGAGTGAAAAGTTTCAGCATCCAGACCATTAAGATGTGGATGCTGGACAGTATTTAAAACAAGATTTTTTTTTTTTTTGGACTCTGAAACAGTTTTATGGGCAAGTAGGATCTAGAATATGGTTGTTAGCATTTAAAATTAAATGAAAACATGGTAATATTTTTTGGTTTTTAAGTTGACTGTCAGTTATTATATATGCTGCCTTCTGTGACCTATCTTTTGTCCTTAAATCCCTGTACTGTGGCAGGGAAACAGGTCAAATTAATGTACTGTACCATGAATCTTAGGGCATGAATATTATAAAAAGGCTGTGGGGGGACCAGCCGGAGGAGTTGGTTTATGTTCTTATTTGTTTTAGATGCAAAGCACATTAGGATTGGTATACCTTTTTTAGTAAGTGTGGGTTTAGTCTTAACTCTGGAGCATCTTTGACTTTAATGGCCTGTATTTTCCAGGCTATGATTATCAAGGTGTTAGAGAGCATCTTCCTTAGATTAGAAAAGCCAGGTGTTTGTAAGGCACAGCGATAATGCAAACATGGCAACCTAAATCAGGTTCTTATGACCACTTTCTTCTACCTGCCTTTAATGTAAGAGAACAGAAACTGCTGTCTGTGACCTTCAGAAGTCTTGAGTGATTAAGCTTTTTGTTTAAAGAGACCAACTATGAAATCAGTGTTGTCTCCTTGTGATCACTACATATTTTTGTTTAATATTATTAAATAGGACTAGGGAAATAGTTTATAAGCAGGAGAACCTGAGTTTGATCCCCAGGATCCGCCTAAAGAAAGCTAGGCATGATAGTAGGGGCTTATAATTCGAGCTGGGAAGGTAGAGACCCAGAGAGCCTAGGGCTTGCTGGATGATCAGCCTAGACTAGCTAATTGATGAGTTCTAGACCAGAGAGTGACCCTGTCTCCAAAAAGAATTTTTGGTAGCTGAGGAATAATACTCTGTGTTGACATTTGGCCTCTACACACATATAAACATGTTCTTACATAGAATGTCTTAAAATAAATAATCCTGTTGTGCAATGTGACTGAAGCCCAGATTTTTAAACCTAGACTTCTTTAGGAGGCATAGGACAAAATCTGAAATGTAAACTTTCAATAGGCCGTAATTAAATAGATTTAACCCACGTTTATGAAAGGGAGACCCCTCTAGGCGATTATCTTTTTTCTTCCTAAGGACTTTCCCCCCCTAAACTCTGTAGGTCTCTTGTCTGTTGACTTGATTAATGAATATTTTGCCCAGTAAAATTGGTCATTAATTATTTCTGTGGGTTGCAGCAATAATTACATCTTTCAAGTAAAGTGTAATTAGCATAATAAGCAGAAAACACCCTGCCAGGTGATATGGGATTGTGGGGAACTAGTTAGGAAAGACCCACCTAACTGGTTCACTGTGCAGTAATCAGCATTTGTCTCCAGCTGGATCCCAGCAGCTGCATTTAGACTAAATCATCCCTGAGGGTGGGGTCACTGTGAAGTAGCTTCGTGAATAGTCTTGTCAGAAAATACTACTCACTGGCACTTCACTGTGTTGCATTCCGTAATTAAGTCTTATTACTATTCATTCATTTATTGGCTTTTCTGTAATCGTAATTACTTGACACATCTGTGCTAAGTACTAGAGACAGAAGGGAAGTAGGGAGCTGTTTTTGGAGAGGGTGAATCTGCTGGGAACAGAAACACTACAATGTAATTCATCCTTTCATTAGAACGGTGCACTGAGGCAGGTTCTACCATGTAATGAGGTAGAACACACTGGAGAGAAGTAACCTTTTCAGTGGACCTTAGAGGATGAATCTAAGGATGATGATAGAGAAGCTGGTGAGCTCTTTCAGGTGGCGAATCAGTATGTGTAGTTAAATCACAGAGGTGTAGTTAAATACAGGGACAGGAGGCAAAAAAGAGCCTGAGGTACTCAGGACCAAGCAAGAGCAGGATGTTGAAGGAACAGAAATGACACTGTGGCCAAAGCCTGAAGAGAATGGCAGCTTGGAAGAGGGGTCACTGCCATAGCTGTGGCTCCATGTAGACAACAGCAGCCACTGCCCCAAACCACACCTGCTGAGGAGTGGTAGAACAGACAACCCCCCCTCCCCGCCTACCCACTCCTTTCAGACTCGTGCCTCGTTCCCTCCTAGTGCCTATGCTGGAGAGCCAGCCACAGAAGAACCAGGACAGAGCTTGGGATTTGCAACAAGGCAGAGAAGAAAAAGCAGGCTGTAGAAACAGAAGTAGAGCGTGCAGGCAAGATGTATACAGAAGAAAGGGACATTAAGATATGTTGGGTTGCAGGCGCTGAAGGGAAAACAACTGAGAGGTATGCTTGGAGAGTTTGATTGGTACAGCCAAATTATAAATAATCTATATTCTACCTAAGATTATGTAATTATGTAAATAATAAAAGAGGGCTTAATGCTTGACATTGATTCATAATTTAGCAAGATTTGTATTCTTTTTTAAAATTTATTTATTGTTTTATTAATTATAGTTTATTCACTTTGCCAACTATAGACCCTCCCTAGCCCCTTCCCAATCCCACTCTCCCTCCTTTGTCTCCTCCCATGCCCCTCCCCAAGTACCCTGATAGGGGAGGTCCTCTTCCACTTCCCTCTGATACTACTCTATTAGGTCTCATCAGGACTGGCTGTACTGTCTTCTTCTATGGACTGGTAAGGCTGCTCATCCCTCAGGGGGAGGTGATCAAAGAGCAGGCCACTGAGTTCATGTCAGAGACAGTCCCTGTTCCCATTACTAGAGAACCTGCCTGGACACTGAGCTGCCACAGGCTACATCTGTGCAGGGGTTCTAGGTTATCTCCATGCATGGTGTTTGGTTGGAGTATCCGTTTCAGACAAGACCCCTGGGCCCAGATTTCTTTTTTTTTTTCTTTCCTTGTGGAGCTCCTGTTGTGTCCAGGTCTTACTATCTCTCCCTTCTTTCATAAGATTCCCTGCACTCTTCCTAAAGTTTGGCTATGAGCCTCAGCATCTGCTTTGATACCCTGCTGGGTAGAGTCTTTCAGAGGCCCTCTGTGGTAGGCTCCTGTCCTGTTTCCTGTTTTCTTTCTCTTCTGATGTCCATCCCGTTTGCCTTTCTGAGTGAGGATTGAGCAGCAAGATTTGTATTCTTAAACATCTCCAATTAGGACTTAGTAGGTCATGAGCAATCTAATGAAATGTCCTAACATTTTAAGAAATAAAATTTATTAATTAATAAATTAAATAAAAGGTAAAAATAATTAATTAATTATTAAGGTACATTACATGTTACTAAAATAACATTTTCTGAAACCTATATAGCTGAGAGATTAGTGTGCTAGTTAGAATTTAAAATGCACATGTGGCTGTGGTTTGCAGTGAAATGTTGAAAAATAGAGTTATCTCATTGGATGAAGTGAGGGTGAGCTGAGGGAGGAGACAGTGCTGACAAAGTTTGAAGACATTCTGCAACTAACATCTTTAAAGCACATTTATCTCTATATTCCTTTAAAAAGCCAAGCTTACACACACACACATACACACACACATGATGATTCAGCATCTTATGATACTGGGGCCATATCCAGAGTATTAAATGTTATCTTAAGAAAGCCTAGAAAACCCGTTAGCATCTTTGCCTTCCCCTTTCTGAACTCTCCTGATAGTAAAGTTTACTAGATCCCCAAAGTTCTGGGAGACTCACTGAGGAAGGAGCCTGCAACCTTATGCTCGCTTTGATAATGGCCTATTTTACTCAAACATAACACACAACTTTCACATGTTGTTTAAATGTGTGATAAAAATCTTTTAAATGTGCCTTGGCCTATAAATTGAACGGCTTTCCTTTTATAGAAGGCATGTTAGTTGATGACACTCTCTGTTGTGCGTGAGAACAGTTAACTGAGCTGAGGCTAGCCAGGAAGTTACAGAACCTCTGGAGAGGTCTCTGAGGAAGGTCAGCACCTTCCAAATGAGAGATCTTGACACGGCATGTGTGCATGATCTACCTAAGCTCCACAGATGCAAAGGGAAACGAAATCTAAGACCTTAAGGTGATGAATTCTGGTCTCTGTGCTTGTCTATACGGTAAGCTTTCTCTTTCCACAGACTACTTGCCAGAAAGTCTTGACAGCATGGGTTATTCCTATTGGAGGATAAAAACTAGGAGACCACCTTATCTTGGCAGCAAGAGGTGGGGCTGTAAAGCTTACAGTGGAATACTGTTTGTGGGAGAACCTCATCTCTAGCTTGTAGGAAGGAGATGGTACATGTCATCTCTTGCCTTCACAGGTAAGGCAATTAACTTGCTAAAACTAGTTAGACATAGGGAGAGCCAGGACTAGGCTCTGCTGTTGAAGCCCTTCACTGGCAGGAGAGAGTTGATAAAAGATGCTCAGGTTGTTTAAGCCTCTGGCATGGATCCCAATATGTCTCGTGTTTTAGCTCTTGCAAAGAATTCTATGAAGCACCTTTTTAGTAGAAAAGCCAATCTGGTGGGGAAAGGTCAATGTTGGCTACCCTTGTCTGGGAGAAGGAGAGAGGATATGACAGATCTCTGTTTATTTCTATCAGTTTTGCTATGAATCTAAAACTGCTATTGGTGGCAGCGAAGGAGCAACTTTAAGGAAAGAAATGCTTTACCCTAGTGGGTATGTCCCATTCTGCTGGCTTTCTGATACACTTCTGCTCATTCCATAGTGATAAAACCAAAGCCAACCAGCCCCTAGAGTGATTCACCTTTCTACACAGGCGCTGTCAGTCAGCAACATAACATGTTCTTAGAAGATGGGGAGTGGCCATGTCTGCTATGAAGCCACTAGTCCTCTGACTCTAGTACCCATGACTACAGAGCAGTCAAAGGACCAACATGCAAGGCAGAATTCCTAGGGAATACTCAGGGTGTTTCTGAAATGTGTAAAGTGATGTTAAGCCATACAGGAAGAAAAACAAATTTTACGTATTAATGGTTATATGCTGTTTATTTTAACTTGGCTCTAAGAATTCATTTTAATTTGTGTAAGAGATAAGATCACTTTATAATCTGGAAAGGAGAGACCACTTGGCAATTTAGTCTGAGAGCGAGCCTTAATACTGAGGGTGACATAGGACTCAGTGCTGCACTGAGCATGGCACATAAGCCTGTAATCCCAGAGTCTGGGAGCTAGAAGCAGGAGGATCAGGAGTTTGATGTCATCCTTGACCGCAGAGCAAGTCTGAGGCCAGCCAGAGCTGTATGAGAGCCTGTAACAAGAAAACAGAAGCAGCTGGAAAAGGGTTTGGTGCTGAGACTAGTTATTCCTACCTGAGGGAGATGATGAGAGTGGCACAGTGACAGCCGTGTGGAAGTGGAAGTCAGGCGAATACACCTGAGGGCTAAGTTAGGGCCTTTTCTGATCAGTGCATTTCCTTCGGGAAAGAGCAAGCAGTCCAGGGTCTGCCCATCTCCTCTACTCTTCTAAAGGAGTGTTACTGCTGTAAGAACTCCCCGTAGAAAGCAACTCATCTTTTCACTCATATATGGTAGGCCCCAGTGATGGTAAGAATACTTTCGTCTGCTGTTTCTGCCACTTAGGAATGATTGATTGTTCACAACTGTAATCCCACAAGGTGAACACCAACAGCCTGAAATAATAGTATTAGTTAAGATTTATTAGTATTTACCATGTACCAACCTCTGTACTCTGTGCAGTGGACAGCTTCTCTCTCTTAAATTCCCTTAACAGCCTCATAACAACCACATAAGTGTGAGTCACTGACTTTTGTATCAGAAAAACCAAAGCTCAGCCTGACAAACTTGCTCCCGTCATGAAGCTAGCAGGCACCAAAAGAAACCAGTAATGTCTATCTAAGGGGAAAGCTTAAAAAAAGAAAAAGTCAGAAAGGCTAGAGTTGCCTTGTTCTTCTGCAAAAGCCAACCATCTGGCAAGTGCTGAATGAAAGGCCAGGGACTTCCCAATGCCCAAATTCGTGCCACCAGCGAGATTGTTCAGTGTGTGTCCCTACTCATTAGCAAGTAGAATATATGCAGCGTGCGCAGGCCCCAAACCATGTGTTGTCTCCGAGGCCTATGAGCTTAAATACTGTGTTCCTGGCCTCCATTGGGGCACAGAGACAGCATGTGTTATCCCGTGGGAGGCCAGCCAGAACTGCTCAAGTCAAGCTGTAATCAACACACACCTGTAGATCTAATGACACTGAGGTAGAGCCATTGTGTAACCCTGAATCCAGATGTGCAGGTCTTTCTCTTGTGGCTGGGTTGTTGGTTGGTTGGTTGGTTGGTTGGTTGGTTGGTTGGTTGGTTTAGTTTTGGTTTTGTTGCAATTCCTTGACTTCCCTGGGAGACTGAAAGAAGGGTGGCAGGGTTTTGTTTTGTTGATGTTGTCCTAAATGAAACAAACTTCCAAAATGCAAAACTAACTTGCTTCATAATGACCTGACTTGTTATTGAGGTGAAGAATGCCAGCACAGGGAAAACCCCAGTCTTACAGAAAATCCTGGGTCCCGAAAGTCATGCTGGAGACTTATTAGTTTTAGGAACATACATCAGTGGTCCCCAAAAAAGATTTCTAGTCATCAGAATACATGAAGACTGCTTCCTATTCAAGGTTTGTGAGTTAATCTTAAAAATACATGGAGACACTAAGCTGATCACATGATTACTAAGCTTGGCCCTTTCTAGAAAATTAAAGCCGTGAAAATCAGAGCTTTAGGTGAAGCAGGAATTTAGAAGAATTCACTAGGGATGGAAAAATGGCTCAGTCAGTGAAGCACTTGCTGTACAAAGATGAGACTTGAGTCTGATGCCCAGCACCAACATCAAAGCTGAGTGTCAGCAAGGGCTGTCATCCCAATGTAGAGGGCCAAAGAGCGAGAGGATCCCTGCACTTGCTAGCCAGCCAGTTCAGAGAGACACCATCTCAAAATAATACAGTAAGGTGGAGAGAGACCAAGGAAAATCCCATACATGTGCATCGACTTCAATGTTGCATTCACACACACATACATACATGCAGACACACATAAACAAAAGATTTCACCACACTGGATTTATCTATAAAACTTTTGCAGTCATTTATTTCCAGTTTCACAATTGTGTTTTGTGTTTGGAGACTCAAGTTGTTTCTTTTGATAACTTTCCCAAGCAGTGTTTTTTTTTTCTTTTTTAAAAGTGTGTGTGTGTGTGTCTATGTCTATGTGTGTGTCTATCTGTGTGTGTTTCTGTGTCTGTGTGTGTGTCTATCTGTGTGTGTGTTTCTATGTCTGTATGTGTGCCTATGTCTCTGTGTGTGTGTGTCTATGTCTCTCTCTTTGTATTTGTCTGTGTGTCTGTATCTATGCCTGTGTGTGTGTATGTGTGTATGTGTGGTGTGATGTGACGTGTGTTGGGGAGGAACATATATGGAAATGTTTGCAGAGTTTCTTGCACTTTTTTGGTTCTAGGAATCAATTCAGACTGCCAGACTTCTACTTCCTGGTTTCTAAGCCTCCATTTGTCTCTTCTGCTTTCACACCAGAAACTTTGGAGGGGCCCAGGCACTTGGAGTCTGTGGAGTCACCCAGGAGATGTTCATATGCGGTTCTAGTGGAGAACCACTGATCTCTAGACCTGTGACTAAATGGACGAGAGGATCCTCAGGCTCTTTGCACAGCAGTTTCTGCCCCCTGTGGGAGCTCTGTTCTATCAGGCAGCTCCCTCCATGGGTACCTCTTACATTTCATTGCAGTTCTCACAGGCACTTAAATCAGAAGACATTCATACAGTAAACAATTCCCACATTATCAGAAAACAGAGTGCTTTTTGTAATAGATTGTTGTAATCATTTTAAAATAAATCTGAAGCACTTCCCCTAGCAAGTGTACCCAACTTGTGACCAGAGACCACATGTACCTGAGGAAACTAGAGATGCCCCACAACATAAAATTTTAAAACCGACTTGAAACGTAAGACTTATGCTTTCTTAAAATTTTGTAACCTGATTGCATGGTTAAAGTATGAATTTTATAGATGACAACGTCTGTTGCAAAGAACCTGGTCTGCTTGAGCGCTGGGACTTTGTTTCTTTTTGCCTGGGGAGAATGCTTCAGTGTCAACCACACAGAACTTGACGCGTGCAGTTGACTTCCCATAAGCATCAGTTATTCTTGGTTATGTTCAACTTGGTTATTTAGTGCTTTTCTAGTTGGGATTACTTCATTCTCAACTTCTTATCCTAAACTTATATTTCCTGAAGGAGAAAAGGAAACAAAGTTTATTTTAATGCAGCTAGGAAAGATGTCACAGTGTACATTAAGTTTCAGATAAATGCGATTCATAGTGTCAGAGCTGCCCTTTAAAGAAAAAAAAATCTTTCTTGGCAGGTGAGGGTAGCTTGGGTTACAAGAAAAGAAGAAGAACAAATGGGAACAGATCTGCATTAATAAATATTCAGATTGCACCCACTCCAATGTCAGTGTTCGTAGGTGATGTTGGTACATGTAGTATTGGGTGATGGAAGTTGTGCACACTCTCATTTTTCACTTTAATTGCCTGCCTGAAAAGATCCTGACAGCTTCAAAGGTTACTGCTCATCGCATTGTTGATAACTCAGAAGCAATATGCATGTGCAATTTGCTTCATTATTGCCCACTAATAACCAGTACTGGAGAAAGGCTTGAGCAACCAAAGCAGCCATAATTTGACATGATGGTCTCTTCTTTCTCCCATCCTTAACCATACTACTGCGTAGTTAGCCACATATAATATGACAGTATGGGTGTTACTTTACTTTTTTTGTTCCATAAATTTAGTATGATAAAATCTAATATATTTTTTAATCCATAAAAACAAAGACACAAACTAGTTCATGTTTCTCAGTAGACCTTTGAGCTAGCATTCTGATTGTTGACGGTACTGTTTGTTGTTGTTTGTGTGCATGAAGATTTGGCTTCATTTACTGGGAAGCTGTTGTGTAACAGGACCTGCAGTGGAAGAGAATTTCTTTCTTTCTGTCACAGAAGCACTGGAGGTAGTCAGTGCAGGAGAGAGATGGGGCTTTGCCTGCTCAGTCACACACAATCCTGCTTTGCTTTGCCTTGGATGAGGTCCATTTCCAATATTATCTCATTTTGAATGAGGTGCATGGATGGCAGTCCTTCTTCCAGTAATGCTAGAAGGAAACTACTGCAAAGAAACTTCAGGGAAACTTCTTTAATTCACAGTATTTTAGCAACCAGAATATGAACCCAATGGTTCAGGGAGTGCTGGGAAATGTAATCCTTATACCAGGCATCCATGTTCCAGAGCATTAAGATGTAAAAGAAGAGTGAAAAGTCTATTGAGCAGATCTTGCAGCCTGTGATAACTCTCATTTGAATGATGAGTTTTTAACTTTTCTATACATCGTCATGCTATTGACTATCATTTCACAACACTGCAAGTCTTAATTTCAAAATACTCCATGGGTTAAAGATCTGAACAACAGAGCTCCACCTCACATTAGGGATTTGCTCCTCATTTCCACGCTAGGCTGAAAGTACTCTTCTTAGCAGTATTTTGGAGATGAAAAGGAATCCTAAGGCTTATGAAGCTTACTGAGTGGAGGCAGCTGGATTTGTAAAGAGTGGCACATTATCTTGACACCAAGAAGAACAGGGCTAGAGACACGGCTAGTCCACTAAAGCCTAGGCTCACAGCCAAAGATACAAGAAGTAAAAACAAAGATTCCAGCGACAGGGTGATTCCCTTGGTAGGCCTTGGAGAATCACATTCCAGACCCACTGGACCCTGAATTAAAGACCCTAGTTTGACTCCCACTCCCACAGCCTTTTGTTCTCAGTTGTAAACTACACCAGTCACTTGGTTTCAAATGCAGCGCGCCCCAGGCCTTTCCTTATCCCTGCTGAGAGGACTGTTGGCCGAGTTTCCAGCAGCGTCTTTAATCAGGGCGATTGGATTTTCACTGTTGAGAGAGCATCGCATGGCTCTGCCGCCTGTTGGGATGTGTGGTGGTGTGCTGAAGTTCTTACGCACCTTCATCCAGTCTGCGTCAGGAGCCCTTCATCCTTCCCTCCTCCGACGTCTTGGTTCTGCAAAGCATCTTTCACACATGAGAAGCAGATCTCACTTGGAATAGCAGATGTTTTTCACAGTTTGGGTGCTTTATTGTTGATAATGAGATACTCACTCCATAACATAGGAAAAATCGTGTATTTCCGTTTCTTCTTCCACCAGTCTTGTCTTTTATGTTTCCCCCATCTTCCCTACTGCTGTTCTAACACAGTGACCACCTTAGCTTATTCTCCCAGTGGCTCCACTTTGCCTCTGAAATTGAGACTGACTTTTAGATAGCCTTTCAGCCCTTCCACAAGAAAGCTTGCTCTGCATTTCATGCCTCTCACACATAAGCCACTCTTGACTTCACAGACAGTTTGCTCTCTCACCTGCTCAAGATACTGTCTATCTAGAATCTTAGAAACTTGACTTTAAAAAAGTTGTACTGACTCTCACAAAGAATCATCAAAGAATCATGCCATGTTTCTGGAGCAAGTTATATATTTGCTGGTTTGTCTTGAATTATTGGGGGCTTTTGTAGTGTGTGTGTGTGTGTGTGTGTGTGTGTGTGTGTGTGTGTGTGTACGTGTATATACCAGCTGGTATACAGGTAGGTGATGTATGCATGCCTGTGGAGGCCAGAGGTCAGCCTTGGGTATCATCTGCCTCCTTTGAGACAGAGCCTGCTATTGTCCTGGAGCTCATGAGTTAGACTGGTTGACCAGTAAGCCCAGAATTCTTCCTGTCTCTGAATCCTCTGCCCTAGGATTTCAAGTGGTGCTGTTCCACCCAGCATTTTTATGTGGTTTCTGGGCCTTGAAACTCTAGTCTTTGTGTTTACAAGGCAAGCACTTTACCAACTGAGCTATCTCTCCAGGCTTGGATTGTTGTTAACCAGGTATCCCAATCATCCTTCTTGCCCAATTGTGAGCTATGGACTTAGAATCTCCTCTAAACAATGAGTGCATGGCAAGCATTCAGGATGACTTTTAGGAAATTAATTCATTTTTTTTTTGAGATCATTAAGAAAGCTAGGGCTCCATGGCAGTTCAGTGTCCAAGTGGGTTCCATAGTAATGGGAACAGGGACTGCCTCTGACATAAACTGATTAGCCTACTCTTTGATCACTTCCCCCTGAGGGGGAAGCAGCCTTACCAGGCCACAGAAGATAACAATGCAGCCACTCCTGATGAGACCTAATAGACTAGGATCAGAAGGAAGGAAAAGACCTCCCCTAACAGTGGACTTGGGGAGGGGCATGCGTGGAGAAGGGGAAGGAAGGGAGGGATTGGGAGGGGAGGGGGGAGGGAGCTACAGGGGAGATACAAAGTGAATAAAGTGTAATTAATAAAAAAATAAAAAAGAAAACTAGGGCTCCTAAGATCTAGGTCCCAACCATCTTTTGTGTTGCTGCCCTGCTGCCCACGGACTAACCTTCTAGCCTCTTGATTTAGACTACAGGGAACCCAAAAGTTTTCTACATGCGGTAGCTCCATTCTTCATAAACACCACATGGGTTCCAGCAGGGTTTCTCAGCCAGCACTGACATTTGAGGTCAGTGGTTTTGCTGTAGTGAGGTTATCTTACGATATGCACTGTAGACTGTCTAGCAGGACCCACTAGTAACCTCCTTCCAGTGTCTGTAGATGTTGCCTTCACAGAGGATTGCCCACAGTTCAGAACCATCCTCCTCAAGTATCTGTTTACAAATAGGAGTTTGTCTCGTCAGCCCTACTGCCCCTCTCTAATGACCTCAGAATTCACCTCAGTGACTGCTGCCTTAAAGCTACAGTAGCTTCCCACCCTCACCTATGAATGAGTCACTCTGGGCTCCATTAATAAAAACCTTCCCACATGAGCTCTCTCCTATGATTTTGTCTCCTTTCATAGTGCTCTGAACATGTGTTTTTGCTCATGTCTTTCTGTCAGGGATGCAGTGGCTTATCCTGGGTCTGTGATCCTAGCCCACATCTGGTCTTAGGGCTCTGTGAACTGGGCCTGTACTTTGCTTCTCACCCTAGGTACTCATTCATCGTGGTGGACACGGATTATTGACAGAGCCTTTGGCTTAGATTTGACTTGCTAAATTTGAGTTTCCTAAATAGCTACTTATTGGGTGACCCTAGGAATCTGAAGGATTAGGAAGCTGAACAGCAGAACTTTAGCCCTCTGGCCATAATAGTCAGGAGGCAAGCTGTAGGTGCAGTGTTTATGCATAAGTCATCCTCCTAAGCATTGTCTAGAAAGTCCCTAGGTCAGTTGTGTTTAGTCTTTGACTTGTGGCAGGAAAACTCAGGCTCCACATGTGAACATGAATGCTTTTTAATAGATGTTGTTATTGTATTGTACAAAATCCCTGACTTTTAGATATTAAGCTCATAAAGTTTACAGCAACACTTAGCTGCATCTGGATTTCACAATGAATTGGGGAAGGCAAGAGTCTTGGTATAATTTGCACTAACGTTCCTGTAATGGAAATTATGGCCTGGGAAAAGTTTCAAATGATGTGTCTATAAACTAAGGAAAAGCTGATCCATTCAAAAAGGCTGGTTACATACACTCCTAGGATTTTTAAAAATCCAATGCCAATAAGAAATATCTATTTCAGCATCTGAAGTAAACCAGCAATGAATTTTAAAAGTCAGTCTTTGTGAATTGTTGGTCCAACAAATTTAGTTTTAAAATGAAGTAAAAGTTGCAACAAAATTGTACTGGATTGTAAGCTGGTTATGAAGTTTGTATGGAGTCCAGTGTTGCAACTGGGTGGGAGCAGCAAACTGACTTCACTGATCACTGTGGCTGATCAGAATACTGGCTCAGTAAGATTCAGAATGTGGAACTGAGGTTCTAGCCCTGGTGGTACCAGCTTCACTTAAGGAAGCTTGTCCTAGAAATTTGAAGGCTTCCATTGTTCGTACTTTTGTTTCTGCATGCCTACTGTTCCTTTCTTTTTTATGCTGGACCTCTCCCTTCCCACTCTTCCTACTCTTTTCACATGTTTGTTTTTGTGGCATTCACTCAGGTTCAAGACTTTGCCTACAGTGCTTAGTCATCATTCCTTGACAGTCACTGTCTTATCTTTAGCACCGCAGCAGTGAAAAGCTGGTTGAAGCCAGTGGGTGGAGGCACAGAGGTAGCTTATTGGCTGTAGATGTAACTGTAGGAACATCATTTAATTTGGGAGTCACCAGATAGCAACACCTGGGCTCTCTTTTCTCTGCACTTGCTTAATGGAGTAGAAGAGTCCTGACTGGCTGCCAGTGTTCTGCAATATGGTTTCTAGCCTTGCCCTCTCCCCTCCTCTGTCCCTCCATCCATAGGCACTTGATGACCTGCTCAGTTTTTTTTTTCCATAACCTCTTAAAGGGTTCTCTATTTTAAGCGCTGAGCTTTCTCCATGTTATAGCTGGCATCTTTTAGTGCAGGGCCCCTCAGGGGTTCTGCAAGGTTCAGCTCCTGGCTCTTGTGTCCCCACTACAGGGTCTGAAGGTTGTAGCTTTATCCAGGCCTCTTTATGTTCTCTTATTCTTGTTATGTCCCAAAGCAATGGCTGAAGTAACGGGAGTGACTCCTATCCCTGTCTCCTGTTTACTCATCTTGGTGGTTTTCCCTATCCTGCACATACATTTTCATGGAGCCCTGAATGGCAAAGGAAACAAATGTGCTTAACTCAAAGTCTTCAGTGTTCTCATCATGGAATTAATCAGCTGCCTGCCCTGTGCGTTTGCGTTGGGCACTGGAGAGCAAAGTGCTGCAGCAATGGAAGAGCTGAGATAAGCCCCTCACCGCCAAAGAGTGTGGAAGGGTAAAAGCATTCCCAGATGTTATCATGATGTCGGAGAGCCTGAGAGCAGAGAAGAGGATTTGACAAGGCCTACCCAGAATGCTGTGAGAGAGTGTGCTGAACAAACAGAGGGTCTGTCTTTGCAAGTTTAGCAGCTGAGGGGAAGGATGGAAGCTGAGTGCACCCACTAATTAGTATCAGAATCACAAAGAAAAGTGAGGGTTCCAGGCCAACCCATCAGAATAGCTTATCCAGCTGGGTGGACACTTTGACTCTCTGGGACCTTCTATTGCTTCAGCCTTCAGCTTCCACCTACAATCTTTTAGCCACCACCCACCCACCCACCCACCACCACACAGTTGTGATGTACTTAACAAGAAGTGGTACTTGGAAACTGTAGAATGTGAAGGAGGTCTCTCTCCAGACCAAAAGTATATCTTCTTCCCACAGTGGCCTCACAACCTACAGAAAGCTCATTGCCTGAGTGAGAAGTTTTCTTAGTTTTGGTTGAGAGGCAGCAGAGCTGGTTTCTGGCTTTATTGAATTATAAGTAATTCTGGGTAACTAAAATCCCATCAAGGTACACAACTAAGTCATGGCCAAAGCCCATGAGTACATTACTGAATATTGGTTGACCCAATAAATAGCATCAATAGAGTTTGTGTGTGTGTGTGTGAGAGAGAGAGAGAGAGAGAGAGAGAGAGAGAGAGAGAGAGAGCTTAAAGATGGCACTGGGAATGCTTATTAAAAATAGCACAGAATAAAAACAAACAATAAAAGCAGTGAGGTAGTGCACATCTGTAATTCCATTGCTCAATTCTAGAAGTTGGGGCAGGAAAATCAGGAGTTTGAGGTCATCCATGGCTGAATGGCATGTTTGACTCTAGCCTGCACTAGAAGACTGCTCGAAAAAAGAAAAAAAAAGGCTACAAATCTCAAGCATTGGTTCCCAGTGATAGGGGCTGTAGCACAGATGAACAACAGCAAAGCAGCTGAGCAAGGTGAGCTGTGGACCTTCTCATTCTCTTTATTTGTTTTTATTTATTGGTTTTTCCAGAGAGGGTTTCTCTGTGTAGCCCTGGCTGTCCTGGACTTGCTCTGTAGACCAGACTGGCCTCAACCTCACAGAGATCTGCCCGCCTCTGTCTCCCTGAATGCTGGGATTGCAGGTGTGCACCACCATGCCCTGCCACATGTCTCACTCTTGTTGAGAGGAGTTTGAATGTTCCTTCCTAATCTCAACCATCGCCTTACTTTGTGTTCATTGTAATACTTATTTAAATTCTTATTTGATCGTATTTTATTGGCAGCTATTGCTCAAGAAGCAATTGGAGCTAATATTGTGACAATGAGGACTTTGCAATTCACTTCAGCCCATTCAACCTTGAGTTACTAGGATCACGAGTAGGAAAAGCTTTTACTTTGTGCCTGGGTCTGTTGCTAAATAGCTCAGTCCTCATTGTAGAGCAGAAGGCCGCCCTGAGCTAATGACAGGAGATACCTGCTGCCAGCCAGTTTATAGGATGCTGCTTTAGAACCTTAGCTGGGGTGGCCTGAGACAGACACAGTCATAATCTGTGTTTTCTCTATTTGGTCCTGCCTTGCTGCACTGGAAAATTTCTCTTCCTGTCACTTCTTATCATATGAAGGTTGATAAGAGTGCTGTTGTGTGTCCTTCTTCATTGGCCACATTATACAAATTGCCAAATGACCTGCTTGAGGAGCATCGTGTGAAGGAGAAAAACTCAGGTGTTTCTATCTACAGACCACTTTGTAGTGGATTACATCTCTGAGAAGCTGCAGCCAACATTTCACTTCTTCATTTTATTGTCATTATGAACAAATAAGCCAGAAAACTGTCTGAGAGATATTATATGGACATTTCTTTTAGATTACCAAATGTAGTAGCTCACCATGTGCAAACTCATTTCTGAATGCCATGGTACATATATAAGGGAGCTTTTTGTTTTAAGCTTAGTGCTATCTGGTGGTTAGAGAAGCTCTCTCTGGTACCAGGCAATTATGTTCCTTTTGCCTTTATAATCTCTGGACAAGATCCTGACAGAGCTGGGGAAGCAGCCTACTTCATAAAGCCAGTCTATCTCTGGAGTCTTTTTTTGTGGAGAGTGTTTAGCATCACAAAGTAATGGTGCTGTCAGAGAGGAGGACATAATGAAAACAGCTATTATACTTTTACTTAACATAAAGTGCTCAACAGCATAATTAAAACCCATAAAATGGTGAGTCATAATCTCTACACAGCAGCCAGCAAGCAAGTGAAAGGACCCACGTTTATTTGCTACCAGCAGCTGATGTGGTTTCTCCAGTAGCCTTGTTTGAGTCTCTCCTGACTTGTGCCAAGTTCATCATTTCATTTTCAAGATGGTACAGCTTTGGTGGATGTTCTAATCAGGGTTCTTTTGAAGAATCTCTTAATCTAAAAAGAAAGTTAAGGCCTGGGGCCATTTTTCCAGAGTGTTCTGGTGTCTTACTGGTTACTAGAGTGCATTCTAGAGAATAAAGGTGAGGGGAGCTTTATTCCAGGAGCTTCCAACAGTTGCTTATTTCAGAGAAGCTGACATTTGGGAGCTCCCAGAAGTCTGCCTCCAACTTATAACTTGAGGCAACATAAGCATCAGTTAAGCATAGGGTATAGACTGTTGAAGCGAAGTGAAATAAATTTCAGAATCTTGCTTTGCAAACTAAATGTTGCATATGGCCGATGCTTTGTCAAACAAGAGTGCCACACAGCTTGTGTGGGGGTCAACAGCACCACCATTCAGGTAAGCACCAGAGAGTAGTAGCCTGTTAGAGAAGACACTTGACTCCTTTTCCTTAGAGTGATGCTAGAACTTTTCCTGCAGTAATCGTATTTCCACTACTATGGCGAAACAGTTGAGAGGCTCAGCTCATCAGGAGGAAAGGTTATTGTGTCTCGCAGCTGCAGAATCCCAGTCTGTGGCTGATTGGCTGCACTGCCTTCAGGCCTGTTCCAGCAGAGCCCTCAGCTGGGCATGAGTAACTGGGATGCGCTCACCTCGTCCTGCCCAGGAAGCTGGGGAAGGACAGAGTCTCAGCATCACTTCAAGGTTACACTGCCAGTGACCTGACTTCCTTCGAATAGACCCCACCTCCAAAAGGTTTCAGCGCCGTCTAAGTATACCACAAGCCTCAGGGGAAACTTTAAGATCCAGCCAATTACAAGCTTCAAGTACAAAACTTAATATAAATCTAAATGCCTGCATATGAATGTACATGTGTATGTGTGCATGCGTGGCACTACTTTATTTGGGGGTTCCTTAAAGCTTATACCTCCCTTCCAACCCTCCAACCCCAGGTAGAGGAAAAAGAAGATTGTAAGGGAAATGGGATGTAGCTCTCTTTACTTTTTCCTGCTGGGTAGGGTCGTAGGATTCTTTTGGGGCCCAGTATCCGTCGTCAGGAAGTCCAGAAGTCCAGGTAACCAGCAAACAGCAAATGCAACAGCAGGACGAACCAGCAGCAAGCAATCCTCGTCTGACTCCTCCAAGCAACCATGCATTTTTTTTTCCTCTGGGCTGTCGTATTTATACCCCTCATAGTCCTCAGAATTCAACTATTTCCAGCTGACAAAGACCACACTCCCCAGGAGACATTAGACAGGTGTGGACAAACTACCCCTCCCCCACGCACACACACTTGGGATTATAACAAAAACATGTTCAGATATCATAAAACAAAATGTCCACACACAGGATAGCTTTGGAAAGCACCATTTAAAATCTTTTAGAAAGTGCACAGCTTAATGAGGAGTGGTTTGGAATGATTCAGAAGACGGTTTGTAGGGAGACTCGCTTACTGGAAACCATGTCGAAAAAAAGAGAGGAAGGAAAGATGACCTAAAATATTTACTGGCTTCTTTACTCTTTACCCCTTTGGTTCACAAATTGTTGGCCTCTAGCAGTGTTCCTTTCCTCCAGAATAACTCTGTGTAACCGTGCATCTCAAGAGCACAGCTTCCCTACCCACATCAAAACCCAAATTCAAATTGTTTGGTGGAGACTTGAGAAACCTTCCACTGGGTTTTTTGCTGTGGCGTTGTTTTCTAACCTCTTCCTTTCTTCCCATTTTCACAATTTCTGTTTCCAGTCCCTTTGTCTCTTTGGCCTAACAGTCACCCTTTGCACCCATGGCCTGTCCAGCTTGCCAATAGTAGTTTATTTAGACAAGGCATCTTCCCCTCTGAAGCATGCACATTCTGCAGAGAAAGGCAAAGATATGTTGAGATTACAGCAGACTTGGATAAGTGTTAAGGGTTGTGTTTGAAAACCATGTCCCCTTGAGAAGTGCCTTCCTCGTATCCAGATAACCACTGAGGTTACTGCTAACCAGAGATCAAGCTGCAGCCTCAGCTGCATACGGAACTGGGGGTAAAGGGGAAGGAAATGTGAGATACTGACCTGTTCTCATTTGCTCTGCCAAAACCTTGACACTGGGCTGGATGGAGCCTTTCAGAGGCTCTTTGTCTCTCATTTCCTAATTCAGCTTTCAAGGGCTTACAGTGGCATAGACCCAAGGAAGGAAGATTTCTAAATAAAGTTCCCTGGAATTCTTGGCACAGGAAAAATGATAGAGTGAACATGAGATTTTTAACTTGGATGTAGCAAATAATGCTGGCTCTTTGCCTGGTTGTATAGTCTGAGAGCCAAAAGCAATGTCAATCTGATTATTTTTGCCACCGTGTTTTCTGCCACCATGTCTCTCCGTTCCTCTGTCTTCTGTTAATGCACAGTGGAGTTAGTATAGCTCAAATCCACCACATGCAACAAACACTTTCTTGCAAATGTGCTTGAAACAATGTCTGTCACGACATTGGAGGAGCATAGAGACTCCTAATCATGTGATGGTATGTGTAAGGTTTTCATGAAAAGGATTAGTATGAGGTGCTTTGACCTTTCTTCATGGAAACAACACACAGCGACTCCCCTGCCTGTATATAATCATTTCTTTTGCACATATTTAGGAAGTGCTTTCTCTACATGGGAAGCTTGAGAATGTGCGTCTGGCTGTGAGGAGCACATCCATTCCTGGCCTATAGCAGAGAAGCACCATTGTGGGGTGTTGCTGTGGCGTAGCATTCTGCCCCTCAGAGGGGAAAACCACTCGTGAATGTGCTGTTTGTTGGCTCTGAAGCACTGAGAGAATTTCTGATTAAGAGTTTAGAAAAGCTATAATCAGTTCATTATACATTCCAAAAGAAGAGCCCTCCAGAATATGAATCTGGACTCAGAAGTGTTCAGTGAACAAGAACAATACTCCATAGATTTTCAAATTGATGGAGCTTTTCAATGTAAACTAATTTGTTCCAGTATTGAAGTGAGCATAATTAACAGAGGCTTTCTTTCTTAGGCCGATTAACCAGCGAAAACCATGCCAGCATTGTAACTGTACGCAGTGAAAACCAATATTTATGAGGGGGTTGTGCAAGAGCTTGTGTGACAGATGGGCATTTTATCACTGTTGATGTTTGAAATTTCTTGAAAAGCAATGTAATATCTTGTTTTTATGAATGAGTGAACAAATCACTGTGCTTTGTGGACTGAGGTTTCCTATTCTAAATTAATCTTTTCTCTTTTTACCGTCTGTTACTTTATATTAGGGAGCTTCATATATTCTGATGTTAAAAAAAAAAAGCTGAACATATGTGTGATTGTGTTTTCTTGCAGATACCGATCCACGTGTTTTAGAAAAGCAAGAACTGCAGCAGCCGACCTATGTTGCCCTCAGTTACATTAATAGGTAAGCCACTCCAGGACAGCTGCTGTGTGCTGCTGCATTGTTCTTCACATGTGTCTTTTTTCCCAGCGTAAATGCTTTCAGTGTAAAAATCTGCAGATGAGCTCACTGTAAGGCAACCTCCATGGGCAGATCTCATTTCTCTGTTGACGGATACAGATTGCAACCCACTATGCATATGTCTGAAAACACGGCTGATTTATAAGCTCATTTTCTAAGTATTTTGTATGCGGAGTTAGAATATGTTCTTTTTACTTCATAGGGCAGTGTGAGAGATTAGTGGATTTATGTTTGAGTGAACCTTTTAAATCTTGGGGTGAAAGGTACTTTTTATGAATTCAAAACATAGTTGGAATATCAGAATATATTGGAATCTAACAAACTGAAATCATTTAATTTCAGAAAGTCATTTTGTAGCAGCTCATCTTTTAGTAGAAAGACTGTCAGCAGCTGCCCTCATATGTGTAGGGTAACATGAGTTTTCACTTAAATTGATTCTGAGCCTAACTTTAGAGAACTGTTTTGTGTTTGACTATCAAACCAAAAAGAAGACTTAGTGTTTCAGCCAACTCAAATAATTAAGGAGACAGTTATTTGGGGACAAGAACTCAAAAGTCACGTTTGGGTTAAGAAAACACACTCTCAAAGCAGAGTGGAGAAAGTAAGGGCAAAATTAGTTTTTAATAAAAATGAGAATTCTCTGCCCATAATTCAGTGTGTGGATTTCTATTGGCTGTCCCTTTTGTATAAGGCAACGATCTTTTTCAGTCTCTTGGTGCCAGAATGTGGACCAGGGTATGGAGAGGAAATCCGCCAATGAATTATCTGCACTCTTCATTTCAGTATCCTTTTAGGAACCATAGTCACTTCCTGCCCTGATTTAGCTGTGAACTACTCACCTGTTCTCGACTCCAAGTGCTTGTAATAAAGTATATTTTCAAAGGAATTTATCCATAAAATTTATCCATCTGAGTGCATGTCATTTTTGTATTTCCTGCTCATCAGGCTTTCCAAAGAGTAGAATAAAATGTCTCTAGACTTTCATCACCTATATTTTCAATATGTTGCCAGAATACCTTCAGATTATGTTAGATTCTATAAAGATGCCTGAGTTTTTCACAGATCCTATTCTATTTCCAATACTTAATAAGAAAGTTTAGTTATATGTTCATAGAACTATACTAGATGAGCCTCCTTACGTTGACAGTTCTGATCTAAAGGAGCAGACATCTCTAGCAGGCTAAGCTTACTAGTGACCCCTCTGGGAAGGAAGTATGTGTAAGCTTGCTAGGTTATCCACCTAAACAAAAGACCCTTAGTGGGTCTGAGCTGTGTTTGGGACTTAGTAGTCCTCATGAAGTAGGCACTCTAGTTATTTGTTTATAGGGAGTAAATAAAAACCTAGAAGGGAGTGCGGGGAAGAGGTTCAAGCCATTGAGAGCTGCAGACCTGGCCAATGCAAAGAAGAGCAGGTTGAGTCTTTGGGGCCTTAAGGAGAGCGGTGCCAGATTTTAGACAAAGCCACTGCTGATGGAGGAAGAAATTCCGACCTGGCAGCAATATCCTGACTGTGGCAGAAAGTTAGACTTCTCTTTTTCTTTCTTTGTTTTTGTTATTTTATTTTCTGGTTCTAGTTTGTTTGTTTGTTTGGCTTTGTTTTTGTTTTTGATATAGGATTTGCTATGCAGCTTATGGAACTTGAAATCTAAGCCAAACTGTCCTAGAACTTGAAGCAGTCCTCCTCTGTTCTTGAGAGTTGAAATTATATGCTTATGCTACCATTCCTGGTCCAAGAGATGGCTGTTACGCATATAAATATATATTAAAGATGAAGGTTAGGGAGATGTCTAAATCAGTAAATCAGTCCTTGCAAGCACAAGGACCTGAGTTCAATCCCTAAAACTCATTTAAAGAAGCAAGCATGGATGTGCATACTTGCAGTCCTATCACTTAAAACTCAATAGAAAGAGGGGAATTCCTGGCCCTCATTTGGTGAGTTCCAGACCACTGAGAGACTCTGTCTCCAAGAACAAAGTGGACAGCTCCTCGAGAACGACACCTAGAGTTGAAGTCCAACCTAACACACACACACACAACCAAAAGAACACACATACAGGTAAGTTAATTAGTCACTTAATTGATGCTGATCAAATAAGTTTATTTTTTTCTTAAATCTCAGAAGAAAATAAATACTAATTCTACTGAAGGTGGGGAGAAAGGAAAATAGTATTTCACTGTTGGGATATTTGTTGGCACCCCCCTAATAAACATTTGGCTCTCTCAAATTTGAAGGTGAAACTTTCTTTTGCAATAACACTGACCAGTCAATCAGTGGAGAGTTATGATTCTTGGTATGGAGTTTCCCCTTTGTATTGTTTAAAGAGAAGAAAGCAATTGCATAAAAACCTCTTCTATGTTTTGCATATTTTAAATTGTTGTACCCTCTTTACATAATATAAAAAGTATAATAGACCTTTGTAGGTAGAAAGAAAATCCTTAACTACCTTTCAAGATAGAACCATTTTCAAATGATTCTAGGTAATGGACTGCTTCATGAGGACTACATAGATTTGGGGTTTTTCATTCAGCTTGCTGCAATACTCTGTCATGTAGGACCTGGAAAACCTTATAGTGCACACATGAGAAAAAGAAAAATACAAATAAGGGTTAGTGATGTAAGTCAAAAGGTAGAGGTGCTTGCCACCAAGTCTGATGTCCTGAATTCAATCCCCAGGCTCACATGGTGGAAGAAGAGAACTGCCCACATGGTGGAAGAAGAGAACTGACTCTTCCAAGTTGTCCTCTAATCCCCACGCATGCAACATGGCCTTTACACACACACACACACACACACACACACACACGGGGGGGGGAGATAAATGAACTTGCAAGCAAATAAATGTAATTTTTAGAAGATAGATGATAGTACCCTGGGGAGACTTGGGTTCAAGCCTGTGCAGGAGGCTCCAGAATCTAACCATCGTGCAGCCACATTTATTGGGATATCAGAGAGTTAAGTACTCAGTGAAGAAAAAAGAATTTTGAGTAATAATGTCGCAAATTCAAAATAGGAAACATGGTCAGAAAGGACAAAGATATAAAATAATATGGAGCAGTCGCTGTCAACAGTATAACAGCATGTCAGCAGTCTGTTCAGAGAGAACAACAGAGACTGTAGAAGCTAAAACCTATAAGAGAGGTGTCTGAATTCCTTTGTAAGGAACTGCTATATCACAGAGTTGGAGTTAGTGTGAGTGTAAGAAGTAAATCTCAACATACTGGCTGTCGGCTCCAGTGGGGTGGGCAGCTGGGCTCTGCAGCCAACAGGAAACGAGGGGCCGAGACAGTAACCATCTCCACCATTGTTCACGCCAAGAGGCAGGGATGGGAAGCTGCTGGGGAAAGCAGGTGAACTTCCATCAAAAGCTTACTTATGAGTGTGTGCTGCCCCTGGATATTTCTTCAAGTTACTACCCGACAAGTTCAGTAGCTGCCTTAAGGAGACATGGTAACTTTCGGCTTTTTCAACACAGGGTCTCACTGTGTAGCCCTGGCTGTCCCAGAACTCACACTATAGATCAGGCTGGCCTTGAATTCACAGAGTTCCACCTGCCTCTGCCTCCGAAGGCTGAGATTAAAGGTATTTGTCACAACACCAGGCTACACGGTAACTTTTTAATCACGTGTGACTCTCCAGAAATAAGTATCAGAGATAGCATTAAAAATGTAATAGCATATATAGCCAAGGTTGTCAATTAGTCTGTGTTCTCTACTGAATATTTTTATTAAGATAACTTAAATTTGCCGACACGCTTTTAATCCCAGCACTCAGAGAGGCAGAGGCAGGTGGATCTCTGTGAGTTCAAGGCCAGCATAGTCTACAAAGTGAGTCCCAGGAAGCCAAGGCTTCACAGAGAAAGAGACCCTGTCTCAAAAAAAAAAAAAAAAAAAAAAAATTAAAAGATAAATTGGAATTTTAAAATCTATTTAAATTTTAAGTACATACAGTATTTGATGTAGGATGTGGAGATTCACCGTGTGTGACTGCAAATTAGCGCTGTCAGTGCTTCTTTCTCATCATTTACTGCTGAATAAAAGTTTAATATCTAACTACTTCACAGCTCTGAGTCTCTTAGCAGGACTCACCTTAACTCTTGGTACAGTGAGCTGTAGGTTCGACCACTAAGAATGATTTTAATTTGGTTTAATGTTCACTGTGAAAGTTCAATCACAGTTTTTCCTAGAACATTAATTTCAAGAGTGATTCAAGAGCCCTCCCACATGGCCATTTATTCATAGGAAGGTACTGTGGGCTTTAATTTTGGGGAGCTCGAGTAAAGTAGATTACTAAACAGTGTGATGTTGCACACCTGTGAACCCCAGCAACTGAGAAGCTGAGGCAGGAGGATCACAAGTTCAAGGCCTGATGGTTGCAAATGATTCCCTTCTTCAATTCAAAGATTATATCAGGGCATAATCATATCCTCTTCCTCTGTGCCGGATGTCCATGTTAAGTCTCCAAGTGGGATGATGTAATTCTGATGAGGTTTCTGGGTACTTTTTCTTGAGGCATCTAATGGAAATTAGTGTTCTGAAAACATCATTTGAGGTTGCTACCCCGGCCCCCAGTTTCCCCAAGGAAGGAGATTTTTATAGAGAATGGATTTCTGTTCTTTTTCTAATTTAAAATGTAAAACTGCCTTTTTTCCTCATGATCAGCTAAAGAAAAAGAAGACAAAATTATGCCCAAACATGCTCACTAAATCACCTTCTAATTTTTATGCTCGAGAATTACCAGTGGTTCTGATGAGTTTTCTTTCCTTTCCCTCATGTAGACATGATGTAAAGTGAGACTGTTCATCTCAGGGTCCTGTTTGCTGTTCATGAGCTGCGTGACAGGGATGGCATGCTTCTGCCCACTTCCCCTCAACTCTAGTAATTCCTTCATTGCTGTATTCATGTGAAACAAATGTCAGCACCCGTGGCATAGTATTGCTATATAAGCAAAAGGCCTTGTCACTTCTCTTACCGGGGCAGTAATGGAAGAGATGACAGAAGAGAGAGTATAGCTTTGGAGGAGGCCAGAGCAACTGATACCATGAAATACGCTCATGATTGCAGGGACATTTTCATTTCCCAGCCTCCAGGACAATGCTAAACACATTGTTGACCCTCAGTAATTTTTTTGTTTCTTTTTTCGTTTTGTTTTGTTTTTTCAAGACAGGGTTTGTGTGTGTAACAGCCTTTGCTGTCCTAGAACTCACTCTGTAGATTAGGCTGGCCTTGAACTCCTAGAGATCTGCATTCCTCTGCCTCCTGAGTGCTGGGATTAAAGATTTGTGCCACTGTGCCCAGGTTACCCTGCAGTACTTTTTATTGAAGTAATGTACAGATTTTCTTATGGGTAATGAGTGCGTAAATACATGATTCTGAGAACTGTTAAGAATGCTTCTGTAAAAACTGTCCATGTTCATAAAAAGACCTTTAGGAAAAAAATGAAAAGTGTATTCTTCAACTCAGCATTTCAACATAAAAATGCACTAAGCAATGGCTATCACTACTTGTCTCTCCATAACTAGAGAAACTATATGAGATAATGTTTTTCAGGCTGTGGACAGAAGATAGTTCAAGACTGGTCCCTGAGAGAAGGGGAGGGGTTGGTGCCACAGTCATCTGACACCACTTACTATAGTGTGACCAGTGAGGCCTAAACAGAGCGTAGCAGCTCCTTGGAGCTGAACAGCCAGACATCAAAATTGAAGTTAGAGCTATGGGTGCTGTGGTTCCTGTGTGTGCTTAGGTTTATATATGTGCACTCAGGCTGGCAGAGAAGATGGCTGCAGACGAGAGAGCTGCTACAGACTTTCTAACAGTGTGCATGAGGGTATGTATTGTTACTTTCCAATTGTTGCCATAATATACCACCATGACCACAGCAGCTTACAGAAGAAAGGGTTTGTTTGGGCTTATAGTTCAGATGGTGAGCAGAGGCAAGGTGGCAGCAAGTTGAGGGCTTATATCTTTACTGAAAACTCAAAGCAGAGAAAAAGAGAAGTGGGAATAGCCGCTTGTTTGCTCCCAATGACACACCTCCTCCATTAAGGTCACACCTCCTAAACCTCCCAAAAAGCATCACCAAACAGAGACCAACTATTCAATCATCTGAATCCAGGTAGGTCATCTTGTTTAAACCACCACTGAATAGACTGCACATGATCAGGGTAAGCAGCCCCTACAGGGGTGAGACTGGAAGGAGGACCACATTGTTTCCCAGCCGGATCAGCAGGGAAACATGTTAATACTCTATAATAGTTTTACTGATAACTGAAAGGTGTCAGCTTAGAAATAAATACTTTGTTCTAGGAAAAATTGTTTCTGAAGCCAGGATTTCATAAGACTGCCCAGAGGAGGCAGAGTAAGTTAGATGGTCTTTGGATACAGTTGGGGTATCTACAGATTTGGCCTAAACAAATATAAAATCTGTATGAGTTCAGCATGATTAACCTAAAATTGAACTACCTGCTAAAGCACAATGCAGCTGTTTTCATGGTAATGTTCAGTATCACAGCATCCAGTGTTCAGTAAGAAATCACTAGAAGTGAAATTTTCCCTGAGATAAGAGAAAGAGACCTCAGTAGGGACCCTGGCTGAGAGGTCTGACTATCGTGTGGATGAAAGAAGTACTATCAGCATGTGCTCAAGGACTCCAAGTAAAAATACGCTGAATAAGAGCTTGTTTTGAATAAAAATAAAATAAGTCTGGATTCTTTGTTTTGATTTCTTTTTCTACTAGAATGTAAACTGTTTAATGAGCACTTTCTTCCTTTTTGCCACTTTTCTCCTCACTCCAAAACCTCACCTAATCCTCCCACCTTTCACTCTTGCTTTTTCAGTTGGCTAATTTTTGCCAGGTTATAGTCAGTCATAGCCTTGTAGAACACGCTATAATTAGCGAAGCTTGCACTTATTCATTCAAACAAGACTGAAACATTTGATTTCTAAATCTAAGTGCACAGGTTTCTTTTTTTCATAAAACCACCTGTTTATAGTCTTCTAAGGGCAGTCATATTTATTGCACTACAAACCATGCTTCCCTAGTTCCCTCCTTTGTCTACCAGATCTGAAGTCTCTGCTGTGTGCCCCAGTCCCAGACTGAAGTTTGTGGCCTAATGCATGCCATAAACATGTTACATGCTGTTAGGTCTCAAATGCCAGACATTGAGCTACCATTTTCTTAGCCCATGTTTTATGGACATCCATTGAAACAAAGCTGAGGTGGCTGCTTGCCAACTTTCCCCTGTAATATCTCTCTCTCAACCTGGCCTGCTTACTGTACCCTGCAAGGGCCATATATTCGTGTGGGACAACGGGAAGCTGAAAAGAGAGCCCTCTCTGGTGTTTTGGTGTGCTCCAACAAAATTTAGTTGTATTGCTGGCAGAAACCACACTGTAGGAAAGATAATCTGTAGAGTTGGGCAGATGGTGCACATTCTAGGATGGGCCTCTTTCCTGCAGAGATGGAAGCTCGTTCCTGGGGCAGCCATTGCTCTCAACAGATTGCTCACACCTCACCTTACCTCAGGCCAGTTTATTTTTAGTCTTTGTGTTTACTCATCAGCATTTCTGACTAATCATACATATCTTTGAGTCTAGTTCTGGTTTTTTCTTATTTTTAATATTTTTTTGAGATTGGATTTTTTTTTTCTTTTCAAAACAATGCATTGTTGCTAAGAACCATCTAGAAACAAGCTTGGCTTTCCTCATGGTTTCCTTGCCCTTTCCGGGTCTCTCCCCTAAATAATTTCCCCATTGACATTCTCCCATGCTGCTCCTTTTTGTGGCGTCCATGGTGCCCCACTGGTCTCAGAAGTAATCTCAGCCCTTCCTGCCCTGATGTGCCTCCACGCTCAGGATGGCCTCTGGGGAGCGGCTCTAATCTACCATTCAGTCCCCAGACTCAGCTAAAACTCACACACGCGGCTCTGCATGCCGCTAACTGGGACTTACTCCAGAAAAGCCCATGACATTGTGACTCAGCCCATGGCAAAGACAGGCTATCCAGCCTCAGCTGTACCTTCCACATTGTCTCATATTATTTTTCTTTCTATTACAACTTACTCAGGTGAACACACTCAGCTTCTAATGTTTCCAGAATGCTGAAATTCCCAAATGAATTCCCTGTCCCCTCATCGGCATGTAATCTCAGCTAACTAACTGAGTAGAGGCCATTTCTGTGTTTTATCTGAATGCCTGTTTTCACTTCCAATTTCACCCAGATTTTCTATCCGTGTTCTTTTCATTCTTTCTTCAGAGCTATCAACATGGCCAGCATACACATCCATCTCCTCTCTGAAGCTTTGGACTCCTTCTCCTTGGCTCCTTTTAGTCATGCCATATGCATTGTATGGTGTCTAGCCTAAGAATTCTTCCCCTACTTCTGTCTTTTTTCCTATACATAAATATGACCTCTTTCTTCAGACCCTACCCTGCTTACCCTGATGATGCTACTTTGGTTTTGAAACCTTTTTTGCTGTTGTTGTTGATTATATAGCAAGTTTGTGGTAGCCAGGCTACATGAGACACTGACATAAATAATAAATAATAAATCGTTTTTGTTTTTTCAATTGTTAAATAGTTCTGCTGTTCGCTTTTACCTCTTTGCCACACAAATAGTGACTTCCCTGAGCTCTGTGAATTCTGGCTTTCTCTGTATTAGTCACTTGTATTTTTCTTCCCTGACTGTATTTGTTATATTCCTTGACCTTAGCTGTCATCTTATGAGAATTCCCTGACTCCTGTGTCTCATTTTCTTCAAATTCTCATTTCTAAATTCCACACTTCTGTGGCCACAGGAACATTTTAGGAAGGTTGCACTAACCCAGTGCCTTCCCTTTATGTCACTTTTCTCTAAAACGGCCTCTTAATAACATTGTTCAGCCGTGTCTGCCTACCAAATAGTCTAGAAAACACGTAGTTTTTCTAGTCTCTAGAAAGCCATCTTCTATTTCTTTCCCTCAGCCCATTTTTTTTCAAGTCCTCAGGTTTCCCTGGTATAACATTTGTGTCCACTTCATCTGCCTCTCCTGCTACTCCTTGCTTATAACCTGCTGTTTTGGACTGAAGAACTCCCTAGCCCCTTCCTTCTGCCATTCTCCTTACTGCCTACAGTTACCATCAGAAGAGCTGTGAAAGTGTCTATCTGCTATCCCCATGTAGAGAAGCTGTCCATGTTTTGCCCTCTGCTTGGGTCCTTTCTCTCTGTGCTCTGGCCTTGATAACATTGTTCATCGAGACACATTGCAACCTATTTTTAAAGGGTCCCCAATCTCCAGAAATTATTTATGCTATTGGTCAAGTTTCTTTTCCAAAATCATAGCATTGATTGTATACGATACACTTGAGAATAATAGCTTCTCAGTCTTCTACCAAACATAACACACCAAGTAAATAAATGTAAAAACCATGGGGAGCGATTCAGTTTTATCCGTATTCTCTCTATATGTAGACATGTCTGTAGGCAAGCAGCTCCAGGAAACAGCCTGAAATGTTCATAATGGAAGATAGAGACGTGTAGCTAGCACACATGTACAATTCTCTTTTGTTTTTCTTTAATATCCTTCTAGATCATTATAGATCGATTCAGTGCATTTTAAGTTACATTCTAAGATGTAAATATGTAATGTTAGTCTATTTAGGTCAATGTCAGCCTTGTTAGGATGTTATCTTGTGCCCTTTACCACTAATAAAGCCACAATAGGGACTAATCATTGGCTTCATTGGCTAATAGGCTAACCACTGTTTCTTCTTCTTTTTTTTTTTTTCAATTATATTCCTTTATTTTCTATTACAATTTATTCGCTTGGTATCACAGCTGTAGCCCCCTTCCTCATCCCCTCCCAATCCCACCCTCCCTCTTTTCTTCCCATCCCCTCCCCTAGTCCACTGATAGGGGAGGCCCTTCTCCCCTTTCATCTGACCCTAGACTATCAGGTCTGGATTGTCTTCTTCTGTGGCCTGGTAAGGCTGTCATGCCTCGGGGGGGAGGTGATCAAAGACCCAGCCACTGAGTTCATGTCAGAGACAGTTCCTGTTCCCGTTACTAGGAAACCCACTTGGACACTTGAGCTGTCATGGGCTACATCTGTGCAGGGGTTCTAGGTTATCTCCATGCAAGGTCCTTGGTTGGAGTATCAGTCTTAGAAAAGACCCCTGGGCCCAGATTTTTTTAGTTCTGTTGCTCTTCTTGTGGAGCTCCTGTCCTCTCCAGGTCTTTCTATCTCCCCTTCTTTTATAAGATTCCCTGCACTCTGCCCAAAATTTGGCTATGGCTCAGCCTTTAAAGGCTAGGCTCACAACCAGTGTTTTTGCAAGTATTTCTGCCTAAGTACAGTCTAAGTCAGCTTGTCTTTCTCTCTGACCTATCACATTTAGAGTTAAAGCAAAACTCATTATCATAATCAAAGGGCTGCTGGGATCAGGACTGCCTCCCATTGTTCCAGCCTCACCTCTTAGCACCAGCTGCACCTTCTGTGCCTAGAACACACCAAGCTCTTGCCCACTCAAAGGCCGCGGTCCTTGCTGGCCCTTCTGCTGAAACAGTCTTTGACTAGAGTACACATGTGCTGCTACTTTCTTCTTTTCTACATCTGGTGGGGTGTCCCCTGCACTGCAACCCTGATCCTTTTGTCTGCCAGCCTTGAACCCTCATTTTACCTCATCATTTTTCATAGTACTTCTTGCTGCCTAGAATCCTTGGTTTATTTGATGGTGTGTTACGTCCCCGCTTCCCCTTCTAACTCACAGGGTCCTCACAGGGTCCAGGCTTTCTGCATCACCATCATCACTGCATCCTTAGAATGCTGTGGCATAGTGGGTATGCAATATGATTTAGATGAACGCAGATATGCCGATGTGTGTGTGTGTGTGTGTGTGTGTGTGTGTGTGTGTGTGTGTGAATTCTGTTTTCCTCCCATCATGTTTCACTCATCTTTGTTTCCTGCTGTTTCACACCTGAGTATATGGCAAATTCTTGGCATGTGGTATAAAACTAAATCACCGAGTGGCAAATTACAGCATAGAAGATGACCTTGGTGATCCCCCTCAACCCCCACCATACACATTTATGAAATGACTCAAGGTGCTATACCTCTCTTATTTCATTTGGAAATTCAGATCGCTGGCAGTAATCTACTTGATTTATCGTGTTCCCCTTATGTGCAGCACCTCGAAGTTAATTAAGAAGACCATGAATCTTCCTCTGTAGCTCTGGTGCATTCCATTTGCAGACTTTGCTCATATTGCTGAGACTGTTGATTTGGGACTCAATTTGAAACATTACTTAATTTTCTCACATTGAGGCTCATTATGCTTAGCCTAAAGCCTGGTCCTGCCTTTGAAGGCCTTTTCACAGGCAAGCTTTAGATCAGCTCTGTGTCCCAGCCTCTAAATAACTTGCTCTCATTTCCTCCACCATGGCCAAGACCTTGGTCATTGGCTCAGGAGCAATACAGCTAAATGAACTCCCTGTCCCTGTGAGGCCTTCCTGTCCTCAGCCATAGTGCAGGCGCTTCCCTGGAGTCACTCACTGCCAGGCTGTGCACAGCTGCTTCCCAGCTGCAGAAGTCAGAGTGGATCTCCACATAGATGTGCTATCCAGCCACATGCAAGGCCACCAGCAAATGAGGAGAGTGAGCCACGAAGCAGCACTAAGCAGCTCCCTGTGGGTGTACCGAAATGGCGGTGTTTACAGGGCGAGATGCATTGTGCAGAAGAATGTGTGCCTTCCTCACTCTTCTCAGCAGTGGCTACTCCCCGAACACCTGCTATATGTGGCACTCAGCGGTGGACGTGGCTGTGCCAGTAGTCCTTATGCTACTTCCATGTGCATTTGAAGTAATAGCACCCGTTAGCCTTTTCTGTGCCTTGGACCCTGTTAGCAAGCTGTTAAAAAAAAAAAAAAAAAAAAAAAAGCTTGGACTTCTTCCCAAAATAAGATCTTAAAATTCATGAACTAAAATATATAGAATTACAAAGAAAACCAATTCATAAAATACAGTTTTCAAAACAGTAAAAATGACAAATTTGTGATATAATGACACATATGTTTCTTAACTGAGTCTCAAATGAGAAGGCTTAGGCACTGAGTTAATAGATTCCAGAATTTCATGTGAATGAGACAAAAACACTCTGAGACTTTGGCTACATATATACTGTGATAGAAATATATATGTGGCATCTACATGTACATGATATTTCACTAGCATGGCTATTTTAAAAATGCTGTGATTAGTTTCATAAACTCATGACTGAAAGGCACTGAATGCTACATCCCAGTTAGAGGTTCAGATTCCTGAATTCTGGGGTTGTCACAATTTTCAGGTGTTTAAGTCTTCAGGGCTGGCATCTTAACACACTTGTTTGTTGGGTTGTGGGTGCATATAGAGGCCAGAGGTCAAACTTAGAGGCTTCCCCAAAGAAGACATCGACCTACTGACATAGGCTGTCTCGCTGGGACCTAGGACTCATAGATTGTGCTAGGCTGCCTGCCTGGTCAGTGATCATAATGCATTGAACTATCTCCATCTTCCCAGGGCTTGGATGAGTCCACCATGCCACCACACCTAGTTTTTTGTATGTGTATTGGGAATTGAACTCCAGTCTACATGCTTATACAGCTGGCACTCTGCAGCAGCTTTCTCTGCAGCCTTTCAATACAGTCTGTGTTTCCAAAGTCTGTGTTCTTGAGGAATCATACTAACACCATACCTCCTCATACTAATTCCAGTCTTTCATAAGCTATTACATGTATTTTACATATCATCTATGCTAAAACATGTATAACCCTTCTGTCTTATAAGAAGTCTGTAGATAACTTAAAAAGGTCTGGTTTCTGAAGAAATCATCTTTTCTTAGATGAGCCACAGTCTACTTTAAAAGATTGCTCTGGACAAAAACACACACACGCACACCTCTTTCTTTCTTTCTTTCTTTCTTTCTTTCTTTCTTTCTTTCTTTCTCTCTCTCTCTCTCTCCTCTCTCTCTCTCTCTCTCTCTCTCTCAGATAGGCTCAGTGAACTTCATTGGCTCGCTCAGATTCACACAGCTAGCTACAACAGGCTCAGGCTATGAACTCCCCATCTCAGCATGGCTCTGGATGCCTTGAAGATGTGATTGAGCTATCTCAGTACTTTGTGGAGATGGAGATGGGGCTGAAACTGAGCTCCTCTCTTGCCTAACACAATTGCTTCTGAAAACCTGTAGCTTGGTGTTTACTCATGCCTGGTTCTTTAGTCAGACATACAGACCATGAGGAATTAACAGATTTAAATAGTTTTAAGTATAAAGTTATGTTTTATCTCATTATCTCTAATTGCTAATAAAAACCAAATGAGTAAGGATTTTTCACTTCAACCTAAACAGGTGGTAATTCAGTTCCTAGTCATTGCAGTCATGGCAGCCCTTGTAGGGTCAGGGATGGAGGTGACTTTTCTCCTGTCTGATTCTAGTAGGTGTGATTTCCTCAACTGTGAGCTCAGTCTGCGCTTTCACTAGGACTGTAGTGAGATGTTTGATGGGCAGAAGGATTGACAGAGGCCATCCTCAGCTTTCTCCTTTACTGGACCCTAACTCTACCAGTAGAATTGGATGCCAACATGAGCGCATGTAATTTAGACTGTGGGGCAGTATAGCATCAGTTCTTGTCAACTTGCTCCTGCCCTGATGACATCTCCTCAGAATGCAAGGCCCAGAAAGTGGATCTGGTTCCTGAGCTGCTCATCTTTCCTTGGAAGTATCCACATACATATTTTCTTGGATGTGCCTCAAAGAATCAGTTTCTCAGGTTCACAGGAGTTTATCCATGGTCAGTGGGTAGGTCTTCTCGGGAAATGCAGTATCAACTGGACAGATGGTGGGCTTCTCCTCTCTGTCAGTTGATGTCTAGGTTTGCCTTCCACCCAGACTAAGCAGCCTGGGCTTCCTCTGTTGAGAAGAATGTCGGTCATGTCCTGACACCTCCATGACATAAGCTCCAAGGAAGAGTTGATGCCCTGCTGGTAGAAAGTGAACCCATTTGGCGGTTTGTTTTTCTTATAGAGATGAATTCATGTGGAGCAGATTGGTTCAGAAGTCATTTATGTTTCCTCACTGTGCCCATACAAACATTCATGCTTTCTTTTATTGCCAGTTTTATCACAGGGTTTGGCACCAGCCAGATGTAGTGATGTTCAGTTCTCTTGGACCAAGTAAGTAGATTAAAGGCCTGTTTCTGTGTTGCATTGATCTTTCTTAAGGAGCAGAAGTTGTTTTGAAGCCTGAAAGAGGGAAAGTTTTTAATAATTGAGGTACATTCTGCCCTTAGATCACTTACTCTTCCTTACAAAAAAGAATTTTCTGATCTTTAGCATAATTTTATTTATTTATTTATTTAGGGGCAGAAACATCAAGGTCTTGTTTCCTAAAGTTTTAAAGTAGATTATTTATTATAATATCAAGGTCAAGTCTTTCTGTTAGTTTTTTGTTGTTTTTTTTTTTTTGAAAATTTTATACATGAGTGCTCTGTACTTACATTATTTCTTCCTTTCCAACTTCTCTTATCTCCCCAACAACGCCATCTGGGATTCCTTACCTTTTCTTCTGACTGTATTTGTATTGGTGTGTGTGTGTGTGTATGTGTACATACACACACATATATAAATGTATATGCGTGTATATATATTCATAAATACATATAGTCATTCACAAACACACACACACACACACACACACACACACCCTACTGAGTTCATTTAGTTTTACTCGTATTACATGTGTATTTAGGGCTGACCACTTGGGGCTAGATAACCTACAAGGTTATTCATCCCTGGAGAAAACTGGTGCCTCCTCCTTCAGCAGCCATTGCCTGCCTGTAGTTTTTTACATAAGGGTGAGGCCTTGTGAATGTTCCCCCATCCCCACTGGCATGTCAACTGGTACAGTCATTATTCAGTGTTTAGGCAAAGATTTTGTTGAGATTTCTTGGGTTCAACATCCAAAACATGTCTAAAAGTCACAATTTTACACTACAGTCCTCTGGTTCTTCCAGTCTTTCCATCCACTTTTCCACAGTGTTCTCAAGAGTTGTAGGTGTGGGGGTTGTGTTGGGCATGTGCCAGTTGGGATGAGCACCCATGGTCACTTACCTATTTTGACCTATTCTGTTTCTCTGAATTAGCCTTCATCTGCTGTAAAAAAAAGAAGCTGCTTTGGTGAGAAGTGAGAGCTATACTTATCCATGGGTATAAGGATCAGTATTTAGAAGATAGAAAGAAGCTATATTGATTTAAAAGAAGACAGTAGTAGATTCTCCTCCAGTGTCTGTTACTTCTCCAGCCATTAGTTGACTAGGTCAAAGTCAATGCTAATTCAATTAGAAAAATTATTGTAAGTCCTGCAAGCTCAGATTCCCTGGACACAAGTACCCTACAGCCACTCAGAGACAATGAGTCCAGAAAGGTCATGCTCTGTCTTAGGGACCTGCCTGTTTCCAGCTGTGTTTCTATCTCAGAATGATGGTGTTTCACTCACTGCTATTGCCTCTCACATCTGCTAGTAAGTTTACTCTATAAAGTGAATTATGGGAGCAGTTTGATTTGAAGAATGATTCCAGCAAAGCAAACCTAGAATATCAGGATCTTTGCCATCTGATCCCCATATAGACCTGATGTCTTTAACCAACATATTATTTTTTAATTAATCTTTTTAGTATAATTTTTATTTATTACAATTTATTCACTTTATATCCCAGCTGTAGCCGCCACCCTTGTCCCCTTCCAGTCCTGCCCTCCCTCCCTCATCTCTTCTCATGCCCCTTCCCCAGTCCACTTATAGGGAAGGTCCTCCTCCCCTTCTGTCTGACTCTAGCCTATCAGATCTCATCAAGAATGGCTGCATTGTCTTCCTCTGTGGTCTGGTAAGGCTACCCACCCCCTCAGGGGAGGTGATCAAAGAGCCAGCCACTGAGTTCATGTCAGAGACAGCCCCTGTTCCTTTTACTAGGAAGCCCATTTGGAGACTGAGCTGCCACGGGCTACATCTGTTCAGGGGTTCTAAGTTATCTCTATGAATGGTCCTTGGTTGGAGTATCAGTCTCAGAAAAGACCCCTGGGTTCAGATTTTTTGGTTCTGTTGTTCTTCTTGTAGAGCTCCAGACCCTTCCAGGTCTTTCTATCTCCCCCTTCTTTCATAAGATTCCCTGCACTCTGCCCAAAATTTGGCTGAGTCTCAGCATCTACTTTAATACCCTGCTGGGTAGAGTCTTTCAGAGGCCCTTTGTGATAGGCTCCTGTCTTGTCCCTTTCATCAACATATTATTAAAAGCTGTAGTTTTTTAAATTTGTTCACCTATTTTAACATATATTAGTTATGTAGATGAATGGGATTCAGTATGAGGTTTCCATATACATACATCATATGTCTGTCATGTATATCCATCCTCCTCCTCCCCTATTCTCCCCCAACTAGCACAGTTCTAAATCCCTAGTAAGCTCTCTTCTACTTACTTATCTTTTTAAATAGTTTCTTCATATTAAAGAACACAATATTAGTCTGCCTATGTCTTTCATATTTCACTTAAATGATATGCTTTGTTTTCATCTGTGCTTCTAAAAATGGGATTTTGTTCCTTTTATGGCTGAATAATATTTTCTTGGCAACATACTTTAGTGAATCATCCATATTGTTCTTTTACTTAAATATTCTATTCATTTCAGTATCTTTATTTTTTACATTTTATTTACTTACTGGGGAAGGGATATGTGTGGTGTGGGTATAACAGAGGACGACCTTTGGGATTCTCAGACTGTAATCTGGCAACTTGTTGGTCCCAGGAATTAGACACTGGTTGTCATGCTTGACAGCAAGCACCCTTACCCACTGAGCCATTTTGCCAGCCATCATGTGCTGTAATGACTAGGTTTTGTTGGTGGTTAGCTCTCAGCCACTGTTCAGCTCCATAATGATTATGGACTAAGTCTTTGAAACTGTAAACAAGCCCCCAGTTAAATACTTCTTTATATAAGTTTTTGGTCATATTTAATCACAGTAACTAAGTCAACAAATATGACCAGTTTGAATTCACAAATGGCTACAAGACATTAGTTTTCATATTTTTACAAATAAAAGTGAGTCTGTGAACTCTCTTTTTTCTGTCATGAGGAGTAGGCATTCAGAGATATGGTATCAGCCTTCTCTTCTTGAATTCACAGGACCCACCGTTGGTTCTGCCCATGTCAGAGCAGTATACAGGTAGAACTCTGACATCCTTCATGGCTGTTACAGTCCCTCACATGCATCCTGGCTTCTGGAAGCTTTAACCCATTTTTCAAAGTTGTCATGAGACAAACCATTCCTGTCTGTCTGTCTGTCTGTCTGTCTATCTATCCATCTGTCTACTTATCTTCCTTTCTTTTTGACAATTTTATAAGTGCACATGATGTATTTTTAGTATAGTTTCCTTCTCATTACCTTCTCTTGTCCCCTTCCCATTGATCTCTTTTCCAGCCAGTCTCTTCGACGTTCCAGTCTTTGTGACCCACTGAGATGAATTATGGTTGCTTGCATAAGCATGAGTAGGCAGTCACTTACTACAGCATGGGAAAGTTATTGTGGCTACGCTACTGAGTAAAATGTCTCCCTGTCCCCAGAAGTCTCCTTCCCCATCCGTGACAGGGTGTTGATGGGGTCTGATCTTCTGCAGATAACCACAGGTGCTATATGTTTATGAGTCTAACAGCTATGTCATGCCTTCTTCCCAGAGCTAGAACAGCTTTATATTCTTCTTTATGGTGTGCCTAGGAATACATACAGATGTAATAAAAACAAAAGGTGCCTGGAATTGAGAACTGTCAAATCCATAATTATCCCAGAGGTAGAAGTACTATGAGACTTGGGTCTGTTTTCTAAGCTGGTTCTATGTATACACATTTCTGTTGCCATATTCCTTAAACATTTTGAAAATCCTGAGTGCCATGAAGATGCAGTTTTTTAACAAGTCACATATCCTTGAAATACCTAAAAGAACAATGATAAGCACTCTAGTTTCTGACTTAGGTACTTTCTTATTGCTATGAAGAGATGTCATAACCAAGACAACATGGAAAAGAAAATATTTAATTGGGGCTTAAAGTTTCAGATGGTGAGCACATTACCATCGTGGCAGAGAGCATGGCAGCAGGTAGGCATGGTGCTGAAGAGGTAACTGAGAGCTCATATCTGAGCCACAAGGAGGCAGCAGAAAAAGGAATGAGAGACAGAGGGAGGAAGGCAATGGGGGAAAGGAAGAATGAAGAGAGAAAGAGAGACAGACACATACAAAAAGACAGAGAGATTGGGCCTGGTGTTGGTATTTGAAACCTCAAAGCCTAGTAATACACCACCTCTAATTAGGAGGACGTACCTCCTAATCCTTGATAAAACAGGTGTGCTGGCGAACAAGCCTTCAAATCCATGAGCTTATGAGGGCCATTCTCGTTCAAAATACCCCAATTTCAATACTATTCAAAGGAAATTACACATCGACCTTCCAGGACTTTGAGTATATACTTAATTCATATGTATATAAATGGACCCTTCTGTATATTTTTTAAGGTAGGTTCTAAATGATGTGGTCAAAACTATCTTGGAACTTATGATGTAGCCCAGTCTGAAGCTACTGGGAATCGTCATTACTCAGACACTCAAGCATTCGATTATAGGCATGAGCCACAGCAGCTAGTACCCTCTAGCTTTTGACATGAAATTCCACTGTGAAGATATTTGCATATGACTGAAAAATAGCTATTATTTATATAATATGTAATAGCTATTATTGATGTAATTCATTTTCTTGGATAAAATGTGTTCTGCTATTGTAATGGTTTACTATTTGAGTCAGTATCTTATTAAAATAAGTTTTCTCTCCAAGTCACATCTAATAGATATGGACATTTGGTAAAACAAAGAGGATAATGGGAATATGTTAAACCTCTCCACACAGAGTATTTCCCTCTAGTACATTCTTCTTGTGTATAATTTTTCACAAAATTGGGATGATGCCTATGGTGATTTGAATAGGTATGGCCTCCATAGACTCATGTATATGAATACTTGGCCCATAGAGAATGATAGGAGAGTGTTAAGAGGTTTGGCCTTGTTGGAGGAAGTTTATCACTATTGGGGCAGGCTTTGAGGTCTTCTATGCCCAAGCTCTTCCTAGTTTGGAACATAGTCTCTTTCTGCTGCCTGTGGATCAGGATGTAAAACTCTTAGGTCCTTCTCTAGCACCATGTCTTCCTGGATGCACAATGTTTCCCATTGTGATGATAATTGACTAAACCTCTAAAACTATAAGCCAGACCTAATTAAATGTTTTTCTTTATTAGAGTTGACATGGTCATGGTGTCTCTTCACAGCAATAAAACCCTAAATAAAACAGATGTAGATCCCAAAAAGTGTAGTTTTCAGGTCCCAACTTTCTTTCCAGTGGACCTGTATGCCTCCTATCTTAGTCCGTGTTCTAGTGCTGTGAAAAGACACCATGATGAAGACAACTCTTAGGAAAGAAAGTGTTTAATCAAGGGCTTGCTTACAGTTTTCAGAGGTTTAATCCATTATTAGCATGGCAGCATACAAGCAAGGCACCAGAACATAAGCTCAGAGCTACAACCTGTTTCATAAGCTGAAAGAGAGAGGGAGGGAGGGAGGGAGAGAGAAACAGAGAAAGACAGAGACAGAGAGACAGAACAAGAACCTGGGCTTGGAATAGGCTTTTGAAACCTCAGAGCTCACCTCCAGTGACATACTTCCTTTGACAAGTCCACACCTTCCAGTCCTCCTAATTCTTTCCAATAGTACCACTCTCTGGTCACTAAGAGTTCAAATTCAAATATATGACCCTGTTGGGGAGGGGGGGCAATTCTTATTCAGATGCCATATTCCATTATCTGGCTCTCATTGGCTTATAACCATATCATAATGGAAAAATATATTCAGTCCCAACTTCAAAAGTCACCATAGTCTTACAGTTTCAGAGGTTTAGTCCATTATCATCATGGTAGAGAGAATGACAACATGCATGGCACTGGAGCAGTAGCTAAGAGCTACATTCTCATCTGCGGGGCAGGGGGTGAGGGAGAGAGAGAGTGAGTGAGTCAGTCAGTCTGGGCCTAGAATGGGCTTTTTGAAACCTCAACGCCCACTCTGAGAGACGTATTTTCTCAAACAAGCCCATACATACTTCAATAAAATCATACCTCCTCATCCTTTTAATCCATTCAAAGAATGCCACTCCCTGGTGACTAAGAATTCAAATAAATGAGCCTGTGGGGCCATTCTCATTCAAACCACAACTCTCTTGGTTTTCTTTTCCTATTTGAACTTCAGCAGCTAGGAAATCAAGCTGCTGCATCATCCTTGTACTACTTTGCAAGTTACCCGATCAGAACCCCAGATTGCTAAAGAAAGTAAGAAAGAACTGAAAAGAACTTTCCAAGTTAGACAGTCAGTATCATCTCATGAGAGGTTTCTAAGATTTTGGTTTGCTCAAAGGATTCAACTAATATAAAAGCAGAAAATAAACCTTCCTTTCTCACTGGAGAATTTCAGCCACCTGCTAGGATCACAGGAGGCTGAATCTTTGCTTCTCATTCACTTGCCTGACCTCATTTTGGGCCACATCCATTTCTGCTGCCTTTTCTTCCTGTGCTGCCTGAGCTGTGCTTTCCTCACTTGCATGTCACTCTCTACCTCCATCTGTTGCCAGACTTCCCATTTGCCTTATTACTGCTTCTGTCTGCACAGGAGAGTTTTCCTCACTGTACCTGAAATATAGTGATTATAAATATGTAAGGCTGGTGTCAGAAAGAGTGGGTAGAGGAAAAAAAAAACAACAACACTGTCTTTAAACCTGAGTTAAGCACAATATCCATGCAAGCTGCTGCTCCATGAACCTGATATTGTGTAAGCAGGAGAGACGCGCCCTTCATTCTAGAGTTGATGAATGAGTTGTAGAGTACTGCGTGCTGAGCATTTTTTCTTTAAGCAAATCTTCTAGAACTAGAAAGTGAAGCCAGCTTGCTACTTATGAAGCATTCGCTTTTGCCCATTATATGACGATGTTTTGCAGAACTCAGATATTTCCAGCCGCTGTCAGATGGAACATCTATGACAAAATCCAGAAACATGTATCCAAATGACATATTACTTGACAGTTAATATGTTTTGTCTCTTCTTGTCTTTGGATATGCAGTGGCTGCATTGCTCATGTGTTTCCATTCATGTAGTCATATCTCTATACCTTACTGACTGGCTTGTTCTAGAGATGGAACAAGACAAACTTCAGAAGCTAAATTCAAACAAGATGTTCAGGAGTGAGTCTTTTTAAGGGATAAGGGAGGAATGCCTCTGGTCAGGAGCGATTTATGTATCTTTGGCTTTGTTTTTTTCCCTTTCATTTTTCATTAGTTCTTAGACTGTCACAAATCTAAAGCACTTGAGATTTATAAAATACAAGGATCCTTTATTTTTGTCAGGAGTAAATGCCAAGAGGGGTTAATCAACCCTTTATTGATATACTCAATCATATCCTCAAAAGGTGTGTTCCATAAAAATACAACCTTTTAAAACCCAGAGATGATTGCCAGCCTCTCTGGCAAGTCAGGTTTGGGGAAATTCAAGGAGGTTGGTGTCCACAACTCTCATTCTTCTGGAGGAGCAGTTTGGAAATGCCAGTAGGCACAAGGGTTAGAATTTCTATGTGCTTAGATTATCGGTAAGCAGAGCTTTCATGTCTGTGCTTCATACAACAGTGTGAATCTAGAGTAAACATGTCTGGCTCTTTTATAATTGTCACTGGTTTGACTTTGGCTTCGCATATAGAATGGATGAATTTTCATTAGGTACTTAAATTTTTGTTTGCTTCATCTGTGTTAGAAAAAAAATACCAAGAATGCAAGTTGCGTTGAGTATCAAAAGAGAAATCCAACATTTTGGTGCTGGCAGGAGTTAGATCTTTGCTTAGAGTTCATGGTGCAGAACCGGGCGTACATGTTCTAACTTTTGTGTCTGAGTGGTACTGCAGGGAGAGTGTCAGGGTGAGAGGGAAGTCCTGTATCTATCTATCACAGCTGTCTTCAACCTGGAAAATGCACAGTACTCTTCTAGTATTTCTCATACTGATAGTGTTGGAAAAAGAAATGCTTGTACATGTTCTCACAGACATGAAACTGATATAAGCTCCCACAAGGCACAGAGGGCATGCTTCTTACCTGCTGTTCTCTTTTTAAAGGATTTTTGTTTTTGTTTCTTTTTGTTTTTGTTTTGTTTTGTTTTTAGATGTTAGCTTGGCCACTTTAGCCAGTATTTTAAATTATAACATATCATGAGTTACCCATCCGATGTGTATAAGATTTAGACCACTAGACTAGGTCGGTCCCTCTTAATCATCTCATCCGCAGCTCCCCATTAAACAGTTAAGATGTTATATAGTCCATTCAGAAGCTCTTTCCTCTGTTGTTGGGAAAATAGTAAACTCAGATCTGAAACCATAAAGGCAAGCAGAGACAGTGCTCTAGTTGTCACAGGCTTACATATTTTCGTCAGTTGTTTGAGTCACATTCTGATTCTGTAAGTACTTGTGTACAGTTATAAATGGGGCACACACCAAATGGTTGTGGCACAAAAGTTTTTCATATTGCTACATCTATATCAATTCCGTTTTCAGTGACCACACAACATTCATTGAGGCTGGGGTGACTAATTGGACCCCTGGGTTTGATGTCACCTCTTCTGAAAACTTCACTATTGTAAATCACACTGAAGCAAATGTCTTTCATTGAGCCAGTATGTTTTGCATATAGGTTATTTTTCTTAGAACTTTTCTCAGAAATGCTTTGGAGAAAGAGGTTGGATGTTTTCATGATAGTTACAGAGTCTTCGAATTTTTTATACTGTAATGAGAATTTTGGATGATAATGTTCATTATATATTCTCCAGGGAAATCTTAGATTCTATAGATGCCAAAAGTTGGGATAGAAGAAGTGGTGAGGCACCAGAGAAGTCCCCACCAGCCACACTATGACAGCCATTCCAATGATGGCATCACCACCCCCCAATTAAGGTGTTATGTTAAAATAACAAAGTGCTGCTCAGAGATCATTAACCTTCAGGGAGGATAAGTGTGCAGACTTTGGTCAGTTTTCTATCACCTGAAACCCTCCAAATGGTATGAGAGCCCCTAGAACGGACAGTGGCCTGTGCTTTGCTGTCTTACTCTAAATAACCACCAGGATCAGGCAACTAGAATTTTCAAAGGAATGAACAAGGGGTGTTATGTTTTGTGGGATTTTGTGTTAGGTTTTGTCTTTGGGGGGATGTGCCTTAACAAGTAGAAACAGAGCCCCAGCGCAACATTCTTCAGCTTAGTTAAAATGTTATTGTGATACATGGATTGCACCTGCAGGATGTGGAGTCTCTCTTTTTGTTTTTAAGAGTTATTTATTTTATGTATCTGAACACTGTTTTCATGCACAGCAGAAGAGGGAATCAGATTCCATCACAGATGGTTGAAAGCCACCATGTGGTTGCTGGGAATTGAACTCAGGACCTCTGAAAGAACAACCAGAGCTCTTAACCACTGAGCCATCTCTCCAGCCCACCTGCAGGATGTGGATACAAAACTATTCACTCAGTTAGCACTGGACCAGACAACATGGGATGATAGTCAGCCTTTGAGGTCTATGACAAAGGATGCAATGTGTCCATGACAAGAGCCTCCGTTGCCAGAGCAGGGTAAACAGGTGTGCCCTGGCATGCAGTGCTTCACTGGCCAGAGAGCCTCCTGACACTGCTTTCCTAAGGCTGCCCCCTTGTTTGGTGTAGAATTTCCAGAGGACGAGTTCCACTAGCGTCAAAGTCACCAGTCAGCAATTAGCTTAGCCCAAACCGAATTCTTCCCTGCTCTGGCAAAAGGTCACCTTTTTCTCCTTTTCTTGCCATCACTGGCACTCTCGGTCAGCTTTATTTGGTGAAAGTATTTCTTGGAAAAAAAATTCTTTAATGTCTTCACCAGATATTTGTAGGCACATGTGTAATGTCAAATAGAAACTGGTTTATCCTGGTTATTCTGTTATCTGGGGTGATAGGCAAGGAGGAGGGGTTATCCATCCTGTTCACCCATACAGATTAGCCTTGAGCAGTGATCCAAATTGAGACTCTTAACCTTGAGCAATTGCACATGTGATATATATATATATCATATACATATATATCTCATATATATATACATATCCATTATGTATGTATATGTATGTATATATAATGTATCATGTATTATACTGAATATCAGTGTGTGATACATATGTATATATACATATATATATGACATATGATGTGTTATCACACTGAATATCGGTCTCTGGGAGATGGGAGAAGGTAGTAATGATACACACAGACTCTGGAGACAGATTGTTACATTGAGATCTCATCTTTCCCCCTTACATTTGTGTGGTCTTGGGCAAATTACTTAACCCTTCTGTTCTTTCAGTTTTGAGTCTGTAAAAGGTAGGTAGAAATAGCTACTCCCTAGAGTGTTGTCAGTACTAAATAAGATACTCTTTCCAGCTGTCCTTAGGAAAGTGTCTGGGATCTAGTTAGTAGCTCCATAATCAGTAGTTACTATTGTCCTGCAACTGTCTCACAGAGGAAAGTACAGATGGCCCTCAGTTGCCAGGTCTGTCCTGATGGAAGGGACTTAGTCGGCACAGCCAGCTGTTCCCTTGCCTTCTCTCACAGGGAGTTCTATACCCATAAGTGTTCCTCACACTGTCTGTGATTCTCCTTAGCTTTTTTGTTTCTGGGCTCCTTTCCCAGAGGGCTGGGATTGAACTCAAGGCCATGCTCATGCTCGAGTCAACAAGCCAATGCTTTCTTATGCTGAGCTGAGAGAGGTGTTGGGGTTCCAGCATTTCCTGACCTCACTTTGGAGCTTCCTCGTGCTTCTCCTGGAACATGTCTACAGTGAGCACACCCCCACGCCAGTCATTAACCCATCATTTGGAGAATGTCTTCTGCACAGACACTGCATCACCTAGAGAGTGGCTGCAATGCACACAGGTGGCACATACTTCGGAAGGCATAAATGTGGTAGGAGTCATACACTAATACAAAATGGCGCCTAGAGAAACTACAGTGGTGCAAAGTGTGGCAGTTCCAGAGAGTGTCCTGCACTGACTTCATTTCTCCAGTCATCAGTGTTAAGACTTCATATGAACTGTAGTAATTAAGGAGGCCTCTTAGAGGAAGGAGAGGTGGTTTGAGCTTTATAGTATGAATAGGAGTTGGCTAGCTGGAGAAGAAAGGAATGACACGTTGTGTGAAAAGAATGGCCTGGAAGTGTTTTCTCAGATTTGTTGAGAGAAGCACAGGGGATGTCTGATTGACATCCTAGGTCAACTGTTTGTTGTCTGTGCCTTGAGCCGGTCACCTCATTAGAATCAGTTTTCTTACCTGTAAAGTCAAGATAATGAAGAGTGACTACAAAGCCCACAGGACCAGTTTCCCAAAGTGACTCACATTAGGTACATGCTGCAGTAGTCACCGTACTGCCATTGCACTTCACCGCCACCTGTCATCGCCGCTGTTGCTGCTGCTGCGATTTCTATTGTAGGCCAGATATCATCTCTTTAACCAGGTTTTCCCTCCCCACTTAACCAGTAGTCTTTTGTTTGTTTGTTTGTTTGTTTTCCAAATATCTTTGTAAGAAAACCTGGGTTGGGCATGGCCTGATAGAGGTGCTGCAAGCTGGGCTGCATGAAATTTAAAGACTAAATTCAAAACTAAGTGCTGTGCCTACCCTCCTGAGTCCCAGCTATCACTTGGATCTGGATACTTGAGTTCATTCCAGGAGTGAATCAGAGAGGCTAGCCTGGGTTTGGTTACCTGCAGAACCACTGTGCACAGCTCCACAGCACTCATCCAAGCAGTCAGCCCACAAGCAAGGTGGATCTGGTGCAGAGGCACACTGTGCCCTTTCCAGCACACATTGACTCACCCCCAAACTCTCTGATTGATAGTTTTTCCTTCTTTTTGTTTAACTTAGGGATGACAGTATACCGCTGAACATTTTTTTCTATTCTTACATTAAAAGGCACTCCTACCTTACTTAGGTTACTCAGCCTCTAACCTGCTCTTTTACAGACGTTCACTGGTGACCTATTTGATATGTATTTTGAGCATTCTCTTGTTGAGCCACCCTGAACAAGGGCATCCTTTAAGGTCAGGAAAAGATAGTAAAATATAGAGTTTTAAGACATGTGGAATATTTCTTAAATGTGCCTTTATGCTGCTACAGAGAAATGAACCTGTACAAGAGGCAGAAGTAATAAATGCATGAATAAATTAGTAATGGTGCCCCCATTCTTTGCACCTGCTCTCTTGTGTGATAAATAATAATTTCTAGTTCTCATACCTGATATATTAGACCCTGCTCAGGGTTTCCATGGGATGACCTATTCCCTTACTACTTATTTCACTTGCAAAGGTCTCTCCTTGTACAGATATGGAGAGTTTGCCTGGTGGGCACATTCAATGTGTGTTTTATTGCTGTATCTAGAGGTCTGGAATATTTTATATGCTATTCTTAGAGTTTTCAATTAGCAAATTTTAATTAACTAATTGAGACTTCTTATTAGGAAGCTTTTATGATTTGTCATAGTGTTTTAGCTCTGTGTGCACCCCATCCTATTAAGAAGCCATTAAATCCTTAGCAAGTGCCTTGGCTTTGTTAATCTTACTGTGTAATTGCAGCTGTGTCATCGGTACAGGGCAGAGGCATTGCAGGGTAGTGGCTTAAAATATGAGGTTCTTAGATAATTTCATAAGAGTGGGGCTGAGTTGGGAGGGCACAGCACCCAGATCACCCAGACCACTCCATCTACATTTTGAGTCAGTTTTTTATTGTGTATGTGTGTGTGTGTGTGTGTACAGGCACACATATGTGTGCATACATGCTGTGCCATAACATGTGTATTGTGTGAGTATGTGGAAGTCAGGAAACAACTTGTGGAGATCAGATTTTTTCAGGTTATCAGGCTTGACAAGAACCTTTACCCACTGAGAGGCATCTTGACAGCCCAAATCCATTTTGATTCAGTTGTTTTTTACTGTATTTTTTTTAATGTATCTGTTTCTGGTGTCCTGGGTATTTTTTTTAAATCCACCTACAGGTGTGGCTCTATGGTAGACTATCACTCTGCTGTGCCTGAGACCCTGACTTCTATCCTTAGTACCACAAAACAAAAAACAAACAACGATAATTTTTTTTAAACTGAAGAAATATCCAGTCCCAGTAAGATGAAAATAAGATGAATCAAGGCATTGTTCCTACCAGATCTCCTTGAAACTGAGTCACCTCTTCTGGAAAATAAAAAGTGCAGAAGAGCTTCGTTTCATACATAAAACCGGGTTCACACCTCTTTAAGAGCCAAGTGAAGCATTGCCTGGGACACAGAGGTCCTACATTGCATCCCCTACACACACAATCTTTTTTTGAATGTCTGTCACAACTCCAAGAAACATGCCGTCAGTGGGGCTCTTTGGCCACGTGGCAAAATCAGAAGTAATTTTGGTGGAGGGACCTTCATTGTTTTATATGGTCACTTGTTTTCATGGAAACAGAGAGGGCTAAAGGATAGATCCAAAGCCCTTGGTGTCCTTACTATACATTCTTCACTGTGGTAGTTCTCAGGGCAGAGTAAAAATCTTGTCCTTGAGAAATGCTTTAAGATGCACAGCACCTTACCCAAGGCTTCCTTGACCCCATGCCCCTGCCCCTTCATGCTAGCACTTCACCTCCATCATCAGAACACAGAACAAGTTCCCAGCTCCTTTCCCAGAGCTGAGTTATCTTGGTGAATAAGGTCATCCATCTGAGAGCCAAAGGAAATTGCTCCCCAGCAAAGGGATACATTGCTTAAGTAAAGGTGGGAACTACCTGACAGGCAACACTCATGATGCAAATGTGAAAGGTTCATGATACAAATTTACCTCCTGGAGCTCTTTCTTCACTCAAAATAATCACTTAACCTTGCTGGGCTGGGGATTCTCTCATTGCTTCAGCTGCACTAAGTCAACCTCATGCCTTACTGTGATCCCGAGTATTCTCAGCAGCCCAGGCTGACATAAACATATCCTTCAGTGACCTCCTTGTAATCAATGATAAACTAAAACTGTCGTCAAATTGCTGCTTAGGTTTGTGGCCTGGACTCCTGGAGGCTCTAAGAAGCAATGGCATCTGTGTCATGAATCTCAGGTTTGTGGCCTGGGCCAACTCCTGGAGCCCCTAAGAAGCAATGACAGCCCTGTCATGAATCTCAGGGTGGTCTTGATGCCCAAAAAGCCTAGAACTCAACAACAACAAAACACTAGTAATTTTTTTTTAGAGGCCAGGAAATGTTCAAGGCCTTAGGGAGGTGATGTCCATCAGGAAAACACTCCCAGGAAGCTAATTAATTGAATACAGAAAATGTGCCACAGAAACAATCATTGCAGCCAGATCGGAAAGCTTTTGTCAAAAGCAGCCAAGAACATCAACTTAGCACAGTTAGAAATTAAATGATATAAATTACTCTTCTTTTTATAAAAACTGAATAAATTTGGGGAACGTGTCTTGGCCCTGTTTTCATATAAAAGGGTGTGCTTCACTGATAACTGGTTTTTTGTTGTTGTTACTTCACAGATCTGGCAGAAACTACTGTTGAATAAAAAGACTAATATATATTTTGTTTATGTAGGCTAAACCACACAAATTCATTGTCCAGGCTTTGCTGACTGTTGTTGAATTAAAGTCAACTAGCAGCCTAACAGAAAATCAAGTACAGTGTGAATGATCTGTTCACACCGCAGGGAAGGCCGTCTCTCCCCGACACACATACATACACACACCCCATCATAGACATCACTGCCATACATTTGGTTGTCACAAGGAAGACAGAGGTGTCGGCCACATTAACAGTGGGTATGTTAAGCCACCAAGTCTCTTTGAGTTGCTGAGCTTGGCCTTGTGGATGAGCTGAGTACAGATGGGCTTTTGTTCAGGAGCTGGAGCACACTGCTGACCGTTCAGGTGGACAAGGAGGCCCCACCAAAGCCACCCTCCTAAATTAGTGGTCATCCACTGCTTACTATGCTTTCTCAGAAAGTCACTGTCCCTCTATGCTATGGCCAGCACCACCCTTCCCAGAGGTCTTCATTGTCCCCCTGCATACAGACCGTACAGACTGGGCAGAGTGGTTGGAGATGAAATCCCATCCGGAAAACCACCGTGGTCCCTGGAGCCCTAGGTGTACATCCTTGAGAACTAGGCTACAGCAAGTCTCTGGCATTACCTAGAGCAGATTTGTCCTGATGTCTCCAGCCATCTGTAGTGTGCCATGTGAAGCCTCATCTTGCTGCTTCAGCAGAGGGACTGGGAAGGCAACAGAGGAGTTAAGTGTGCATGGTTGAAGTGGAGATCCGGTGACTTGTACTGCATTAACCCTCACGTGGGAACAGCATTCAGCACTTCCATGGACTTAGCTCATGGTCTGCATGGTCTGTTTTTACTTTTTGGCCCTGATCTGTCAAGAGCTTTAAAACATTAACCTCAATGTACTTGTTTTCTAACTGCTTGGCTGAGTTTTTCTTATCCTATATAACTTTCCCACCACACCCACCAAAGAATGCGAGTGTCACCTGCCCCCTAACTGAAGCCATATTTAACAAGACAGCCCTGGTATCCAAGCTTTCTGAGAGCAGGGATCTCACAAAAATTGCACAGCCCTTGGAAACCTGCTCTTGTTACCTGTCTCAAGGCTGGGTTTACAGTCAACAACTTCTTGAGCTAAGTGCCATAGCATAGGTTGCATTAACTAAAGCAGCACTTTTTGGGTTCTGTGCAAAGTGTACACATATAGATTTAAATCTCAAGTGTCACCTTCTAAATGAATGCCCAGAATTTGGTTTGAACACTTTATTCTCTTTGGCTGTCATTAGCAGAAAGCTTAATACACCTGAAGACATCCAGGCTTAAAACTTACTCATCTAGGGATGGGATGGGTATAGCTGAACATGTACCTGGCTGGGCATATTTTCAGTCTTGACACTAAGTCACCTTAAATGATTGAAGGCTTCATTCTGCAAAGTTTGAGTTTTATATCATGCAATATTTGATTCATGTTTTTAATATAAAGTGATCCAGGTTCTGATCATGCTGCAACTGAATATCCTACACTACTTGCTGCCTTCAGAGCCAGAGGAAACTGCACTTCTTCCCTACCCAAAGATTGTGTTTAATATTGTGAGGCTCTTTTGTTGATCAGGATGCGGTTCCATTTGGTAACATTTAAGGGATCAAATAGGTAAGACTTTTTATATTGAATATTGTTAGCAGGTGCCTTCAAATCCCCATCATGTTTGTACTCTCATAAGAATAAAACTATCTTAATGTGTTTTTCCTGAGCATGGTTCAAACATGTTTTAAATGCATTTCTGTGCCTGTGCTTATAAAGAGATGAAAACAGACTGCAGCTGATAACATCTGATGTTAATAGAAAAGGAACATGCCTGCTGCTTAGTCCCAGCCCTGTAGCTGGCTATGGTTTGCCCCAGTCCCCGTTTGCCAGTGATTCATGGCTGGAGAGAGACAGCTTCTCTCCACTAAAAACCCAGACACTCCGGGAAGGCCTGAAGGGATTTGCTTTCTTTCAGCCGATCTGTGTTTCAGCTGTTGGTTTACTTGAAGGCCCCATGAAAGAATGCAAAAGAGAATGGATGGATTAGAGTGTAATTGTGTGCTTATGGGCTGTTTCTGAACTGTCCATCTCTCATCAGAAATGGTGGTCATTCTTGGGATGGATAGCACAGGCAAAGAGCAGAAAACATTTTACTTAACATGGGATCAATCCCCTCATCTTTTCCAGCTGACAAACTTAAGTTGACCCCTACAAGTATTTATTGAGCATCTATTTTAAGCAGGGAACATTGAAGTTGAATCATTTCCCTAAAAGAGTAGGATTTTGAAGTCTGTCCTGAGGAAAAAAGGGGATAGGTGTGGAAGAAGTCAGAACCACATTTCTGCTCAACAGTTCAATGTGAGAAGGACCCCAGATGCTCTGGGAGCAGCCTAGGAAACCCTCCCCAGCCATCTGCTCCTCCTTACACCAGACACCTTCCTCCATGCGTTGATCCTAAAACTAGGAAGTACCTAGCAGTGCCCTTTTCTTCCTCCTATAATGTGTAATTACTGTTCGATTATTTATTTATTCTCTCACTTTTGGTAGTGGCTTTATGTTTGACTTTGGTTTTTAGTCTTACTCTGTAGTGAGGTGAACCTCAGAATCTCACATGCTAGGATTACAAGTCAGCATACCCACAGTGTTCTCTGCCTTTTCAAAGAAGGACCCTGTAGGCAGCAACAGCAAAACCTAAATACTCCAATGATTCATTTGTAAAGTAATACAGAATCCTTAGTCTTTGCGGAGCAAACTTTTTTTTTTTTTACAAAAGAATGGACATACCTAGATTCTAGCAGTAACCAAGGAAAGATGACCAGAACCAAAAATACAACAATAAGACTGCTTTTTTAGCATATAGAGTGCATACTTCTAATTCTTAGTCACATACAGTTTAGTGAGAAAGTATGCATTGAAAGAACAGCAACATGAATTTTATGAAGTTAACAAGGCTGTCCTTTGATTTAGCAGGGCTAATGTAGCAAGAAATGTCAGTGTTGGAGCCACTGTTCAATGGTGCACCAGTGTGAGCTAATGTCATAATCCTACAGGAAAGCTATCATGTCCCGATGACAAGAAGTATATTGTTTGCATAGGGTTGATGGGTTTAATAACTATTTATTGAACCCCCACTATGTGCCAGGCAGTGAACAAAGCCTCCTGAGTATAATGGAGGTATACAATTTAGTTGTATGGAGAAAATTAAATTGTTTAAATAGCTTTGTTATCATGAAAGAATGAACCAAGTTGTAGAAAACATAGCAACCTTGAGTCAGATACCACTTAATACAGAAAATGTATTTGCCTTACTTTTTTCTTTTTTATTCTATTTTTTATAATATATTCATTTTATATCCTAATTGTAGCCTCCTCTCTTATCTCCCAGTTCCACACTCGCTTCTTCTCCTCCCCCCAATCTCCCTCCCCTAGTCTACTGAAAAGGGGAGTCCTCTTCCTTTACCATATGACCTTAGCCTATGAAGTTTCATCAGGACCACCTGATGACATTGCTCAACAGACCAATGCCACCATATTTAGAGACTATTACAAAAGCTTGGGTTGATTTGTTTGAGGTTAAGGTCTTACTAGGTAAATAGTGAGGCAGGCTTTGAACTTGTGACTCTCCTTGCCTATACTTCTGAATGTTGGGGTTACAGGCTTGTGCCAACATACTCAGCTTGATTTGGTTTCTTTTTCTATAAGCATTGTGATGTAGTGAGAAAAAGAAACATGGGGGTGGGTGGGAATAATGTTGTGCTTAGAAACCTTAAGGTCTATAATATTTACTGCTAGAATCATTTGATTAGATGAGACTCAGGTGGGAGGAATGAAGCAGCTGCCCCCTATATAAATTCTACTAAATACCATCGTGTAGTTTTTATTTCACCATCTTTCTGGCATAAGCCAGAGGACCATAGCATAGCAGTCAGGAAAATGCTCAGAACTCAGCACAGATGTAAACACCCTCAGGTCCTATAAATCTCCCAGAGAAAAGTCCTTCAGAGAATTTCTCTTTACCTTGCTGCTGACAGTCATTCTCCCAGGTCCCCTCAGGGGCCAACCAGCCCTATACATGACATAGGCTTTCCAAGCAGCCTATCTGCAGCTACATTTACCTGCTTTGATGGATCCTCTCCAGCTGCCTGAAAAAGACCTGGGTAAAATGGAATCAGAGAACTTGGAGAGTCAGTGAGACCGCCCTGGAGGCTGCAGGCAGAACTGGCTGGTGGAGCCACCCAGCTGTTAGTGATCAGAGTGTCTGTCTCTGCACCCAGGGAACTGAGCAGCCAGGTGGGAGTCAGTGGGCAGACCCCAATAAAATGTCATCAAGTACCCAAGGCTTTGATCTACAGTGAGAAGTGGATGGTGATGGCAATTTATTACCATATGTCACTAGTGATGTAAGTAACCACGTGAAGGGTAGATTTGTTACATTTGGAAGTTCATAGTTTTTTTTTGTTTTGTTTTGTTTCATTTTTTGCTCTGGTGGGTTTACAGATCATCATGTATAAAAGAAAAATTAAGGAGTGTTGAGTAAATTTTGCAAAATGTCAAGAAATACATGCTGTACTAAAGCAAGTTTACTTGAAAGGAATAGCAAAAGCCCTTTTGAGCCACAACTGCCAAAAACAAAAAACAGAATGACTGTGAGGGGTGTATTCTTAGCAAACAAATTGTTTCTATTATGCTGTTCTTATGAATGGCTACTAATATTCAGTGGTTATGACTCCATGGAAGACAAACTATACCCAGAGATGAAATGAAATTGAACTGTCAGCACAGAGAAAAATAACTCAAGATGGTTATTTTAATCTTGGAAGCATTTGAAAGCATTTAACACTAGTTTGCCAGCATGTGACATTGAGAGCATCTCTGGGCATAGTAATTAAATGTTTAATCCTACTAGAAAGCTACAGACACATAGATGTTCAGAAGATATTCAAGATGCACATCGCCTGCTGTGTTTGGTACACTAATAGTCATACCTAACAGACATATGTTTTTTTACTTTCACTACCAAGAAGGGAAATAAATTGCTTTCCAATTCCACTCAAAAATGATCTAAGAGTTTAACCAAAACAACACAAAGAACATGGAGCAATTTTTAGCTTAATTCAGTGTATATAACATAGCCACCCAAAATATTTTGAATTACATTACTTTTTCTTCCTTAGGACAATGTCATTTGTTACAGTGATAATCTGCCCTCACTTTATTTAGTTAATGATAACAGCAGGGTTTAGTAAACATCTAGGCATGATCTCAAGGACTGACAGAAAACAAAAACCTTTGCCTTGGGGGCTCACAAAGTCTTCATCTAACTCTTTGTAAATCTGTTTGCAGTTGAGATTCAATAGCGAAGACAAAGTATGCAAGCCAGCAGGAGCTTCTGTAGCTCAGCCATCCAGAGTCCCCCATCCCACCATCGGTGCAGGAAGAGTGAAGGAGACAAAGTAGGGGCTCGCCTTTGCAGCCATTCCATGGCCTACAATAATGGTTTTTATTTCATTCATGGCTCTTCCACAGGGCCTCCCAGGGAGCTCAGAAATCTACAAATCCTTATCTCAAGTGTCCAAAGACTGGTGTGTGAAGGGCGACACATCTCAGGGTGCCTTTCCAAGCTACCCGGGTAGCTTCTGGAAGCCTGTCACAACCCTGTGGATAGTGAACATCCTGCAACTTCAAGGAAACTTCATCCTGGGGAAAACATGGAGACTGCTGGATTATTTCTGTGTAATCCCTAGGCAGTGTGCAGGCGCTAACAACGAGTCACTCCAGAACACCAAAGTGCTTCCAGAATGGCATAGTAGGCAGAGCCATTTTAAGGCAACTCTTAAAAAATACCTGTCCCTAAGAAGTATACACGAACAGCTATTTTTCTTTTCAGACTAAAACAATTTACTAAAATTGTAGACAAATCTCCCAAATATCCATGTAGACTGAGCATTCCACTGTGAAATTTTAGAAGGTAACTATGGTTGGTGGTATTGTGAAGGTTGTCCACAATTCCTGAATTACTCCTGCACTCTCAGAAACTACTGAAAAAAGTTCTATTGGCATAGACTGTTTCCCAAAATATAGTGTATATACATCCCATGGTTCCAAAATCTGCATTTTCTGTTGAGGGCTGGGCATTGCTGAGACTAAGAGCCCAGAGTGACAGATGCAGGTAACTAGAGCCCCTGGAGAGTAGTGGTTATTGAATTGGAGGGAATTAAATAGCCATAAAAACTAACATGACCAAACCTGAGTAGCTGGGTGGAGAAGAGGAGGAAGAGGAAAATGGAAAAGAGTAGAGACGGAAGTCTCAGAGACCTGAGACTGAGTGCAGTGATACACCGGCTGGTCTACCTGGAAAGCAGGGCTCACAGCTCTGGGCGAGGCTTGGCAGATTAATCAGCACTGCTCTGCTCACAGTACAGGAAAGTTACGATGGTCGTGGCTCATCCGAGCAGGCTTCATCAGCTGTGTCATTCACTAGCACTATCATGTCATCTGCTTTTACTTGGTTTTCTAGCCTTGTGATCCAGCAGTTGTGTGTTTAAGCTCTGGCCCCGAAACAATATTTTAAGACCCCCTCTAATGCTGTATCCCAAAAATAACAACTGAGTTCTTGCTCTAATAAAGGTGCTCGATTACAGATTGTTTTCCCTTTAGGTTTATGATCATTTTTAAGATGCTAATGCATGGTAAAGAGATGTCAAAGATTACTTTGCATAATCTAAAATATCTTAAAGGTCAGATTGTAGCTGATGATAGGCTTGCAAAGAGGGTGTGGCTTAGAGAAGTGGAAATCAGGCAAGGGATTTCCTGCACAGTCAAATGATCAGAATTCTTTTTCCACCCCTTGGAAGACTAGTGAGGCCCCAAAATAGAAACAAAGCTCCCCAGGGCTGGCTTTGCTCACACTGCTGGAGCATTAACTGCTGACATGTGTTTTTAGGAAAATCGTTGCTAATGGAAACAGCTTCAGGCAAGTGGTAACGCCCAGGGTTCTCATGTGACCCTTGCTGGAGTTCTGGAAGAACGTGACTTTACCAAAAGTCATCCATATGTTTCGGTCAAGTTCAAGGAATTATTTTGCTGGCCTGAGACCAGAACTGTGAAATAAATAGCAGGCATAATTAATTTTTAAGATGTGGTCAACATTGTAAAGTGGGGGTAAAAATGTAGATAATAGCTACTCAAATCTGGCAGCCATGTACAAAACAAACTATAGTCCATACATAAGTCATGGTTTGTGCTTCAGATTACTTGATTTTTTTCAATGGAAATGTGTCACCAAGTTTCTTCTTCTAAAGAGAAAGTCAGTCAGGCAAATGGCTGGGTAGCCAGAAAATGAAGGGCTTGATCTGCAGGGGAGCAAAAAGCAGTTAAAGCCTTATGTACTCACTGGAGGCACAGACTCTGAGGCACGTGTTTTGCTGAACTGGAGTCAGCCTTAGAACAATTTGGAATATAGGGAAGACAAGTGTGGAGCCAACAGCACACTGGGCACAAGGACTGCATTCCTTATTGCTAGTGTTTGGAAAGCTTTAGTCCCCTTTGTAGCATTCAGAGAGAGTTAAACGATGTCAGGCCATTGCACTCTTCCCAGTGGGGCAATAACTTTCTTGCCCCACTGTAGAGGATGTGTTTCCATAATTCCTGAAAACCGGATGTGGAATTTGAGTGGATGTTTAAGAATGTGCCAAGGGGGCATTCGGCACATACTGATTTCTATGTCAACATTGCATTGTGTTATAGGAACTGAAGGAGGTATGAAAATAGAAAGACACATGGCAGCATGCAAGCTCATCCCCAGCTAAAATCGGCATTTACCTTAACAGAACACAATGAGTGAGGTGGTTCAGTCTGCTGCAGAGGAGACCCCTGAGCTCTCATGGAGAAAAAACTTTATAGCTTATCCCAAAAGACAATTAGCAGCACTTCTCAGAGCATTCAGGCACATTTCCTTTAGGGAAAACATGACCACTTATGACAGGATAACTGACTGGAGAATCACTGAGAGAAAAATGAGCCCACACCACTTATGAGTTATACATGTGGGACACTAACTGGGTGTCACACTGAGGAGAGAGATTGGCTTCCTATTTGAGATCATTTGTGGAGGAAGTCATGAAGTGGGCTCGAGGTGTCAGAGAAGAGGGAGTGCCTATTTCAGCCGGAAACAATTGCATTCCTTTCTTATATCTCCCAATCTGTCACCAAGAGCCACATCTGGGCCTCGTTAGCCATCGGCATGCAGCCTCCAACTATGGCCAAGGCATCCGGACAATTTGACTTTCCCTGAGTGGATTTTTCACAAAGGCTTTTCTGCCAGCCATCTGGGGTGTGGCCACCTAGGAAATGCCATTTGGACCAGCACAGAGTAGATGCTTTAACCTCTGAATAGACCAGGTGGTCCAGATGTGGGTGATAAGAATATCTTTATCCCAATAGGGCTCACTTGAGCCATGGTCAACATGTATCAGAGGGGATTTCCTCAAGGCGTGCTGAGAGCTCTGCTCTTCTGTGGATGTGGTTCCATGGCCTGGGAATGAGGCAAGAAGGTGACAGTATTAAACAGGTGTAGTGTTTCACCTTGAAAAAGCAGGCTTCTCTAGATGTGATATTCAGTGAAAATTTGTGCCCCTAAAATTACTGAATCTAAAAGCACTTCTTTCTCTCCCTCTCTACTCCTCAGGACCCCTGTACCCTTGAAAGAAACAGCTAGGGCTAAATTGGGTCATACTGGTAATTCCAATGCTCACACAGAAGCTGAGGATAGTGAATTCTAGGCCAGCCTGGGCTGCATAGTGAGGCCCTTTATCAAACTTACATTTTAAGCTTGCATCTGGTCTATTGTCTATGGTATGTCAAAGCAGAGAGCCAAAAAGGTTTGAATTGTGTCTTGCTCCATAGCTCTGCAGTGTTTCAGTCTGCAGCCTCTGTTGCCTTTCCTTGTGGAGATCTTCCTCCTGTGTTAGGAAGTCAGGGCTTTGACTCTGGCCTTCAATTGAGGCCTGGATTTACCAGCTGTGGATATTGGGGACGTCACTTAACGTCTCGGTTTGGTAGTTATGGGAAGATGATGGAAGGAGTCATGTCATAGGGCCATGTATAGATTCAACACAGTAAAGCCCTGACCAGGATGACCTAGCACTAGCCACCGTTCAACCGAGTCAGTGCTGCTCTTGCTGTCACAAAGTTTCGTCCTAAGCTGTCCCACTCAGGCATCCCTTAGCGTGTGAAGTGCTCTTGCTTTGACAGTTCAAGGCATTTGTACTTACAGATGGGTAGCACTGGGCAATCTATGTGGAGAGGCTCTCCACGTAGCTCTTCTCTTCAGTGCTGTTCGGGTAAAAGACAAAGAATAAACTGCCTGGCTCTATACTCCATGACACTGCTGGGTACAAGAAGAGCTTTGTGAACAGGACTTGCTGTTATTACCTGTCCCTTGTCATTATCGAGGATAGGGCTAGGGGACAGATACTCAGCACCTCCCTGTGAGAGTGCTATGGCAAGTGTTTGCTCATTTTTACTGTGAACCTACAGACCAGGAAGTGGATGGTGCTGGTGCCATTTGTGTGTGTGTGTGTGTGTGTGTGTGAGAGAGAGAGAGAGAGAGAGAGAGATGATTTAGTCAAAGGCAGACACCAAGTAGGCAATCAAGCTGAAATCTTAACTCAGATCTGAATCCAAACTTCCTGAAAAACAGAGTTATGTGTAGTTCATTGCCTCTCCCTGCAGCCCCCCACTGCAGGAGCATCCCTCCTGTGGGCCATGCTTAAGCTAGCATAAATTTCAGATGCAGCTAATTCTTCCTGCTGGACAGGCCATAAGTAAGATGCATCATAATTAGCTATGTCTGATTGCCCTCCTGTTGTCCTGAGCTGTAGCCCCTAATTGTATGGTAGTGGGGGTTTCACTATGGTGAGTTTTATCATTTTGACAGTTTGCTAATAAAAGGTCACCACAGGTACAGAGCACTCTGATTTACATATGGCAAGTAAAGGAGCATTGTGGGAAGTCAGCGTCTAAGGCAGGCCTGCACATTTGTTGCTATTGACATACATGCTGGGATTCCATAATTGACAAGAAATACTATTATTAAGCAGGTCTGTTGAGATAATTAGCGCTCAGGGTTGCATTTTTAATCGGACTTGAGTCAGATAATTTATCACAGCAGTAGCAAGCTGTCAGGGTCACACAATAAATACTCATTAAGGCTGAATAAAGATTAACTGCAGACTGAAAGAAAATTAGGCCAAGTAGTAACATTTGATTTCAATATTTACAGTGCTAATTTAGACTGATATTGGCAAAAAGATCAGATTCTCCAATGGAGCTCATTTGTGAGGGAAAAGGGGGTGCTGTTGATATAGATGCCTGGATAGGGGCTCTCTAAAGCTTAAAATCATACTCCCAGCTGATAGCCAAAATACTAATTTTGAAAGGCTCATTTGGTGCTGCTTCTAGGGACTTAGTGTCTCTGCATCTTAATAAGATGGAAACGCCAAACAGAAAAATCATGCATCTTGAAGGCATGCCTAATTTGTTACCATTAGTTAGATACTGCACTTTTAATTTAATGCAACTCACTTGTCTTTGGTTCATACATGGGCAGTTTATGGCACTTCAAGTTAATTAAAAACACCTACCATTAAAACATGCACCATCCTTAAAGCAAAAAGGAAGTCATTTCAGGCCACTATATTACCAGGCAAGACATTTATGTACTTGCTTATAATTTACAGTATACTGAAGATTGGGAACCAAATGAGAACATTAGTATTTATGAATACAGTAAATTCTGTTGACAAAACCAGTGTAAAAGGTCAGAGACAGAATCCACAGTAAATGTGCAGTTTGTTTATCAGACTGAGAGGCTTAGATTTGAATAGTAAATTAGTTTCCAGGGCTGCTGCATTGGTATAAAATCCTCCTGAAAACCCAAGACACCTGAATACCCACCTCAGCTCCAGTAGAAAGTAGCTCTGGGGGCTGCTTCTGGCTTTACACTGCTCTTGGCTGGAATAATTTAAAACAGCTCACCATCCTCATCAGAGAGATCTTGACAAAGCATAATTGTGCTGTGCTTATTCAGGCTTCTCGTATGACACTACGTGTGTGTGTGTGTGTGTGTGTGTGTGTGTGTGTGTGTGTGTGTTGTAAATGTCAGCTGTAGTGAGGAAATGAATTACACTGAGGCAGAAGGTCTGGGTCACTGAGCTGGTGTAAAGGCAGGAGGAGCATAGCTGAATGTTCAGTGATGAGCAGCAAGCAGGAGTCTCACAGTAAGGAAGACAGTGACAGCCCCTCTCTCCAGCCCAGGATCATGTGAGGTATGGAGGGCCTTGCAGCCTTGCATATCCATGGGCAAAAGCTGTGGCCTTTCTCACCAGCCCTTCCACGGGGCCCAGAAATGAACATGAAGAGGCCTCTGTGTTTGGGCCTGTTTTGAATGGCATGGCAGAGCTGGCGTGGCTTCCATAGGGATTAGGTAAATGGAGGCCAGGTGGCACAAATCAGGCTCTTGTCTTCCCAGGAACCCAGAGACAGTGTACTGCTCTGTATGATATTCTTGGTCCTCAGAACCTCTTCACTGACCACAGCAGCTGGGCTGCTTTGACCTGCAGTCGGGAAGTGGTAGTGTTCCATGCAAACAGGAAAGAGCGAGCAGTGTTGATGCCTTCTCTGCAGTGTTTGCAGATGGGAACTTAAGAAGCAAAGCCATCTGAATCCTGAGGAAGGCAGGAGCCTGCCAGAGAGTGGGTATTCTGGAGTCTTCAGTGGCTCATGTCACGTGGAAGAAGCACAACTAGTCCTGGTGGCAAGGAGGCATTTGCCCTGGCTGGCAGGACGGCCATTTCCAGGGACAGGCAGATGCTCACCTTTTCTCCAGGGTGTCTCACTTTGACATGGTGTTCTTGAAGTCATTCCTGAAGGGTGGAGGAGGGTTGTAGTCTCCCCTCAAAAGCATGGGGCCTTCTCCCCAGTGCCATTTCTCCCACAGCAGCCCTCGCCTTGTTTCCGCCACACTGGCCTAGCTCCCTGTCAGCTCACCCTTGCTAAGCAAGGTAGACTGAAGGTCTTCCAGGAACCCAGCAGTGAGTTCGTGTCAACCAGATAGGTCTCCAGGCCACGGGCCCCAGTCTCATTGTAGCATTTTGTTGGTGTGCTTTGGAGCATCGCCTGGCCGGCTGCCCCTGGCCCCCGAGCATGGGGGAGTCTGGGTGCTGTGGCCCTGGCCTCTGTTTTCTAACTAATTAGCAGTGATGCAAAAGAGACAGGAGGGAGTTAGGGAAACAAAAGTAAGACCCACTCTGTGAAAAAAAAAAAAAAAAAGGTAGAGATTGGTATTTCGTGGTACATTACAAACTTAATAAAGATAATGACGTAACTTTCAACTGCAGTTTGCTGAATACTTGCTGTTGTCAGGCACAGTCTGGAATCACCTGACATTGTGTCAATTCACTTACTCCTCATAGTTTTCTTAAACTCACTTTCCAGATAGGGTAACTGAGGCACAGAGACAGCAAGTCACTTGCCCCTAGCTATAGCACCAGAGAGAAGTAAAGCTGATATTGGTGTGCCCTGAACCTCCTTAGGAGCTAGTGAAAGGGAAATAGGTTTTCTTTCTTTCTTTTTCTTTCTTTCTTTCTTTCTTTCTTTCCTTCCTTCCTTCCTTCCTTCCTTCCTTCCTTCCTTCCTTCCTTCTCTCCTTCCTTTTTTTTTTTTTTTCAAAATTTAACATACACCCATATGTCTTGTTGATTTTTGCTTTGGCTCATTTAAGAAGTCTAAGGACAAAACCAAGCCAATGTGTGCAACTTAATATTCCCAAAGAGAAAGGACACAGAGCAGCTGCTTAGCAGAGGATAGATGCCACTCCTTCCTGTGTGTGAAACTTGGAAGAACATGACATGCTTAGAGGTCCAGAGGTGGCATCCAAGGCAGGAGCTCTAGAAATTGGGTCTGGAAATATTGTGTTAGGAAAACAAACCTAGAAGTAACAAATGTTGAGTTTGAGACGGACACTGTGCACTGAGTGTAAGCTGAGGTGGACTGCTCTGAAAAGGTGCCCATCACTTGTTGCTATGTTTAAGAAGAAAATAAAAGCATTTTTTTAAGTTGAAGAAATGTCCGAAATTTTTTATTCCAGAAATTTCTCCAGTAACTGGCAGTAGTTGGAATGAGATTGTAAGATCATTCTTTTTCTTTCCTTCCTTCCTTCACTTCCTTCCCTCCCTCCCTCTCTTCCTTCCCTCTCTCCCTCCCTCCTTCCCTTCCTTCCTCCCTCCCTCCCTTCCTTCCTCCCTCCCTTCCTTCCTTCTTTCCTTCCTTCCTTCTTCCTTCCACTGGAGATGAAGCCTGCTACCATGCAACAACATCCCTACGCTGTTTTATTGTCATGGCAAGATCTATTCTTTTCAAGTTTCAAAGAAGTAAAGAGAAAAGTTTTAATGTATGGTTCTGTGTAGCCAATATCTGAGAGTTCCTAATGAGATATAAAACTTTTTCATAGCATACTGATTCTCTTGTTAAAACAAGAGAGAACACTGATTGCTTAATCCATCTCCTTGTTTATAAGCAATAAATGTCCTTTACAGATTTTGGTGTGTTTTCAAGTCAAATTTTTTCCAGATTAGTTTATATTCTCTTGAAGAAGGGTTATATTTGGGTAGGAAGCTAGACTACGAGGAAGTCCTGGGTACAGCCTTGAGCCAAGTTCAACAATAGTAACTAGTGCTTGATCGAGTGACTGTGCTGTGCCTCCTTGAATCGTGTTGACAGCCTGATGAGCAAGATGGGTGTTAGTCCTAAGGTTTTTAGTTAAGGAAAACAGGCAGAGTCTGAAATAAAGAGCATTCACGAAGCTAGTGATTTGCTCCAGTAAGTTTCAAACTGTGTCTCAATACTCTGGAGCCCATGTCTGTCACTAAACTTATCTGTTCCCCCCCGAGAGAGATTGGCTTGCATATGAGACCTCCTTCCCAATGTGCTAGCCTCTGTGGTCTCAGAGAGGTAAAGCTGAGAAGTCAGGCTGGCAGGCTTCCTGCAGCCCTAGCTGACACTAAGCCGTGTGAGTACGTGAAGACAGCCAGCACCATAGGCAAACTATCTGGTGAAGATTTAAAAGGAAGTAAAATGGGTATCTGGGAACAGATAGAGAAAAAACTGATGGTATAGCTAGAAACCTAGACATTTGTTTAACCTGCTGGGTGAGGGAATGCTTGAACTTGGGGTTAGCAAGCATGTGCGTGATTTCAGATATTTGCTGTGATTAAAGCAGGAGTTGAAACTATGTGGAGCTCATTCTGCATGGGATAATAAGCAGAGGTTTTAAGAACAGCAAATAAATCAGAACATGTAAATAGAAAGAGTGGTCTTAAGAGATGTTTTATGCCACCCACAGACAGGATGGGTAGTCCAAAGAGAAAAGCAATCCAATCCTGAGCCTCCATCATCTGCTGTCAGTTTGCAGCACAAATTAACAAATGCACCCAGCAGTCATTCACAGACACTTGCTCCCTGAGGGTGTGTGTTAGAGACAGACCAATGTGTGGAGTGTGCGCTAAGCGTCCCTTAGCCTGCATAGATGGAGTCCATGAATGAAAGCTCCAAGACTATTGAGAAGCAGTCAGTCAGTGTTTTGTTTTTTGTTTTTTTAAGATTTATTTGCTTTATGGGTGTGAGTGTTTTGCCTGCATGTCTGTAGTTACACCTCATATGTGCCTGGTGCCCACAGAGCCCAAAGTGGCAGACCCTCTTTGAACTGGAACTGGAGTTACAGATGGTTGGAAGCGAGCATCTTTACCTGCTAACCATCTTGCCAGCCCCTCAGTTTAATTTTTAACAGCTTTGTTGAGATTCAACTCATAACATCCATATTCCCTTCCTAAAATACAGTTTGTTTTCCTATATTCACAGATACAGGACCATCTCCACAAATGTTTTGCCATCATTTCTTAATGTTAGTTGTTCCCACTCACTTTTCAACTTTCCCAACTCTTCACTCTCTGTTTGTAAAGATTTCCCTGCACTGAACATTTTACATAATTAGAATCATAAAAACGTGTGACCCTAAGTCTGGCCATTTTCACTTAGCATTATGTTTTCAATGTTCATCCATGTTATAACACAGTCAGCATTTTGCTTTTATTGCTGGGTTCTGCTCCAGTATGTGGCTCTACTGTGTTTGGTTTATCTGTTCATCCACTGAAGAGCAGTTCCATTTTGAGGATCTGCTTTCCCAAAGAGCTGTACCACTTTACATTCTTAAGAACAATACGTGAGGATTCCAGTTTCTCCACATCCCTGCCAACACTTACTATTGCTTGGCTGGTCACAGCCATTCTCATGGTCCAAAGCAGAATCTCCTGTGAATTAAACTTGCATTTTCCTAATTACCAGTGATGCTGAGCATCTATCAGACGCTCGCTAGCCGTTTGTAGATGGTCTTTGAGGACGGCTCTGTCCGAATACCATTTTCCACTGTTTAGTTGGGTTATCCTTTTACAGTTGAGTTGTAGGAATTCTTATATGCTTTGTATACAGCACTTAACAGATTCATGATCTGCACATGTCCCTTGCTTTACTACGGACTTCCTGCGCTGAGAGTGTCATTTGTACTGTAGTCTTTATTTTTAGTATGGCTCTGTTGTTGCTGCCTCCTCCTCCTCTGTTGCTTTTGTTTTTGCCTGACCCATAGTCTTGTGTCCCTCCTGTGGGTTTCACACCCTCAGGCATTAGATTTCAAGCCTATATACTTGATTTATTCAAATTAACTTTGAACTTTACAAAATGATCCTTTCCATAGAATGGATTTTTTTTTTTCAGATGCGATGTGTGACCAGAATATAATGGCCCCAGAGCCTACATCAGAGTGCTTTATCTGGCAAACGGCATCTATCTTAACAGTCCAACTGAACTGTATTTATATATCTATATATATGCATGTGTGTATATACATATATATATATATATATATATATATGCATATGGTATACGTGTGGAAAACAAAAGTCCCTTACTATTGTCTGACCCGTTGTTTTTGATACTGTTGAAATTCTCCTTAGGTGGCACTATAGCATTTGCCATTTTTCTTTTCTTTTTCTTGTTTTCCCCCCCCTTTAAGTTAGTGGATTTACATCATGTTTTGGTAAGTCATAATTTACTAGAAGGAATCATTACAGCAACATGGAAGGTTCAAATATCTCATTTAGGCAGCATAACACTTAGCCAAGAGGCCTTATCCACTGGAACCGCTTCCCTGTGACAGGATGCATACAGTTCTGCCTCTGGGTGACTGGAGTGTATACCTCACTATGGTGAACCTGCCAGCTCCTGAGAGCAGGCTGCTGGGTAGGCAAGAGCCCATGTGGGATTAATGATAGTCTCCAGCTCAGCCCTTTCAACTTGTAGGAGGCTAATTAAAAAGTAGAACTTTCAAGTGGTCGACTTTCTAAAGAGGAATGCATTCTTCATGTTGGCTGTTTGCAAAATGCCTCTTTTTGGAGGGAACCTGTACAATTTTTACATCGCATTTCCTGCGTTGTCTCCTCTGTGCCAGCTCGCAGTGTGGGGTATCAGGAAGTGGTGTACCCCACCTCTTTTTAACCACTTAAGAAATTCCCAGGAAGGTTTTTTTCCACTCCAACTGCCTTCCCATTATGTTCTGCAGTCTGCCAAGCTTGCCAGACACAGCAGGTAGCCCACATGGTATGCGTGTCTGTGTGAGAAAGCTCCCCTGATGTGGACAAGATGTTGGTTGTAATACGAAGCCAACATCTTGTCCACAAGTGTGCAGAAACATAGGAACACAGTGCATCCACAGCTCCAGGGCCATAAGGGGTATCAGGCAAATAGAGCCTGCTGAACTGATTCTGTTGCAGTAAAGGAAATGGCCAGACTATTTGTACTATTTCTTCCTAAAAACAGAACATCACATTCGTGTGTATGCATGGAGAGAGGGAAAAAAAAAAACAAAAAACAAAACAACTGTGTGTAAATTTAAGAATCTCAAAGGAAGCCCAAAAAGGATTTGATGGTATATGTCCCAATGTAGAAGCAGCCTTCTGCTCTCTAGAATTGATTTTTCAGCCAGTTCTCATTGTATCTACCTGAAGTGTACTCTGGTGATGTCTGTTTCTTCCCTTTTACTAGCTATCTGCCAGCAAGTGATTGTTTCTGCTTTTGCATCCTTTGTTTCCATTTATAATTATGCTAGGGGCAAGGATGTGGTTCATTGACTGTATTTGCCCAGATTGTACAGAGCCTAAGTTCAATCCCTAGTACAGGAAGGAAAAAAATTATATAATATACCTTTTTAAAGTGTATATTAAATACTATTTTTCAGGCCCCAGCCACTGATTTTAGAGAATTATTTTTAAAAAGATAGACACAAAGAAAATAAAAAAACGAAAGAGGGAAGGAGGGAGGGAGAGAGGAAGGAAGGAAGGAAGGAAGGAAGGAAGGAAGGAAGGAAGGAAGGAAGGAAGGAAGGAAAGAAAGAAAGAAAGAAGGAAGGAAAAAAGGAAATGCATTTAATCCTTCTTGGCTTAATTTTACCTGGAACATTATGGAACACATATAAAGACAGATCATAAGAATGAAAATCTGTGTATGTGTACTGCAAATAAAATTAAAATTTCAAAAATGGGTTATTTGAAGGGAACATTTAATAGTTTTGCTATACGATGTCTGCTTTAAATTGAATTTGGTCCTGTATTTTTCCCACATTCAAGTGAATGCTAAGAGGCAAGAGATTCCAGTGTGGTACATACCTCACTTGGGATGGCCCAGTGCAGGCCCTGAGTAGGTGTGCAGTCATGCTGTGGGATGGAATCGTTTTCACAGCTCTTGGAGCAGACAGAAGGGAAAAGAGCAGAGGACTTCTTCTCTGATGCAGTGCTGAGCTGACAGCGTTCTCACTGAGTCTCCTCAGGGCATCAGTGAAACCTTAAGACATCTGCCACCACCCAGCAGAATTAGGATGTGATGTGAAAGAAAGAGGGGGGAGATGGCAAAGTGGAGGGTGTGTTGTTATAAAGGAGGCTGTTTGCTCCCTTTTCTGCTTCTGTGTTCCTTTTTACCAACTTAAAATGGAAGTGTGGCTTTTTCTTGGCTCATTCACCATGCTTGGACTTTGCTTTCTGCCTGGGGATCCACTTACTGGCCCCATGCCTACAGCACTGGGAAGAACCCTTCATTAGCCAGTGGGAACAATACCCAGAGTGCACTGCTAACTCACAAGTAGCCTTGTGCAGTCTGAGTGGCATAACCACAGAATGTTAAACCAATAAAAATTCTATTCTTTTACTTTTTGTACTTCTAGTTCATAGATGGGCTAAGTTCCAAAGTCCATCTGTAAATCGCGAGTTGGAAACAGTACGTTTTCCATAGATGCAGCATTATACCCCATGATCATCCCAGAATCCTACCTTTCTGTAGTGTAGTGGAAAGCTGGCCTTGTGGGCTAGACACTCAGAAGAGTAAAGTCAAGTGAATGAGTGTCAGGAACATGAATACAAGTGGTACATTGTCTATTATAATAGTTTGGATAGACCCAAAACATCCTAATTAGAGAGACCAGGGAGATGGGGATGTGGTGGGGTGTACCTCAGACATAGAGTAGCATGTGCATGGCCCTGTTTAATCTCTAGCACTGGTGGGAAGGAAAGGCAGAGAAGGGAGGGAGATACAGAGGGAGGAAGGAAAAATACATTGAAGTATTTATGGAAGTTTTAAACTCTAGAAATATTAGGAGGAGGAGAGTTGGTGAGATTGAGCAGTGGCTAATGGTACTTTGCACTAAGCCTTGGGAGATGAGTTTGATTCTCAGAACCCACGTAGTAGAAATAGGGGCCTGATTATTGCAGCGTTGTCCTCTGACACCCACACGTGCACAAAATGAATAAATGTAAATTAAATTTTAAAAAGAAATATTAAAGATGAGGAGGAATGGAAGGTTCTTCTGCATAGCCCAGAGTGGGAAGCAGGAAGACAGGCAGGTTGGTAAGCAAGGAACAGGTCAAGACAGGCTCCAGAAACACCATCGGCCCCAGAACAACTGCATCACTTTTAGTAAGAGTTCAAAGATCCTCCAGTATTTGTTTTCTTTTTATTCCAATTTCTTTTGGTACCAGAATGAGTACAAAAGTTTTTAAAGCAGCTATGTGTGTAAAGTACAGTATTTTGAATTTAGGGGAAAAAAATGAATTGGGTGTTCTGTGCATCTCCTTCTTAAAGCAGGGCTCACTCTCTCTAGGATAGATCAGTCACAGTAGGAGGAATTCTGGCTCAATGGATTTGGAAATTAGACTGGCCCAGGCTTGAATCCCACATCATTGAGGAGGCAGACTGACATCTTTTAAGTCCAGCTTCCTTTACTGGAAAATGGAAACCCACAGTTCATAGTAGCGTCTCCCCTGGAAACGTGAGTAATATGCCTCCTGCTGTCTGCAGTGTCCTTCCTCAGAGAGTACTCTTAGGCAGGTCTTCCTTGTGGATCAGAGTCGCAGTGCCCTTTCATGTCATGTGCGTACAGAATAGCAAAAGTATCATCAGCATGACGAAGCTTTAAAATCTTTAATGTGTGCAAATGTGTAAACTTCAAAGCTAGAAGAAGCATTTTCACAGGATCATCACTGCACAGTGCAGCAGCTCCGAATCCAGCTAGGATTTGCAGAGAGCAGGGGAGGCCTCTTTGAACACAGCTTTCCCGAGCTCATTTTCACATCTTGAAAGCCTTCATTTCTGTCTTTTCTCTGGACTTAGTTCTAGCTGTAGTTGTTTAAGGATGAATTTGCAACAAATGGATACACATTAAAATGGTTTAAAATAAATCATGTATAACTAAGACCTTCCAAGTCATTTTTTAGGTTCCTGTTTTGTGTTGAGAATCTGGCCTAATCTTGTTTCCCACAGACTGAGAATGTAAGATGTGCTCCACCCACACCTGGCTGGTGGCAGCAGGGCGTCTGTGACTCTGCACCCTGGTGGTCTTGTTAAAACACTGGGCTATGGTACGGGGACACCTATCTAACCATACTGTGTGCAGCAACCTTGGCTGTAGAGCTAAGATCCTACCTTGAGCCTGATGGCATCATGCAATTTTCTACGCACAGCTGTGCTCAAGAAGCACTGGAGAAGCTCCTGTAGGCACCAAACTGCCTTCATGCCCTCCAATTGCAGGCAATGGTCCTGGCCCTCAAATCTCTCCTCCTTTCTCACTGTGCACACATGAAAACTCTCTCCTTGCTCCTCTTTCCTGTCCTTTCACTTCCCCATGTGCCTCCTTTAAAATTTATAATAATAATAATAATAACAACAATAATAATATCAGGCTGGAAAGATGCTTTAAGAGTACTTGTTGCTCTTCCAGAGAAAAGGACTGGTTCAGTTCCCAGGGCCCACATAGTGGCTCACAACCATCTGGAACTCTAATTCCAGGTAATCTTATGACTTCTGACCTCCATGAGCACCAAATATACATATGAGGCACATGCATATAAACAGGCAAAACATTCCTACACAGGAAATACATGAATCTAAGTTCTTTAAATGTATAAAAAGCCTGTGCTGTGAGTGTATCAGAGGAGAGTTTGTTTAGAACTCAGCCATGATGGGTCATAGGGAATTCTTGTGAGCACTTCCCAAAAGTCACCCAGTGTGTGCATACGGTCTGTCTGCAGACATGCGTAGGCTGTGTGACAGGATCTCCAGTCTCCACACACACTTTATCCTTCTAATGGATACCACGTTTTTCCTTTTTGCAATACAAATCTTAAAGAATGGTTTAATAATTTGGCAGTTTGGTTCCTCAAGGACTGGCACACTGAGACTTAGGAGCCAAATCTGGCCCTTGGCCCATCTTTGTGAAGAATTTTATTGGCAACAGCTGTGCCAGCTTATTTACTAATTGTCTGTGGCTACTTTCACACTGTTTCAGCAGAGGAAAGTCATTCCGCAGAGCTTTTCCTGACCCTTTGTAGAGAGCACTGACAAGTCTATTTTGATATCTGATCTCACTGCAGATGATTTTGAAGCACAGTAACACAATGAAAATTCTCCTTTGCCACCAGTTCACTGACTTCCACCAGGCGTTCCATCTTCTGTGGCTGGTCTCCACTCTGTAAAGAAGTAATTAACACCTTCTTTGTTCCTCTGAGAGCAAGGCACCCTCAGAAACACATTCATACACAATCTGAGGCTCTCAGATGCTAGTGCTGGAGGGAAGCCGCTGCTCTGGGCAGAACTATGACTGTGCTTAGTACACTTTGTTCAACACTTAGCTTTTCCTTTAAAAAAAATTCTAGTGTCGGTTTATAGGAAGAATTTCACTGAATATTTGTGTTCTGGTGGCACAACATGAATGCCTCGTCCTAAAGAAATAAACACAGAAGTAGATCATATGAACAGAGCAAGCATCTGAAAGTTATTTTGAAATCATCTGAGGTATTTCTCTTCCTAAAAAAGTTTGATTTTCCCTTTTTTAATATACTGAAAGCTCACAGAAGTATCAGATAGTGAATAAATATGTTGCATTACCATTTTTGCTGTCAATGTGCCTTTTACATTAACATCGCTGTGACCTCTTGTGATATGTTTGTTCTTTTTGGAAGAAGAGGAAGATTAATGTAAGAATATTCTAGAGACACTGCCCAGGAAGAAGATGGTCAGACTTGTAATAACATTTTGTCATCTTGTTCCTCATAACTATTGTAGTTATTTTTCTATTTCTGCGACAAGACAGCATGGCCTAGGAAACTTATAGGAGAAAGAGTTTATGGGGCTTAGAGTGTCAAAGGGTGAGTCAATGACCCTCATGGTGGGAGCATGGCAGCAGGCAGGCATAGCAGCTAGCTAGGAGCTCACATCTTGATCCAAAAGTAGGATACAGAGTGTGACACTGGGAATGGTATGAGTCTTTTGAAACCTGACACGGTGAAACACCTCCTCCAACAAGGCTGCACCTCCTAATCCTTCCCAAACAATTCCACCAACTGGGGACCAAGTATTCAAAAATTAAGCCTATGAGGGCCATTCTCATTGAAACCATCACAATGATTGTTTTCATATAAAAATGTGTAGGGACTTACAATTATTTTGTTCTGCTTAACAGGTAATATGTCATTATACAAAATAGAAAAAGAAAGAAAGAAAGGAAAGGACAGAGTAGCAGAGAAGTGAAAAGGTCTTGTATAGTCCACCACCTAGACAAACCGCTGTTGGTATTTAGGTGTGTATTTCTAGCCCTCTGCCATGTATATAGTATATGAATCTGTACAGATTGCTGCAACACTTTCTTAGGAATAATCATGCTGTCATTGATTTGGTTTGACTCCACACTTTGATACAGATTCATACTTACCATTTCCTATGCAGACGTTACATGCCTCAGTAAAGGCAGTATGCTTGTGAGAAACAAAGACACACAGGAAAATTCACCTGCCCACACTTACACAGCCCACCCTTAAACTCACTGTGAGGTATTCTCTTCCCTAAAAATGTTTGTTTCCAGTTAATAAGCTAAAGTGGTGAACACAGTGGGCTAGGTGACTTCTGTAGTTAATGTTGACGTGGCAATGAAGCTCACAGTACATGCTTCCTTGAAGATTCCAGAATGGCCCTCATTTCCTGATGGGGCTCTGAATCTCCTCCACGGACTATCGAACACATTGGCTGGCCTGTTGGGTACCAGAGTTTCCAGCATGACTGTTTTTCAGCCCCCTACCCCTGCTACACACTACATGCAACATTGTAGGCTTTGGGGCAGGGTCTAGCTGCCTACTAGACACATCCTCCACAAAACCACAGGGTAATTGTTTAGGCCATTAAATAGTTCATCCAGCAGCTCAAGGAGTCATTCTTTCAAGTTGGGAAGAGGAGTCCAAAGGGATAGGTTACTGCTCCCACGTGTCCCCAACTGCCGCATGCCACAAGGAGGTTGAGTGCAGAGATTGCTCAGCTGGGATGGAACTAACAAAGAGCACAGGGCTGGACCCCTGTCCTTCAGATCCTGCTGAATTAGAAAATGACAAAAGCGAGCTTTTCACAACTTTGTGCTCTTCAGAGTTGGTAAGGTGATCTAAGATTGGCTGCAGTATTCTAGAGGAAGAGTGAGCAAGGGCCTTGGCTGCAACCAGCTTTCTGTGGGGAAAGCTAATAAAAATTTGTTAATGCAACATGATTCAAAATTACTATGAAAATTAAGAATAATAAAGCTGCACCTAAGTAAAGTGCCATTAACCGTGTTTATATCTCCATTAGGCTTAAGCTGCACTGCCAATGGAGAGTTTTTACCTCTCATTGTTCAAGAGTTTCAAATGTACCAGAAAATGATGGCCACAGACTATTACCTAACTGAAACCAGATAGGCCAGACTTCCCAGAGCTACGAAGAGGAAATAAATCCCATTCATTCAAAATAATCCAAACATTGTAAGTACAGCAATCATGTGCCACTTGGCACAATTCATATGAGTCTGTGTCACTTCTAAGCAGTACATAACTAAGCAAACACGAGTGAGCTTTTCAAATAATTGACCAGGATTCTGATGCAAAGTGATATGTGACCTCCGGTTGCAGCCTCTGCAGATCCTATTATTATTTTATTTAAGCAAGAGCATATCACAGGAAAGGTTTTCATTATGGGATTCCTTGAAAACTGATTTGAGGGAGAGAAAATCTAGCCTCCAAAATTGGATCTGACCTTTTCCTAGGATACTGAGCAGCAGTTGGGATGATTTAAAGAAAGCGGAGCTGCTCACCCACACATTGTTCCCAGGGTACCATGATGAAGTAGTCTTTTTGGGACTTTTTGCTGTTACTGGGGAGGACTGTGGCGCAGATATTCTCTTGAGGATCCAGCGCTGGTAACATCCTAGACGGAAGCTAGCACTTCAGTTCTACAGATGCAGAATGCTAAGGCACAGGGATGTTAAGTTTGTCCGTGGTGGCTCAGAAAGCACGTAAATGGTCAAGCGAGAGTGCAGAACAAAACAGTATAGCTCCAGGTAGAGCCCCTTAAGTATGTTGTTGAAGAGTCTTCCCAGTAGGAAGCAGTTCTTTGTCCATGTCAGTTGTAAATACTGAAGCAACTTCTGTAGAGTCAGTGGAGCAGAGAACTCCACAGAGGATTTTCACATGACCAAGAGAGTGCTGCAGCCTCTGCTGCTAGTAATTGTGGGAACCTGGAGAGGGCAATGGATCGCTCCTTGTGTAGCCAGCGGAAACTCCTACGCTTTGGAGGTTGGGCATGTTGGGGACATCAAGTCCCTAGTTGTTCTCTTGTTCCTGCCTCCCTTAAAATGAAGGAAGGAAGGAAGAAGAAAGAAAGAGAGAGAGAGAGAAAGAAATATAAATAATTAAATAATTATATATATATATATTTATATATAATTATCACAAGCTAAAGCCATCTGAGAGGAAGCAAACTCAATTAAGAAAATGCTTCCAAAAGATGGTGTTGTAGGCAAGCCTGTATAGAGCATTTTCTTAATTAATGATTAATGGGGGAGGGCCCAGCCCAGTGTAGGTGGTGCCATCCCAGGGCTGGTGTTCCTGGGTTCTTTAAGAAAAGAAGACGAGGGGCTGGAGAGATGGCTCAGAGGTTAAGAGTACTGTCTGCTCTTATAGAGGTCCTGAGTTAAATTCCCAGCAACTACATAGAGGCTCACAACCATCTAGGCTCACAACCATCTATACTGGGATCTGTTATTTGATATCTGATGCCCTCTTCTGGCACACAGGTATACGTGGGGATAGAGCATTCATATTCATAAATCTTAAAATAATAAAAATAAAAAAGTTAAAAAGCATGCAAGAAAGAGAGTCCTTGCCCCCTGCTTCCCATACTAAGGGACCCACATGAAGACCAAGCTGTCCATTGGGTACTTATCCTTAGGGGGCCTAGGTCCAGTCCATATATAGTCCTTGGGTGGTGTTTCAGTCTCCACCAGCCCCCCTGGCCCAGGTTGGTTGGCTCTTCTGGTCTTCTTGTAGAGCTCAAGACTCTTGCATGCTTTTTTTTATCACTTTCCCGTGGTGGGGCTGCCAGGCCAGGCCGCCGTGCTAGAGGGTGGGCTGTCCTGATAGTACTTGATGTGCTGGGATAGGTAGGTAGGGAGGCTCCCCAATTCTGAGGGGCAGGGGAAGGGGGAAAGAGGGAAGGAGAGTGGGACAAGGAAGAAAGGAGGGAGGCCTCTACAATTGGGATATAAAGTGAATAAATGAAAAGATAAAATGAAGGAAGGAAGGAAGAAGAAAGAAAGAGAGAGAGAGAGAAAGAAAGAAAGAAAGAAAGAAAGAAAGAAAGAAAGAAAGAAAGAAAGAAAGAGAAAGAAAAAAAGAGAAAAAGAGAAAGAAAGAAAGAAGAAAGCTGGAGAGATAGCTCATCAGTTAAGAGCACTAGCTACTCTTCCAGCGGGCCTGAGTTCAATTCCCAGCAACCACATGGTGGCTTTCAACCATCTGTAATGGAATCTGATTCCCTCTTCTGCTGTGCATGAAAACATGTGTTCATATACATAAAATAAATAAATCTTGAAGAAAGAAAGACAGAAGCAGGCTGAGCAAGCCATGAGGAGGAAGCCAGTAAGCAGGACACTTCCATGGCCTCTGCATGAGGTCCTCCATAGGTGTCTGCCCTCTTTGAGTTCTTGTCCTGACTTTTTTTCAGTGATGAACAGTAATATGGAAGCGTAAACCAAATAAACCCTCTCCTTCCTTCCTTGCTTTTGGTCATGGTGTTTCACCACAGCAATAACGGCTGACACACTGGCTCATACAATGGCAGCTTATGCAGGCTGTCCACAGCTAGGTTCCCAAGTATTGCAGAAAACTCTTCCTTGGCACACAGGGCTGCCACTCAAGTGTCTGACCAGAAGATGCTGGGCCTTCAGTGGATCCTGGATGGAAAAGTGGCTAAGAGAGTCAGGGTCTCCTCTGATGGGAATTTAGCTTACTATCCACAGATAATGCGTAGTGGGCACATATGCCAAAATACCTGTGTTTAGCCAAAATATTGTTGACCTGCTTACACGTATATGTCAGTAATCCTTTCACTGTCTAAAACATCTTCAGACAGAAGACGTGGCTCATTGTGTCAGAGCTCTTGCTGCAGGAGTGTAAGGACCTGACTTCAAGCTCCAGGACTCATAAGAAGCTGAACATGGCCACATGTATTTTGCCTCTTGCAGCAGCACAAACATTCCAAAAGGAGGCTCTTAACACTAGTGAGAGCAAGGGGGATGCAAAGGCAAGGAGGATCACCAGGCTTTGCTGGCTGTCAGCCTATCTCCAAGCCTATCTCAGTGAGAGACCCTGCCTCGGGGGAATAAGGTGCACAGTGATAGAACAAGACACTTGATGTCCCCTCTGGCCTCAGCATGTATACACAGTGGCCACATACATTAGAATCTTTGAATGTTTTCAGCTGTACATTTAAAATGTTCCCCAGTGGGAATTTCCATTCTGCATGGGTGTTGAAGTCCACATACAGCTTAAACTTACTTGGTCTAGATTTCTTTAGCCTTGTGGTTTCTGGGCCAAGAGATTTTGGGGTTGAATTGCACACTGTGTTCTCCAAAATTTGATCACAGAAAAGCTCAGCCATTTGCCCAAGTTGTTTTAAAGAAAATGTCAGAGATGTTTTTGGAGACTAAATTGGCAGAGTACTAGAGTAAGTGCATCCAACTCCCTCAGATGGTGGCACTAAGGAAGACAGCCCTGTCTTTACTGTGGGTTCTGGCGCCTGTCGTTCCCTTACCTAGCTAGCTTGCATTATTGTTAGACATCTTATGATGCTGGCTCTGGTCTAGGCAGTTCTGGTGTTCTGTTTAGAGGGCAACGCATCATTGTTGTAGGACTCCGGCACCACCGATATGGCAGTTGATGAAGATTTGCCCAGAAAATCCCCACTAAATTATTGAATTCATGAAAATGAGAAGCTTTTAATGCTATCCATTTTTTAAAGGTACTTTTGGATGACAGCAAATTGAAATAACATTAACTGCCTTCTTGCCTGCCTCAATTACAGCATGACATGACTGTCTAAATACTCATTTGAAAGCACCTCCTTCCCTGCCGTCCTGAAGTTAGGTACTCTGGACAAATAAACGTGTGTGCATGGGAGCAAATCCTTTTCTCCTAAACTTTTGTGAGAGTCTGAAAATGTCTCTGTGCTCTTGTTATAGAAAGAAAATAGCTGGCATTTCGGAAATATTTGTCTATCAGACCAGATCTGAAATTGGCGAGTGGGCAGAGTATGGCCCAAGGCCTATCCTGCACAACAGAGTCTTTCTGAAGAAGAGAGAATGGCAGTCAGTCCCACAACTGTCCACCCCACCCAGAAAAAATGAGGCAAAAATAGTTTCCTGTGCCCATTCGTGACTTGTGAGTGAATCTTAAACAACACTTCTCCCCAAACTGATCCATTTCTTTCTGCTTCTTCCGTTAATTCAGAACTCACTCACCCCTGCCAGATATGTTGCATTTTATACCTTCCTTGATCTCCCAGTACTCCAAATTAGTGCAGGATTTTTACAGTATAAACTTAGCCACTAAATCATGTCACTGTGGAGTTAATTTCCTTCCCTATGCTGAGGATATGCAAATATGCCAGGCCTAATCCTCATCACCTGTCCTCGGGCCAGGGTTGCCAGCAAACAGTGAGGGGGCAGGAGGCAGCAGGCAGAAGCAGAGGAATGGCCATAAATGTGGCGGCGCCAAGCCTGGGCTGCACTGCCACTCCTCAGCAGCCACATCTGCTGGGAAGCTGCCATTCTTTCCAGGCAGCCTTAGCCTCCCAGTGGGAGAGAAGCTGAGCAAGGGGCTCTGTCTGGCAGCCAGATTCCAGCCTGGATGAATGGTGTGTGACTGAATTGGGATGGTTTGGATGGGCTATGCTGAGCTACACCGCAGCCAGCAGCTGCCCTCTTCTAACTGGGGCTGTTGACAGGCCCTGCTGAGAGCCCTTGTTTCTGAATTTAACAAATCTGGGAGCTCGACATTTTAATTTTGAGTTTTTATTTGGAAGAGTTTTATTGGAAGCAAAATTTCTGATCCATTCCCCTGAGGACATACTGATCTTTTCTATAGTACTGAGTGTCTTCTGGGTGAGGCTGTTGCCAGAGTCCCCAGGGTCCCACCGAGACTACCTGGAGATGGCTGCCAACAACTGTGACCTTGGTCCGGCCTCTTTGGTTCCCCTGTAGTCTCTCTAGAGAGCCTGTTAAATGACCACAGCACCATCAAAGGTAGGTCAATACAGAGTTCTTCCATGTTCAGTGGGAGACTCTGATGAGATGCCTGCTCACCTTTGTGAGGTGGCAAAAGTGTGGGTCTCTTCATGATCCAAGAGGTTTGCAAATGACTCCACACTGAATAACCTTACTAAAAGGTAATATCTGGGCAAAATGCTCCACCTTTCAAATGAATGCTTTCAGCTCATTGATGGAATGTGTTCTGAGTATGCATGAGGCCCAAAGTTTAGTTCCTAGGACTGCAGGGGAAAAATTACTGTTCCTAACTACTAAGAAAAATAACTCAGTACCTTTTAATACTTGGGCTGATTTGAAAATATTTTGAAAAACATGTCCTCTGAAGAGAGAAATTTACACCCTGAACAAGCTAACAGGGAGTTCTTTTCTAGGGCTTCTTTGGGGGATAACCAGTGTCCGCCTGACTTTAGGAATGTCCTCAGTAAGGTCTGAGTCTGGGTTTTGGTAATCTTGGTATCCGTCTTCACTGCTGTTGCTGAATGCAAAGCCACGCTGGCAAGCAACTACTATGCACATGGCCTGCAGAGGGCGCTAGAATACCATATTTTCTGAGCCAATCCCTATAAAAAGCAGGAACTGGGAAACTGCTGAAGGGGGAAGGGGGAAGGGGGAAGCCTGAGGCTTCTTAATGCTTCCAGCAGTCGGTCTGCTTGCAGTCTGGTAAACAGACCAGGAATTGTGGGCAGGACCTTTTCCCTGCATTTGGCACCAAGAGTGAGATCAGATGACTCTGTCCGGACTCATTACTTTCATAGCCTAGAGCTAGTTCACACAGCAGCAGGAGTCCACCAAAAAGGCATTTAATTAATGAAATTGAAACTGGTATAACTGCTGATTAGTAGTAGTCAGGGTTTTGTTTTGTTTTTTTTTAAGTATTTCAAGTAATTTATAAAGCACTTACACACATAAATAGAAAGCTTTAAATGCTGATATTCCATAAAAGTAAATAAAAATATTTTTATGCATTAAGATTTAATTAAGTGGCATGATTTCATGTCACAGATTTAAAACAGGGCAGGTGAGACCTGCCAACATTACTCCAGCTGCGTTTTACATGAGGAAAGTAATTAAAATGGTCGTTTATGTCTTTTCCCACTTACAGGTATTTAGACTGCTCTGCATTACACCATGTATTTCCCCTGCAATCATATTACTGCAGTCTATCATAGCAGGCAATACCTTTGTTGTTGGTGGAAAGGTGAGGGGGAACACTGGGAGCAAAAGAGTTATCCTGTGCTACTAAGACTGAAGAAACTTATGTGTTTGCTGAAGAACTTCTTCCTGTGACAGAGGGGCCCTTGCATCTGCTCACATGTGCCTCTTTTTCTGTGTCTGAACAAAACTCAATTCACATTCACAAGAACAGTTTTCTCCTGTCAGGAAGAAAACCACACAAGGCAGAACATACCTTCCTGGCCATGTGATACCTGACCACTCAGACCTCACTCCTGTGTGAGACCTTGTGTTTGAAGCTGATATGTTTCTGTTGTTTGCTAGAAACATGCCAACTCTTAAAGCAAAGGGAGGCAAGCCCAAACGCAGTTGAGCAGCAGTTCTCAAAAGGAGCAGTGTCCTGACTTCATAGATCAAAGCTAAACTATGATTCTCTGGAGAGAACAAAAACAGATCTATCACTCTGTACTTACTGCTGTTATTTATGTTAACAATCATAGTAAAATTATTACTTGATGAAGTTTTAATGACGTACATAATTTTGTGCCCCAAGAGGCACTGGTTACCAAATGAGGCTGAAGTCTTAAAATCAGGCCAAGGTCTCAGCACACTAAAACATACTGAGTGCAGTGTACAGTAAGAGGCTGGAGGGTCCCAGGACAAGTCCAGAGGCATTTGCCGTTCCTCCAGGACGAGAGAACATCTTAATTCCTTCACGCCTGTTAGGTGTCCTAGTCCTTGGATTCTGTGAGCAGCAGTTGAGGGTTCCAAAACGCAAGTAGTCACATGGGGTGGGGTAGGACAGCCTCCATAGTCACTTATCAGTCACCTATTAGGAACTAGGAGTGAATGCCTCATCTGTATGCCTCATCCTTAATAGAATTATAACAGTTGGGTCGATTTCTAGCTAGTTGTGCTTGAATCAGTTGACTATTAATAAACAACAGCTGGACAACTGATCACCGTGAATCTTCCTTGGCTGTCTGAACCCCTAGGCCCACCTTTTCCACTATAACCTCATGATACTTGTGCCCTGAGATTGCTTTCCAACACTCTGGGCAACACTTTAGCTACTACAAAGCTGTTATTTCATATTGTTGCCTTGTCATCACAGAGTGTGGCCTCCTTGCTGTGTTATGAAATGATGACAAATTGTGCCACTTAAGTGCTTATGACATGATTGGCAGCCTTAATTTTTCATTTACTTTTAGAAAAATATTAAATAGCTGTTGGTTTAACTCCTCAACAATGGGAGAATGCGTGAACTTATGTTCTTTATCCCTTACTGAGGTTAGCTCCCCAAAATTTCCAACCTTAGTTCCTATTCATAACTTCCAGATCCAAAATATGTACCTCCCCTATGTTCAAAAATTGTCATTTTGTAAAATATAATTTTAAAGCCTGCATGGATGAGAGTCTCCTCCACCTCCGTTAACATTTAAGACTGCTTGCCTGTGTTTCAGCACTACCCCTTCACTTACCCAGCAGCTGTCCTGCAGTGAGCTACACTGCTTTAAAAATCCCAGCTCTACATGCCTAAGAGAGAGGAACCCACAGGCAGAGACTGGCGAGATGACTTTACAGGGGCCATGTTTAGACTGTTTGCACTAATGAAACCTGAACCAAGCTCAAGCATTCCTTTTCAGCAATCTATGCCATTTCTCACATTTCACAGCACTTCAGTACAAACCCACTAAACCTCAACTTAAATCCCCTCGGCTGTTTTCTGCTCCTTAAGTTATCACTTATTCTGCTGTGAGGTTCTACTCCTTAGATTGAAAGCTACAGTGAACAGGTTATCTGTAGTCAGTTTATACAGAAAAATGGAAACTTGCATAGTTGACAAAAATTGCCACAGCTCCTCTTAATGGAGTAGCCGTGGGTGCTGGCAAGCCTGTTCTCAGGTCCCCACTTACTCAGTATGTCCTGGTGGGTCACTAACACAGAGTCCATGGACTATAGAATATGGGCAGCTCCATCCCTCAGCCAGCACTCTCTGTAAGCTGCTGACTTCCGCCTTTGCTGATGACATTACAGAGATGCTGACCACATGACGTCTGCCCTTTGGAACTCTCTTGATCCCCTCAGTGAAGTACTATTAACAAGTATAGGAAAATGGAAATGACCAAGTGCTGAATTCTATAACCTTCTAATGGTTGGAATTGGTGCTCATACACAGGGGAAGTATTGCCTGGGTTGGTGACTACTTGAGCAAGAAAGTGAAGAGGCACTGGGTTTTTGTTGTTGTTTTGAACTAAAAAATTAAAACACACACACACACTTAAAATTTTTGCAACCTTCATGTCAGTCCAGATGCATTTGCCAATACTACAGTAGTAAATTATCTCTAGATCCCAATGACAAGTTTGGTGACTGCTCTAGATGAGCCCCAGAGCTCATCTGAAGATGCTTCACTCAAGAACCTTGCCCGTACTTGGAGGTGGTGCACACACCTTTAATCCTAGCACACAGGCAGCAGATCTCTGAGTTCGAGACCAGGCTGGTCTAAAGAGCTTACAGGACAGCCAAGGCTACACAGAGAAACCTTGTCTCAAAAAACAAACAAACACACACACACCCACACAAAACATGGCCTGTTAGAGCCATGTTCTAGAACCCCTGTCAGGAAAAAGCATCAACAGCACATGAGTGTTACTGTCCAAACCAAGCCATATGCCAAATCTGATCTCAAGGAAGAATGAAGAAGTGCTGCTCTGTCATGTGCCAAGAAAATAGAGAGCAAGAAATACTTGGTAGATAGCATCAGTGCCCGTCACCACTGCCTGTGACGTCTTTAGGAAGGATAAAATGCTCGGTATACCAGTGAATGAAATCAACTTTTACCCTGGCAATCATGACCTTTATAAAGGTCCTACTGTGTGGGGATCTGCTTCTCAGTACAAACCCAGAATGTGTTTCTCAGATTCTGCTTCTACTTAGGAGACACCTTTAGGCTTCCCATCAGTGAGTGCACAGTGAGATAGTGAAGTGTCTGCAAAGAGTTGGTTGGTATGTTAACTGCATCACTAGTTTCCATCCCAAATGCGTCTGTTCCTTGAACTCTGAGAACTGTGTGTTCAGGCCACGAATCTTGGATAATCTAAGCTCATTGGTTCTCCATACCAGCGCTAGCCACATCACCCTTTATCTACAGGGAACAGATTCTTCATTGATAAAGCTTTTGGCAGCAAATGTATCCTCGCTGTAAAACAAAATTGTCCCCTTCTCCTTGCTTTGTTTGCCACAAGACTTGGGAGACATTGTCCTGTGGGGACAGAGACTCAAATCGGTGCTAGTCTCTTCTACTTGAAGACTCCCTTTGGCTGTACAAGTTATTCATTCTGTTAGCTCATTGCTGTTTCAGCCCTATGCAATTAAGTATGCTTTGCTCAAAAGGGCTCCAGAATAAATAAAAAAAAAAAAAAACATTTAAAAGATTTAGGTTTCTTGTCTGGGACCCAAATATGAAGTCCAGAGTGTCCCTGCCTTCCCTGGGGAGTAGATGGCTTGGATAAGAAAGTTCCCTTGCTACGCTAGATCCCTCTTCCCTGCCCTCCATCTCCAGGCATGCCTTAGAACACGACAGAGGATGTGAATAAATACTGCCCAGAAGGAAAACGACACAGACAATATAAGTAAGCCATTTTGCTGGCCTGTATACATGTTTAGAAGAGAGATGAGCCTAAAGAGCCAGATGAAACCATTCAAAGTGCACAGAAAACCTTAGTACATTTTAAAAGAAGGCATACAAAACATCAGAGGGCCCCCTGGACATGACCTAAACATTATGATACCCTCTCTACCACAAAAGCCTTTCTCAAGGAGAGTTAACTTCTTTCCATCCTAGCCATTAGAGTGAAGATGTTTTGTTTTGTTTTGCTTTTTCCAAGATCACATTGGCCACAGAGCCTCCCTCACAGTGCAGCTGCCTGGGGATAAGTCTCACGTCATTATCTCTTGACGCCATTTTTTCCTTCCTGATGATTTCTGTTCAGTTGGTTGGCTTTGTTTTTGCTGTTTCGTTTTCTGTCAAGTTCTCAGGACTGGACTAGGATCTCCTGAACTATTCTTACAGAGCCACACTGCCTCCTAGCTAGTAGATAGCTAATTGCTCATTAAAGAAGTATGGTTAAAAAAACAAAACAAAACAAAAAAAAGAAGTATGGTTAAAAATGTTGTGTGACTGGGGCTGGGGTAATTGCTCACTGGCTGCTCTTTCAGAGGACCCGGGTTCAATTCCCAGCAACCACATGGCAGCTCACAACTGACAGTAACTCCAGTTCTACAGGATCCAACACCCTAACACAAACAAACATAAAGATGAAACACCAGTGCATGTGAAATAAAAAATAAAAATGAATAAAGCATTTTTTAAAAGTATGTTTTTTAAATGTTGTGTGACTAGACCTAGGGAAGAATGTTCAAATGTTTAGGAGTATCAGGCAAATGACATAAGTCAGTGAACCTGGCTGTGTTCTACAATAATAGAGGGTGAATTTGCAAGCCCACAGTCCTTTTGTAAGACACGGGAGAGTTTCCCTTAAGTCCCTTGCCCTCTCTATAGAACTCTATGCCCACTAGTACAGAACTGATGCTTCTCCAGAGAATCTTGTAGTCTGGATCGTTGTGTAAAACGCCACATCTTCTTTCTTGGATCAGGCACTCTTGGGGCATGTGTTGGTGATCTTCAGCCCAGCTCTAAAAGCAGCTATTAAATACTTTTCATTGAATAGCAACTTTCTTCTGTAGAAATGCCGCACATCACTCATGTTAGGCTATGAATATGCTTCCTATGAAAGTCAAGCAGGAAATCTTGGTGTCACAAATGGCACTCACTTTAGAGCTATTAGCAAACTTAGGGCATTATACAATATCCCTCAAGTTAAATTAAGCTTTTCTCTGAAAGATGCCAATAAGAAAATACTGGGCCATCTCTTGAACTGTCCTCCAAGCACATATTATTTGAAGCTTTGATGTCTAGTACAGTTCTAGAAGGTAGCGATTTCCAGAAATTAATTTTATGATTAATTGAACAATCTGTGTGTGGTCTAGCCCTTCCTGCTGTATGAAGGGCCTACTGTGGGCTGAGATGGTCCCTAACTGAGAAGAACTGCATAGGAAAACAAGTGTAGCACATGGACAACTGACTAGAGAAGCCTGACAGTGTAAAGCCCAGGCAGTCCACATTATTTGTAGATTGGGAGTTTACAAATTTGCCTTCTCACTAAGAATACATCTGTAACCCCAAAATAGTTACTTAAAGCATTTTGTTGTCATTTGTCATCATGTGCAGGCCCCCATGTGATGTCAGAGAGGGGGAGGCGCTGACCTCTTGTTTCAGCTTGCCTGCAAGAGTCTTCTCCATGGTCCATTGGCTGCCACTTTTTATTTTGCTTTTGTCTTAAAGTTTCATGCTTTTTGTTGACTTTTTGTTTAAATGGGTCCCAAGTTCTGTCTCGTGTCTGGAAGCACAAGAGAGTAGTGATATGCATTTATAGAGAAAAGTCAAGTATCAGATTAGCTTTCTCCAACCACGAGTCACTCTGCAGTTGGTTGCACCTTCAGAGAACCCACAGTATATCCCTAAACAGAAGCATACATAAAAAAAAGTATTGATGGAGTGACCAGAGCTCACAGGAAGCCAGGTCGTTCTTCCCAGCAGTGCTTCATGCTTCTTGAACTCAGCACCACACTGCCCTGAGTGACGAGAATTAATGTGGTGATGTTTATAAGGGTAGAGTAAGAAACCCCTTGCTCTACTCCCTTTTACTGTTAATGAGAGTTGGCTTTTCCGTTGTTTGTCTGTTTTCTTTTTAACTGTCACTCAGTGTTGCATCTAAGGTGCCAGCAGCAAGCCTTCCTTTGGGCGGAGTGTCCTTTCAAGGTTTTTCTTTTATGAACTCATTCCCTAGAGCATTCCAGCTCAGTGCAGCACAAAGAGATGAGGTGTGAGGCTCTCTTCAGTGACCCTATATGTGTGTACATGCACCCATTTTAAATTATTTAAGCAACTTGTAAGGCACAGGGATAAGAGGGTTAGGGTCAGAGAGTTCTCAGTAAGAGCTGGCATCTCAGTTGGAGTCTGTTCATTGTTTTAGAGCTACATCTTCTCTAGTGAGAACCCAGGTATTTACTAGGTAATATTTCACTGTTATCTTGAACAGTCAATAAATTATATCCATCCTGTCTCAAATTTAATAGCTGCCTTATTAACCAAAATTAAGTATTAATAATAAAGTCAACATATTTACTGCCCCTTTTCAGTGGGATGATTTTCATTATTCACTACTCAATTACTATTGCAGTAAAAAGAAATGAGTTATGATTTGTTGTGGATGAACACGTTATTAAATTAATGGCTTGTTTCAAATGTTTTAACCTAAATGTTGTAGTTGAAAAGCGTCAGTAAAACTTTGCACTGCACCTTCTCCAGACAGTAAACCTGTTCCAATCAGAACATTAAAGCCTGCTCTGCTCTTAATTACTCCACAGTGATATATTGTTATCATTGTAATATGAAATGGAATATGAAAACTTTAAGACCTAATAGTAATCAAATTGTGCAACAACCTCAGTGAATTATGCCATAACCCACAAAAGATCCATTGTTACCACGAGCAAAGACGGGTTCTCTGTTTAATGGCCCATGCTGAAGCCAGGCTGAGCTAAGCTGAAAGAAGATACTTGTTAACTAAGGAAGGATGACTTGTGAGAATTATAATTATCATGGTAAATGGAATGGGTGGTTTATCGTGGCCGCCTTTGGAGCATAGCATTTATAAAGAATCCCTGCCATCAGCGAGGCAAGGAACTTGATGTCCACCCCTGTTTATTTTATAATTACTCAATAAAATCCAAATGACATTTGTTGTTACTAGTAATTAATGACAGTTTAATAAAAAAAAAGAAGGGAGTCTGGCAGATGGCAATTATTTTTTAATAGGGCCTACGTGAAGGAGTCGGCCTCGTAATAAACTCTTAGCCATGGTTTGTAGCTAAAATGTAGCAGTCACCATCTTCTGTATTCCTGAGGCTGCTTCTATGTTCACACCAGTTATAATCCTTTACATAAGTGGTCCTCTGGTTAGGAAACAAAACAACAACAACAACAACAAAAAAAAAAGTTATATTAGCATGCCAGAGGGTTCTGCAGGATAGAGAAGCCCTGTGCGTGTCTTCAGGACCCTTAGTCTGTGAGAAAGTGGGGCCTGAGCTGGATTCGAGAGTAAACAGATTGGTATGGTAGGAAAAAACCCTGTATGTGGTGGAAATTAGTTCTTTTCTGTCCTTTATTTGAGGGGTCCAAGGAAGAATAGCAAAGTAAATGCTAGCCACAGGCAGCCTCCTGGATTGGTGAGCTGAATTTTTCCAGTTTTAGAACAGCATGAGAACTACTTAGAAGTGATAAGCACACATTGTTCATAATGTTCAGGACTCAGTGTGTCCCCCTGGCCCAACCATCATCATCCTGTGTTTTGAGCCTCATCTTATTTATAACGCATCATGATTGGACAGTACCCAATCATGTGCTTGAAGCACTTCTGTGCCTTCCTTAGGCTCCCATACCAGGCTGCCAGCAGGAAGTAGAGCGAGTCCCTTTTGAGTTACCTGCACATCCCTCAAGCCGGGGACAGCAGGCCCTCTGCGCACTGTTCTGTTGGCCTGTGCACTGCAGCATCTTAGGAGCTGCTGAAAGTACAAGCAGCAGCTTCTTCCATTTATTCAGAACTGTAACTTATAAGTATCTTCAGGAACTTTTTCCTTTTTGGAGGGTGGAGGGTAGAGTGTGAGACAGGGTCTCATGTGACAGTTGAGTTCAAACTCCCCATGTAGCCAAGGATTTTCCTGCCTCCATTCTGCATGACATGTATGCATCACCATACCTAGTGCATGAATAGCCCAACACACATTTTTACAGTGGGCAGTTCTGACCCCTATGGTTTCAGCCCATTCCAACCTGTATGCCTTGTTCCCTTTGTCTACTTCTCTAGCTTCTCTTATCACTTATTCTATCTCCTCGTGACCTAGAGAACCACTTCATGTTCTTTCAGAACTGATGGAAATAAATGAGTGGACAACACTTCTCCCACTTTTACAGCTAAAAACGGAACTCTGAGAGAGGCTAACACCGACACAGGCAGGGCTGGGTGGGTGCAGGTTTTTCTTGTCTGCATGTTTCCCTGTCTGCCACCTCACTAAGAAGGAATGAGAGACAGTACCCTTCAGCGGCAGACACAAGTCAGAAATGAAATGGAATGCACTTGCTAGACTTTAAGAGTAATAAAGTGTCTGGAAGTTTCCACCAATGGGCTGCACATCTCTTTCTGAAGATTTGAATCAGGCGGGAGATAGAAAGAATGCATTTGAACTATGCATTGGCAGTTTCTTAGTGCAGAAGGCAAGCTGACTGCTGTGCATCCTTGGTGCCCCTCAGGTGGCCAAACCTAGCAAGCTCCCTTCATCTGTGGCTCTCTCATTCAGAGCAAAGAAAGCCAGGTCTTAGGGAAGACCTCACTGGCGCACCCATCCAGAAGATAAGGCCTTTTCTGCTGTCATCGAGTTTTCCCTTTTCTTAATGAATTGCATGGTTAGAAAAGGGTTTGTTTGTTTGTAAACTGCACCATAGTGACCTCCCTCCATTCCATTAGGCCTGATGAGGAAGCCAACTCTCATAGTGTCAGGAGGTGAATTAATTCCTTCAAAGACACCGGGGTTCCTTTCAATGAATTACTCAGTAAATGGCTTCCCAGTATCCTCAAAAATATACCGTCTCTTCACAAAATCCTCACCCTCTCCCAGGGAGTGATGCAGACTTGAAGAGAGGCTGGTTAATTGCATAAATGAGGCTAGGACCGGCTGTGTAATTCAGCAGCAGTGCTTGGAAATGCTTTCCATGCCAATTACAGCCCAGGATGGGGCGATAGGGCCCGAACTGAGTCCTCCCAGGGCTTTTCCACTTTTAATAGGCAGCCCTGGCATTTTGTCTGACTGCTTCCAGCATTCCATGAAGAAGCATGAATTCCTTTGCCAAATCTTGCACTGTATCCTGAAGGCCACAGGAGGTGTGTGTGGTGGGAGATGTCTTAACTGGCTTTTCAAGTTCGTTTTCCTTGTTTGTTGTAATCATCACCTTAATATCAATCCCTTGCTGATGCCTTGTCACCATCCCTGTCCCGGTTTCAGTGCCTGTTGCTGTGAAATGGGAACTAGCCAGCAAAGCAGCTGAGAGGAGAAAGGGTTTATTTCAGCTCACAATTCCATGCCTGTGCTGACTTGGTGTCTCCATCCTTGCCCACTTCAGGGTCAGCTGCCCTAGGACTGGTGCCGCCCATGGTGGATGGGTCTTCCGACCTCAACATCCTTTAGACAGCCCACCGCAGGCATGCCTGCAGACCAACCTAATCTAGACAATCTCACAGAGACACGTTCCCAGGTGACTCTAGATTGTATCACACTAACAGGAACTGAGCTTTCCCTACACAAGACCTGCTCAGTTGGGGCAGAGATGGAGGAGGTCCCCTCAAGGCCCCTCCCACCACTGAGAAGGTATTGGCTGTTTGTAGCTGTTGGAGGAGGAATAATCATTCTTCGAGGCTGTCCCCTCTAGAAAGCTTCCCTTGCTCCAGCAGATGACTTCACTCCCATGCAGGGCACTAATTAGACTTACTGCATTATCAATAACATACAATAAGGCAGCTGGGAGGAGGGTTTGCTGTTGGGGACACAGAAGGAGGAAGGGGTGTGAATTATCATGTTTCATTGTATGCATCTGAGTTAAGAAGAGAGACATTTTTAATAAAAGCCAAGAAACATACTTAATAAGAAACTATGTGCCAAACAGTGTGAAATGCATCTTTTCTGCCTTTAAAAAACCAAACAGATGACACAGCACAGCCCCTCCCAGCATCAACCTCTGGCCGTTGACAGGTGAGTGGGAGGTGACTTTTGAGGCACCTTTCATCTGCAGAGCACAGAGGACCCAGTATTTTTGTCATCCTCTCTAAAGGTAAACAGGTTTGCCTCAAGTTTTACAAGATAGAGGTCAAAGGCAGAATTTTCACTTCGATAAGGAAGATAAAAAGAGGATTATTCTTCAGTGAATAAGAAATCCAGGGTCTAATAACTTCATCCAGACTTCCCCGATCTGGATGGGAGGTGTGAGTGAAAGTCTGCCTGCATTCCCGTTCCCCGCACGGGGACTTCTGTCAGACCTTCACATGGAGGGGTGGGGTGGGCAGGGAGTGCACACGCGTGCCTGTGAGCACACTCCCGGCTGTAGTGCGCACGTGGAGGCGGAGGTCAGTGCCAGGTGTCTTCCCCTGTCTCTCTTAGCAGTATTCTCAAGACAGGGCCTCTCTCTGAACCTGAGGGTGGCATTTCAGCTGGGCTGCCCGACCGACAAGCCCCTGGGACCCGTCTGTTCTCCCCCTCCCAAATGGCACCACATCCAGCTTTTCCATGGGTGCTGAGTAGCTGAGTTCATGTCCCCAGTGCTCGCACAGCACATGTTTTACCCACTGGACCATTTCCACAGCCCTAGAGTTCTTTTTTTTTTTTTTTTCAATGCAGTTTATTCAGGAACCTTGAACAATCCTCGGACCCTGGGGAAAGCCAGCCCACAGCTTAAATAGCCTCTGGGTAGCCAACCCAGGCGTGCCACGTGGGCAATGCAGATAGGTCCACATACATGGAAGCAAGCCAGATCCTCAGCCTTAGCCAAATGTGGAGTTGTTTGTGACAGAGAGCACTCACCATTGGGAAGGTGGAAGGCAGAAAACAGCTCCATCTTTAAGGCATAGCATTCCGCAGCTCTCTACAGTTCCCCCTTTTTGTTTTAGATGCATCAGGCAAGAGTAGAGGTCTGATCTCTGATATTAGAAATAAATTGGGACTTTGTACCAATGTTCATTTAGGTGTCATCCACCCAAAGAGCATCAGACCTGTCCGATACCTTTTTCTCAGAGTTCTTTTGCTAACATAGTTTGTGGGCAATTTGAAGTTCAATTTCAGCAACTTCTTGTTGCACAAAGCCTCAAGTACCATGATCATGCTGGCATTTTTCTGTACCCCATTCACTTCAGCCAGGCTGGAAGACATGCCTGCGTGCTTTGCCTTTCTTTGCTGCTCTTGGAGTTTTGAGCCAGGGACCCTGTATCCCTGGTTGGCCTTGGACTCATGACAGTCCTCTTATACCATAAGACTGCACCACAATTTCAGCCATGAAGGAAAACACATTTTTATGCAAAACAGCTCAACAAACAAATAAGTAAATAATGTGCTTTTCATTACGAAAGGAATCCTTTAGGACTAGGGACATGGCTTTGTGGGTACGGGTACTTGCTTTGAAAGCACAAGGACCTTAGTTCAAATGCCATTACCCATGTAAAGAGCCAGCATGACTGCACATGCTGGTGACCCCAGCAGTGGAGGAAAGGTAGATCCCAAGAGAGTGCTCTGGCCAGCAGAACAGCCTGAAAGGGCAAGCTAAACAGGTCCAGTTCAAAACATGTCTAAGTGAGGCGGAGAGCAGCGGAGAGAAAACACCTGGCAGTCACCCTGGCCTCCGCATGACACAGGCACAGACACACTGCTGTGCTTGTGCCACAGACAAACACAACACGTGGGAGAAATAGATTTTTCTATTTTTGTATCTGTGCCCCAAACATTCTTCAGAAGCATGGCAAACAAGGTGTTGACGTTCCTTAAAAATAAACAAAGTGTGAAAGCTAGCTCTCTCTGGGAGCTGGAGGGCTCGCGTTGTTCTGAGGAAATGTGGGTATTCCCCAGGCCTGCCCCTAGCCCTCCCCTCCCCTTCCATGCTTGCCCTCCCTGTTTCCTCCTTTAGCATGTGCCTGCTCACCTGTTCACACCCTCGGAGGATCACCAACACTTTAGCCTTAGCATTTTCAAACAAATCTCTTAACAGCAAAAATAGCACAGTGGAAGGGACATTCTTTGCTGGGAAGAAAGTTCTGTTTCGTGGTCTTTGCACAGGCCCAGCCGCCATGTGCGGCTGTGAAAATGTAAACTGTTAGCAGAGCTCTTGCCAAGCATGCACAAAGCTGTGAGTTTTATTCCCCAGCACCACACAAAGTGGACATGATGGCACATTCTCTACGTGAGAGGTAGAGGCAGGAGGATTAGAAGTTTTGATCATCCTTACCTACATAAGGATAGTGAGGTTGAAATCAGTCTGGCTGCATGAAATCCTATCAGGAAAGGAGGAAAAGACATCCAGCATAGAGTGTAATAAAAAGACTTGTTTAACTCTAGGACTGGGGAGATGGCTCAGTAGTAAGAGCATTTGCTGCACTAGCATGGTCATGTTCAGTTCCCAGTATCCACAGTGGTGGTTCACAACCTACTGCAGCTTCGGCATCATCTCCTCGGGCATTCATGTGTCAGCGTTAAATCCCAGATCATCCCTTCTTTCTGCATTATGAACATTTATGACTCAGTCTGGCCATGCTAAAGATGGGTCAGCTTGCACATTATAGAGAGTGCATAAGAAAAGTGTAGATTTTGCTGATTTGGGGGTTACTTATGAGGAGTGTTGAGCTATACTCTACAGCAAGATCAATATGAGAGTGCTTTTCGAGATTAACAAACATTTGCTGGGTTCCTTCGAACAATTCACTTAGGTATTTTGTCTGTTTCCCAAGCCATGACAAGAACAGGAATATTAGCCTTGTTGGGAGTTCCGAAAGCTGCCCTCCTCTAAAAATGTCCATGGCTTCAGTAGACTTTCAGGGATTGGAGCAAGCAGCATGTTTTCCTTGTGCAAACGTGATGGAGAGGCTCCAGCCCACCAGGCATGTTGTGTGCCAAGGTAGCCAGGAGCTTGTGTCACGCCGTAGGAAGTCCTGGGCCTGGCTCATTTCTGCACTGAACCAGCAATGGGGCTTTAAAGGAGGTGGCATGCTTTTAAATTCTGGCTGCTATCCATTAAAGCTTTAATTAGCACTAATTAGGAATCTGGGGTAATCAGCTTGGCCTGAAATGGAGGCCTGTGTATGTTGTGAAGAAAGGCTTTGCTACATAAACCAGCAGGATGAACGGTATTATGGGGCACATGCTTTTCTGGGGAGCAGCCATGGTGAGGATTAGTGTGTGCCCTGGGCATGCAAATGAGGGCTGCTAGCTGCTAGCAGAAGAGCTGGAGGCCCCTCCACACAACACTTCATTAACAGTTAAGTACAGTGACATTTTTTTAAAGTTTAAACACCCTGCTCTTTTTCTTCCAAATAACCTATAAATTCCCTCATTTATGGAAGCTGTGTATGGGTAAGGCATGTGGGTTAAGGTGGCTAAGGGATCTTGTGAAATACAAACTCATTTCAAAGGATCACTAAATAGTGGCTTTGGGACATTCCTTTTTGTTCCTCAACTTAAAGAACAGCAAAAGCACAGCGCACACTGCGGAGTAGCCTCAGGTCTGCGCTGTGGCAGCTTCCATTTCTCAGATTGGAGGGACATTGACTCGGCCCTTCCAGAGTAGCGAGTCCTCAGCATAATGCAATGGCACAAATATCTGGCAGGGTTCAAACTAGGCAAGCATGGCAATTTTCTTTTTTTAACCACTGTGTCCCTGCAGTTATACTACAAAACATCTTACTGGATTTTAGAGGCTGAATTGAAACTTTCTTCTCCTTTGATTCCCTTTGCCTTCCTCTCTATGTTAGTAATCCCTAGGTATTTTTAAAGAACTATGTGAACACAAGATGAAAAATATGTGACTGATCAATAATCATGATTAAAAAAATGGAAAAAGTCAGTGAAAAAGACAGCAGACATCCAAATTGTGCAGCTCATCACACTAGTGTTTGTGCATTTTAAAAACTTATCTCTACTAAAGACCATAAAGTGTCACCATTATCAACATCCTTATACTGTGCACACCCAACACATGCACATGGTTAGTTTGTCAAGGATTTCTGTACTTGCAAACTCCTCATCAAGAAGAGGAAGACATAAGAACAGTCACAGATCTTCAGTTTTTTAAAGGTTATTCACATATGTGCTTTCCTGAATAACTGAATACCTAAACACATTCAGCCTCCTAGAAAACAGAATGCCAATGGTAAAGAGCACAGTTATAAACCCTGAAGGGTCTAATTGGCTCTTACTGGCAATTCTGAGGTGGTATGGCAACCCATTCTGCAGACAAGGCTTGTTCTGGTGGTAAGAGGGCAGAAAAGGGCTACAAAGGGCAGGGGGACATAAAAGCAGATTAGTTGAAAGTTACTTCCCTTATAGGGTTAATCAGAGAGACTGTCATCCTGAGGTTCAAGGAAAACATCTCTTTTGGGTTGGTTGGTAAGTCTCCTATTTTATGGAAGACCAACCTGTTCAGAGTTCAGCTGGATTAGTGTCAGCTCACTAGAGTGGCTGCACTCAGAGTTGGTCTGGTCTGCTGGAGTCTAATGCAGGAGCTCAGTCCAACACAATGGCCTACCACGGGTATGATTTAATACTCTTTGGAGCAATTAACCTGAACTCTTTCAATAAAGGGGAAAAATCCCTTGGAAAAAGATCAGCCCCTGAGGCCTGTGAAACTTGAAATCTGTAAGTCTCAGGTGCCCGTGTGCATACACTATATCAAGGGACAGCTGATGTATGGAATCTACTTTGCCCCCAGAATAGTTTCACTGCCTAAGAGGACTAATCCATTTAAGAAAACATCCTGTTGCAGCTGGAGAGATGGTCAGAGGTTAAGAGCACTTGCTGCCCTTCCAGAGGACCTGAGTTCAGTTCCCAGCACCCACATCGGCTGATTCACAACTTCATAAACTCTAGCTCCAGAGGATCGAACACCTCCTTCTGGGCTCTGTGGACATGAACACATATAGCACACACTCACACAGATACACATGTATGCATAAAGAAATTTTTAAGAAGAAAACATGATGTTTGCTCCATAATCCTTCTGAACAATCCGCTGACCATAGCCCTATATAAATCAACACATAACCAGAAAAATAAATAACACTGAGCAGTTGACCATGTGATGTGAGAGGCTGGGCTGGTTTTCTCTTTCCTGTTAGAGCAGTGGCTCTCAACTTTCCTGATGCCATGACCCTCTAAAACATGGGATACCCCACCATAAAATTATTGCTACTTCAATAACTGTGTGAAGTTGCTACTTCGTAACTGTAATTTTGCTACTGTTGTTAATCATTATGTAAATATCTGATATGCCAGATATCTGATATGACCCCTGTGAAAGAGTCATTTGACAATCACACACACAAAGGGATCACCACCCATAGGTTGAGAACCACTGTATTAGGTAGAACTCATACTTGTCTAGTTCTGAAGTGAAGGAGAGATGAAAATTGAATATGCGTGCTTTTCCTGGGAAAGATTTGTGGAATTCATACTACATCTGGTAAAGAGAGGAAATTCTTACTGCACGTGCTGCTTTTTACACACAGCTTAAAATACACCTACACTTGTGTTAGAACTCTCTCTAGCAAACTCTAGTGAAGTATAGTGGGACTCAAGGAAAATCCATGGCAGACTGGTCACCATCTTGGTGGTTATTGGTCTTAACCAGTTTGCTTGCCTCCATGTCTTTGTTTCAACCAGACTCTCAAGCCCAATTTTAGTAATACAGCCATAAACAGATGCTCTCTGAGTCTGCTCTTTGCCCTTGCTTACCTTTGTGGCAACTTTGGTTTGAGACATACTCATCTTTTACTCTCAGGTATTGAGTCCAGCATCTTTAGTTTTAGGTAAAGTGTATGCCAGTCAAATTATCCTAGGCAGAGCTCAGCAGAACTATCAGCGAGGAAAGGGTCACCCATTTCAGCTGTGTGTCATCTCCATTGGCATTGGTGCCTACCAAGGTGGAAGACTAGGGAAATTTGCATCTGGAAAAAGAAAACATCACAGAGATGTTGTAATTGACTAGCCACACACCTTGAGCAGTCACACCATGGTGGCTGGCATCCGAGTGATCACGCTACACAACCAAATCACACTGAAGATCTCGCACTGAAGATCCTCTACCATCTCATTCATTTCCCTGCTCTCCTTTCTTCACGCGCATTTCACTTGAGACACCACCGAGCACCCAACCTGGGGGCCTGGGAACTGAAGGTTGAGTGCGCCATCCGGCCTTGTCAGCAGGCAGGAAGTGCTCACTTAAGCCCAAGTTCATACAGCATGAGCACTTATGTGTGGAAACGGAGCCTTCTGATTCCAAATTTAGCTATTTACCACAGCCCGTCTCTGGACTGTATACTTTTTCTATAGGAATTAGCCAACCAGATGGCTGTTATACTTACAAATAGTTTCTTGTACTTCCAAGGTAAAGGTTGGAGAAAACCAATATCCATGGAAGTGCCATGCCCAAGAGTCTCCCCTGACAAGAACCCCTAAGTGAGCCAAGTACTTCCCGCCGTTCACCTTCTCAGGTCTTGACAACAGCTTCCATGAGATCTTAGGATCATGTCTGGTTTGTAATAAGGGATCCAAGTAGAGAAAGAATAAACAGTTTTCCAAAGCTCAGAAAACCAAGCAAATCAAATTAGGACTATTCCTCCAGAGTCTCAGTTTGTTTTGTTTTGTTTTGTTTTGTTTTGTTTTGTTTTTCAATGAGCTGATAGTGTTACAAGTATACATATAAACTGCAACAGAAACTCTGAGAGACCCTAGATCCAATTTATTTTCTCCCATTTTTAAATATTGTTCAGCTAGGTAGTAAGGGTGTACACCTTTAATCCCAGCACTTAGGAGGCAGAGGCAGGAGGATCTCTGATTGAGAGGCTAGTCTGGCCTACAGAGAGAATTCCAGGACAGCCGGGACTATACAAAGAAATCCTGTCTTGAAAACAAAAAATAAGAATAAAATAAAATAAGCTTCCTGTTTATGGGGAGAATTATACCTCATTTTGTTAGCAGTATTATCTTAATTTAATTTGCTTTCAGGGAAGGCGAAACAGGAAAACACAGCCATTTGTAATTTTATACCACAAAATCTCAAAAAGGGCATCCTTTTGTTCATTCGTTTTTACATGGATGTGAAATTAACAATGAAACCCATGTGTACGAATGGCTCAGTTCAGAGATGGCAGGAAAGAATTTCTTGGAGTGGGTCTGTCTT